>NC_081180.1:53974390-54574390 GCF_029867415.1 Vicia villosa
GACACATCCACCCAAAGAGGAATTATTCCCGGTGAAACCTCTTACCCATTTGCTTAGAGCCAAAATAAGTTCAAAACCACATAGTTTTCTCTTGTGCTATAACAAGGACCCTCGATGACCCTCGATTAGCCTCCTCTTGGGCTTTGTACAAGGACCCACAGGCTTCTTAAAAGCATTTCCAGCTTCCTCTTGAGCTTGTATACAAGGACCCATCAGGTTACTTATAAACATAGGAACAGGTCTTTAGTCACCTTTTAGCCTACCCTGGTGAGTTTTCTTCCAATTTAAACCAGACTTTTAACAAGCTAAGTTTTGTCTCAATTTTGCATTGAGTACACCTTTTGGAATGAGAGACATGGACAGTCTCTGTCACCCTTATCTTCATCAATCTTCCTTAGCAGAGTCTAGGATCTATGTTTATTTTCTCCTCAGCATGTGTCAGCCTTCATCTTGGGCTTTAAACAAGAAGTCTCCACTAGATAATCTTTCTGCCATTCATTTTAATAAAAACCCCTGGAAAGGGTTAGCCTCCAAACATTCCTTTATTTTAACAAAAACCCCTGGAAAAGGTTAGCTTCCAAATCAATCCATCATTTCAATAACAAACCCCTGGAAAGGGTTAGCCTCCAAACATTCTTTCACTTTAACAAAACCCCTGGAAAGGGTTAGCTTCCAAACATTCCTTCATTTTAACACAAACCTCTGGAAAGGGTTAGCCTCCAACATCAGTCTTTCAAAACCAAATATTCATTCTCTTAGGAGATAATTTCCCCAAAAGAGTCAAAACCCCTGGAAAGGGTCAGCCTCCAAAAAACATGATAAAAGTCAGTCTTTTAACAGACAATTTCTCCAGCTGAGTCAAAATCCCTGGAAAGGGTTAGCTTCCAAAGAAAAACAGTCTTTTAATAAATAAAATCTACTCAGTAGAGTCAAAACCAACAAAAACAGTTAGCCTCAACCTTGGGCTTCATACAAGGCACCAAACAATAAAACTCCCCTGTCAAAAGTCAGCCTCAACCTTGGGCTTTGTACAAGGCAGATAAACCATATTTTCATGTGTCAAAGATTCCTAACACCTAGGATCTTTTCCCCATAGAGTCATCCATACTCAGTTTATTTAAGAGTCTGCCACAACCTTGGGCTTTGTACAAGGCAGAAAATAATGTTTTCCCTAGCTAGAGTCAGCCACAACCTTGGGCTTTGTACAAGGCACATAAAATAGAGTCATTCATTCAATTATCCTCAGCAATCAGCCACAACCTTGGGCTTTGTACAAGGCACATAAATATAGTCTCCCTAAGTAGAGTCAGCCTCAATTCTGGGCTTTGTACAGAACACAAAAATACCCTGTAATTAATCCTCAATGGAGTCATCTCCCAGAGTCAATATATTAATTAATCAATCAAAAAGCCTCAAGCTTGGGCCTCATACAAGCCAGCTAAAGTCAAATCTTTTATACAGTAGATAGACATAGCTTATCTCTATAGAGAGATATTTTTACTACTCTACCACATTCAAACAAACAAACATTTCAATTTCAATTTTAATCAAGTCTCCCATTTAGGATTTTGAAAGGCATGAGCTGGCAGTAAAACCCAGACATGTAGTAACTTTCCCTAATTTGGATGAGCATCTTTCTTTCATTTAAGAGGCATTTGACTGGTATACTTGCACATACACAAGTAAGGTCCCCCTCTTGAATGAAATGAATTCAGTTATTCTGTCACTCTTTAAATGTTTGTGGTAGAATAGTACAAATACCTCTCTGTAAAGATGATTTCATGTCTCTTTACTGTAAACAGAGATTTAATTCAAGCTTCAACCTTGAGCTTCAAGCAAGGCACCAAAAATAATTAATTTCCCTAGTTAGTTCCCCGAACTACATTAAGCTCTGACTTCCACTAGGGATATGTAGGCATGAGGTTCACAAGGAATCTCAGCGAGCTAATAAAATACCAAAAATAGTCAGTCTGTCTATCTGTCTGTCTTCCTTTAATCAATTCAATTCTCTCTCCTAACACAAAGGAGAAACTTTCCCAATCATTAGCAGCAAACACAATCACAATGACACAGAGAAGGTTCCTGTAGAGTACTACAGATATGTAGGGTGTTTAAACACTTCCCTATGTATAACCGACCTCCCGGACTCCAGAATTTCTAGTCTAGGTGAAATCCCCACACTTAGCAAACTCCTAGGGTTTAGTTGAGATCTTTTTTTCCCTTTCCTACTCGTAGGACCAATAAGAAAGTTCGTGTGTTATCGTAGGAAGAACTGAAATAAAATTCATCCCACCACGGGCGCATTCTCCTTCCAAATTTCGCGTGAAGGGTTTAGCGTGCCGTCCTCCCAAGTGAAACGGGGAGGTAAAGAAAACGACCACCACAGAAAAATGGCGACTCTGCTGGGGATATAAGTGTTAAAAACCTTGGTTTTTCATCCAAACCAATGATTGACCTGTTGCTGGTCCAGCCCCAATGAGGAATTAGGGATGCCAAATTCCCCCTCAAAAAAGAGAGGTCCTGCCTAACCTCTGTGTCATTTCATGTGTTTGTTGCATATATATTTGTTTACTTTGTTTATTCTGTATCGGGAAAGGGCTTGATTCCCCCTTGTGGTGAGAAATCCTATACCCGGATTTGAGTGCAACATAAGATAGGATGGAGGATGTCTTCCCGGTGAAGGCCCTCTAATCTTGGTTTCCAAGTCTACTCTTGGGATTTGCCTGGCTGGTTGTGATTAACTGCGCCACTGCATTCCGAGACTGATTTGTACCAGGAGGACCTAGAAACACATTAACCCCACTTAAAGCTTTTTTTAGGACGTAGAGCGGTGATTACGGAAGTAATTGTCAGGCAGATACTACACTCAGAGAAAACTCTCTTATAGATACCAATCAACGTATCTTTAAGGTTGAGCAAAAACTCTGAGACCCCTAGAACCCGTTCTACAGGTACAAAAATCCTTAACCTTAGTTTACCATTGGGGCGAGGTTTGAGTTTTGACTTCATGACCACTATACCCTTCAACGCCATGTTTGTTTAAAACTCTTGTATGTGCATTCATGCATTCATGCATCATTCATTAATAAACAACTAAAAACAAAAAGAGTCTTTTTCGAGTCGTTTTTCAAGGAAACTAAATAACGAACGTTTTGAACTTCAGAGAAAGAGAGAAACGGAGAAAGGACTTAAGGATCTATATTATGGATTACGGAAGAAAGAGAGCTAGGAAATACACCTTCAAGATTCCCCAGGTCGAGGAACTGGGAAAGCTCTGAAAACTGGTGGTCAACCCCCAGGCTTTCAAGGAGAAGTATGGAAAACTTCTGCCTTTGCTCAATACCAACATTGTGGATGGGATCCTTCCCACCTTGGTACAGTTTTACGATCCAACGTATCACTGTTTCACCTTTCCAGATTATCAGCTCATGCCTACGTTAGAGGAGTACTCTCGTCTGATTGGAATACCCGTGTACGCGCAAGATCCGTACTCCGGTTTGGAAAAGAATCCTGACGACATTATCATTGCTGCAACTACTCCTTTGAATGTAGTCGACATCAGAACTCATATGGTGAGTAGAGGAGGAATTCAAGGATTGCCCTCCAAATTCCTGTTTGATCAAGCTCGGTACTTCATCAGCATCCAAGATATGAGCGCTTTTGAGGAAATCTTGGCTTTGCTTATCTACGGATTGTTTTTGTTCCCTAACATTAACGATTTCGTCGACATCAACGCAATTAAGATCTTCTTAATTGGGAATCCAGTTCCAACCTTGCTTGCGGATGCTTATCACTCTGTGCATTCAAGAAACCTGCAGCGAGGAGGATTAATCACATGCTGCGTACCGTTGTTATACGAATGGTTCGTTTCACACCTGCCAAAGTCTAGCACTTTCTGGAACATGAGGGATGGCCTTTACTGGTCGCAGAAAATCATGTATCTCACTCATACAGACATTGATTGGTGTAGTCCTGACAACGACGAAACCAAGATCATCTTCAGTTGCGGAAATTTTCCCAACGTACCCCTTATTGGAACTAAGGGAGGAATCAGTTACAATCCAGCTTTAGCCCGTCGTCAATACGGCTATCCCATGAAAAATATACCAAGTAACATCCAATTGGAGAGTCTGTTCTTCAAGAACATCGACGATCATGGCAACATGCTGAAGGAGGAAATTGTTCAAGCCTGGCGTCTTGTTCACAGCAAAGGGAGAAGATTGTTAGGAAAACATCTTTGCATCTCCCTGGATCCTTACCTTCAATGGGTACGCGTCAGAGCATTCAAGCTCAGGATGCCATATCAACATCAAGAACCTATTCCCCTAAGGGAACCAATTTACCTTTTCTCCACCGATGTTGAAAAACTGCAAGCAGCATTAAACAAGGTATGCCAAGAAAGGAATGCTTGGAGGAACAAGTATCGAATTGTCAACACGGAAAATGTTGAGATTCAGAACATCCTAAGAAGGAAGGATGAGTTACTTGAAGTACTCGATCGACAAGTGACACAATCGTCACTTTCTCATCATATTCCTCCTGCTTACTGGATCATCGATCAGCCCACGTCAGAGAACGCTCGGCTCAAGAAACAGAAGAAGATGTTAGAACGTGAAGTCGGCTCTTCGTCAAAGTTTTAGAGTCCTTTCTCTCAGTTTCTCTGTATTTCCCTTTTCAAAGAGTGTAAAAACGGCGTTTTCGCTTAATTAATAAAAGTTTGATGTTTCATAACGTAATTATGGTGTTTCCTTGAAAAATAATAACTTAATTGCATATCATACATCGCTTTAGTCGTACGCACTGACACGAGAATTGTCGCGAATCTAATAGTCACTTTCCTTTCTCCAGAAAGAGAGGAGGAGAAGGAGGTGAACCAAGACTTTCAAGCTGTCTCATCCATACAACACTCGTTCAAGTCGCAAGAAAAGAATGGAAGACTTTGAGCAAGAGAATAAAGAACTCAGAGAAGAGATTAATACTCTCAAAGGTACTGTTGAAAGACTCAATGGTATGGTAGAAGCCCTGGTAGTTGCGCATAATCGACCAACGCCAGAAGAACCACAAAGGACTGTGGTTTCCGAGATTGTTTCTACTCCTATTCCTCAGTATACCATGCCGCCTGATCGACCTTGGGGCATGCCGTATAACTTTACTCCAGAAGGGTACATACCTCCAGCTTCTGAAGCTCCAAAAGTCACCATGGATATGCGTCCACCGGAGGGTTACAAACCTCTGGAAATTGAAGTTCCAAGAGCAACGGCAATGGGTTTCACACAACAGAACGCTGAGATACCAAGATCTGCTATCATGGCTTCTCCACGACCGATTATGCATACTTTTCCCCCGCAGGGAGGACAAGTATATCATCACGCTCCAAGTGAGGATGCTGGCGTGTATGAAAGATTGGACGAGTTCCAGGAACAGTTTCTGCAAATGCAGAAGGAACTCAAGACTCTTCGAGGACAAGATCTATTTGGAAAGAATGCTGCAGACCTCTGTCTGGTTCCAAATGTTAAGATTCCTCACAAATTCAAAGTACCAGAATTCGAGAAGTATAAAGGGAATTCATGCCCACAAAGTCATCTTGTGATGTACGCTCGAAGAATGTCAACTCAGACTGATAATCAACAATTTCTCATTCATTATTTTCAAGACAGCCTGACTGGTGCTGCACTCAAATGGTACATGAACTTGGACAGTTCAGAGATTCGTACTTTTCGAGACCTCGGAGAGGCCTTCGTCAAACAGTATAAGTACAATCTGGATATGGCTCCCGACAGAGATCAACTCCGGGCCATGACTCAAAAGGATAGAGAAAGCTTCAAGGAATACGCTCAGAGATGGCGTGAAGTTGCTGCTCAAATTTGTCCACCACTTGAAGAGAAAGAAATGACAAAAATCTATCTCAAAACTTTAAGTCCATTTTACTACGGACGAATGGTTGCAAGTGCACCAAGTGACTTTACCGAGATGGTAAACATGGGTGTGCGTTTAGAAGAAGCAGTTCGAGAAGGACGCTTGAACAAAGAACCAGAATCTTCTATTGGTCCAAGGAAGTATGGAAGTTCTTTCCAGAAGAAAAAGGATCAAGATGTCAGCAATGTCTTGCACAAAATCAAGAAGAAATTCCAACCTCAAGTTGCAACAATAACTCCGGTTGTTAACTCAGCGCCAGCTTATCAACCTCAGGTCTCGCAACAACAAATTCAACAAAGGTCGCAGCAACCTCAGCAGCAGGTTCGACCTCCAAATTACAACAATCGGGCTCCAAGGTATCCTGCCTTTAACCCCGTACCAATGCCGTATGCGGAATTATTTCCAACATTACTGGCAAAAGGACTCATTCAGACAAGGAGTCCTCCAAATCCTGCAAACAGTTCCTCACCATGGTATAAGGCTGACCAATCTTGTCCCTATCATCAGGGGGCACCAGGTCACAATATTGAGAACTGTTTCCCTTTCAAGATTGACGTCCAACGATTAGTGAAGAGCGGAATGCTATCCTTCAAAGATACTAATCCAAACGTCCAAGCAAATCCTTTGCCGCAGCATAAAGAAGCTTCAGTAAATCTGATAGATCAACACCCCAATGTCATACAAATCTACGACATTCGTCAGATAGGGGAAAACCTTGTCAAGATGCACGCTAAACAAGCTGGGTACGGTCATGTACCACCTCACAACTACTTCACATGTGATATTTGTCCAAAGAATAATCAAGGATGTGCCGTAGTTCAAGCTGCATTACAAGAACAAATGGACTTAGGATGGATTCAATATATCCGAGTCAGGACTGAACATGACGTCAACATGGTTCAAGGATGTCCAGGAGAATACAAAATCTACAAAGTTGAAGACCTCGAAGGATCGGTAGTCAGGATCCACAAAACTTTAAATGGACTTGCCTACTTTGGAACAGATTTCCACGCTTACAGTAGATGCAGAATTTGTCGAAGAAATTCACAAGGATGTTTGCGTGTTCGCAACGACATTCAAAAGCTGATGGATGACAATACCATTACTGTTCTTGCTAACAGAGAAGATGATGAAGTCTTTACCGTATCTCCTCAAATTAATCAAGTTGAACCAATGCAAGTCAAGTACGATAGCAGGAAGACAGCAATTGCTCCATTAGTCATCTACTTACCAGGTCCTGTACCGTATGAGTCCAGCAAGGCTATACCATACAAGTATAATGCTACATTCATTGAAAATGGTAAGGAAATACCATTACCATCTGTTGTCAACATTGCTGATGTTAGTCGAGTCACCAGAAGTGGACGAGTCTTCAACAGAACAACAGAAAATGTGGAGAAACCTTCGGAGGAAGTACCACATAGGCAAGACAATCATCCGACCAATGCTGTTCAAGCGAAAGAAAATGATGAGATCTTGAAGTTAATCCAGAGGAGTGAATACAACATTGTAGACCAATTACTACATACTCCGTCTAGGATATCTGTTCTCTCCCTACTATTAAGTTCTGAAGCTCATAGGGAAGCTCTACAGAAAGTTTTGGAACAAGCTTTCGTAGAACCTGGCGTTACAATAAGCCAATTCAACAACATCGTTGCCAACATCTCCGCCGGAACTAGCCTAAGCTTCTGTGACGAAGATCTTCCTGAAGAAGGAGTGGACCACAATCTTCCACTTCACATCTCAGTTAGCTGCATGGGTAATACACTCACAGGAGTCCTAATAGACAATGGATCCTCTCTCAACGTCATGCCTAAATCAACATTATCAAGACTATCTTTCGAAGATAACCCTCTAAGAAAAAGTCATGTCATCATCAAAGCATTTGACTGTCGCGGGCGAAAAATCGTTATTGTGCCTCTTTTTTGTGGATGAGACACCTGATGCCTTCTTTGGGCTCGAGTGCTCAAAAAAAATGATTTTTCTTTTGTACCGACCAAAATTTTTATTATTTCCAAAGGAGGAAAAGGAAAAAAGCTGCAATAACCTAAAAAGTGGGGGAGAGATTCCGGGTAAGAGGGTTGGTTATACGAAGGGAAGGTATTAGCACCCAACGTATCTATAGTACTCTATAGGTTTCTTTGTTTTGTTTATTCCATTCTTGTTGTGGTGGAGGTTCTTGTGAAATAGGTGGGACCTAAGGTGTTTGTTTGATTATGCTCGCAAAGATCATCGCGATCCTCTGCATACATATCCCCTAGAGGGAATCAGAGCATCTGTAGCTCGGGGTCTACGGGTGCTAAGGTTTGAATGGTTTTTTTTTGTTTTGTTTTGCTCGCCAAGGATCGACCTTGTGCCTACGTATTCTCAAAGGGATGTTGAGAAAGTCAGAGCAATCGTAGTTCCCACTTATGCTAGTGGAAGCAAAGAAAAATAGACAAATGTCGTCTAAATGCTAGATGTATCTAATCTATATCATCACATACATCTGTTTGATTTTGTTTGAAAATCTTTTCATTATAAGCCCGGGGCCATGCCACTTAGGGTGCTTAGAATGATAAAGATGTTTTTGTTTGTTTAACCAGCCTTGTGGCAAAAGTTTCAATGAAGTCAGCCTTGTGACAAAAACTTTGATTAATCAGCCAGCCTTGTGGCAAAAGTTTCAATGAAGTCAGCCTTGTGACAAAAACTTTGATTAATCATCCAGTATGGTGGTAAAACAGTTTGATTAATTAGCCAGCCTTGTGGCAAAAAGGTTTGATTTTGATTGATTGATTGTTTGTGATGATATATAAGAGATACTCCTAGCATAGAGATGAAAAATGTCTAATCTCCTAGGGTATTTGTTTTGGATATTGGGGATGCTTATAAGAAGCCCGTGGGTCCTTGTACGAAGCCCAAGAGGAGGCTATCCGAGGGTCCTTGCATTGTAAGCCCAAGAGGAGGCTATGGGAGGGACAATCCGGGGTCCTTGCATTGTAAGCCCAAGAGGAGGCTATGGGAGGGTCACTCGTTTGTACAAAGCCCAAGGGGAGGCATGGTATAGTTGGTTTGAGCTCTTAGAGCGATTTCACCGGGAAACCATACTCTATGTCCTAACCTAAACTAGTGGAGATTCTTTGCACGAAGCCCAATAGGAGGCTATGGGGAACCTAGTGTTGTACTAAGTTGAATAAGCATATATAACACAAACACACATATGAACAAGTACGAACAAACATGAACAAGTACATGAACAAATATGAACAGTTATACATATATGACAGAGTGTGTGTATATAATGGAGTTTATGAAGGAAATATACCTGTAAGCATGATCCATTTGTATACACAGGGCTCGGGACTCACACTCGGGGAGAAGTCCATTTGAATTTATTCAACAGCTATGTAAACAGGTATTTACAAAGGGGCTCGGGACTTATACCTACATGGAGGCCCATGGTATATTTTTGGGAAGATTTAAAGAAAACCTTCATTTTTGGTTTGTTATTCAAAGTTAAAAAACACATTGATTGAGATATGTACAAAAGGCGTACAATGAAATACCTAATTTCATGTACTAGAGTGGGTATGTACAAAAGGGCTTGGGACTTATACCTACGTGGAGGCCCGTGTTTTATTTACAAAACATGGTTGACTGTTTATTTACAGACGCGTTGTTTGAAAAGCGGTTTGAAGATTTGTTTTGAAAGAGTTTTCTGTACAAAGAAAAACTGTATAAAGAAAAGGAAAGGGACTTATACTCTCTAATATTCGAGAGGCCCATGTTTTATTTTCATAAAACATGGTGGATGGTTTAAAAAAGAGTTGAAAGATTTGTTTGTTAAAAAAAACTGTTTGGAAGTTTATTTGGAAAAAAGTTTTCTGTTAAAACAAAAACTGTACAAAGAAAAACGAAAGGGACTTATACTCTCTAATATTCGAGAGGCCCCACATCGTTTTGAAAATCAATTGATCAATTAAAAAGATTTAATCAATAGTTTCCTTTGAAAATCAAAAAGAAATGGTTTACCGTTTTTGAAAAGGAATCGGGATCGCTCGTTTTTAAAACGATTTGAATTTTGAAAGAAATCAATTTAATCGAGATAAACAAGAAGATTGTCTTCAATTAACATTTAGATGATTAGGGTTTGCTTCAAAAAATATTTACAAGTGATTAAATTTGAAAATCAAATGAAAAATAATATTTAAAAGTATTAAAATTACTTAAAAACAAGTCATTTTAAAACCAATTAAAAATGTATCAAATAAATATTTTTTGATGATTTTTTTTTGATATTCTTAAAATATATGTGTTAAACAAGAAGTGTGTAAAAAATGAATGAAAAATGAATTAATTTGATGTATTAAATAATTAAATGAAATTGTAAAAGAAAATGAAAGAAAAATAGTTGTAAAAAAAATGTTTTGGTCCCTAAGGGTGTTGAACCCGTGACCTTATGCTCATCAGCCAAAACAACAACCAACTGAGCTGCGCGTGCAGCTTGTTAATGATACACGCTCATTTAATTATATTTAAAAACAAGTATTTGAATTTCTGAACAAAAAAATGGCGCCAAGAACACCATCCCTATTTGATTTTGAAAATTCTGAAAACTGAACCAAATTGATCAAGTGAAGGGTCTAACTCACTCGTTTTTTCACAAGGATCATGATGGTGGTCTTTAATTTCATTTATTTCTGCTCTAAGGTGGTCAATTTTGTGATGAACACGAAGAACCCTAATTCTGAGATTGATCATGAAATCGTGTATGATTGATGAATTGTGAAATTGATTGAGGGTTAATGATCAGTGATAGTGCAGAAACAAGATGGTATGTTCATTTTTCATTTATGATGCATGTATGATGGAGTTTGAAGTTCATGAGCACTTACCTCAAAAACGGCCAAACTGGAAATTGAAATCGTGCCTGGAGGTGTTACAGATGCTTTGTGATGATCTGGATAGCTTCAATGGACCTTATGTGATGTGTTTGAATGCCTGGAATGAACTGGAAACCTCTTGATCAGTTTGTGGCATCCGATCTGCAGAGCTATGGTGTGAGGATCGAATTTGATGATTTTGATGTTTCAGATCATGGATGATGATTGGGATAGTTCATATATGGTACATGGATGGTGTTAGAAGTGGTAGTTTGGACAGAATTGAGCCTGAACAAAAATTGGCATGATAAGTCTCATGTTATGCATATTTGGAAAGTGAGGTAGTGATTTTGAGTTTTAGGTGTTTTTGGGGTGTATGGATGGTTCAAACACATCATATGTGATGTTTATGGTTTGTGGGAAGCATCACTTTGGTCAGAAATTCAAAGGTTTAGAGGTTGAGCATTTTACCTCTTTGAAACTTAAGAAACTTGCATTCTAAGAAAGAAAGAGAAAGCCTATAATTTGTGTGACTTTGGTGTGATTTTGAATGGAGTTTGGACCTCTATTTATAGGCCAAGGTTTCTGAATACAAAGCTTTGCAAGTTGATCAAGAATTGGTGATTTGGCTTAAGGGATAGAAAGGAATCTTTCACATTTAATGCAATGGTTAAAAGTAACTAAACCATGGTTAAATCCCAAGCTTCTTATCTCTTTCATTCTGATCTCATATCAGAAAATATCTCTTCAATTATTGCCTCTTTGCATCATTGCTTGGATTATAGGTCATGTAGTCTTGAAACTTAGTGAAAAATGGTGAAAATTCAAGTGAAAATGATCACTAATTTCAAAATTCAAAACCATAGCTACACTCCATATTTTTTCATGCTCTTGGACATTTTGGAAAGCTCATATTACATACTTCAAAACCCTAGTTGAAAGTTTCTTCAAGATCTTTAAGGAAGTGGGTGAAAAAGATCCATGAACTTTGAGAAAAATGAGGTTTTAAGTGAAGTTTTCAAAAGATACCAACTTTGAAGCTCCATATCTCTTAAATGGTTGATCTTATGGAAAAAAATTATATGTGACAAAGTTGTTCATTGGATCAAAATCTACAACTTTCATGTTGGAAGTTTTTTTTCAGTTTGTAGGTGAAATTTTGAGTTATTCCCCTCCAAAGTTTGGAAAAAACCATGAAAAACACTTAGAAAAATTTTCTAAGTATGAAAGTCAAACTTTTGACTTTTTGATTCTTGATTGATTTTCTTGATTTTTCTTGACCAAATGACTTCATATATCATATATTGATGATTTAAAACTTCAAAAGTCATGGTTGACCAAAATTCCCCAAAAGTCAATGGTGATCTTGTACAGTTGACTTTTTCAGACGAATCGCGTTTCTGGAGATTTCAAATGAAACAGGCTATCCTCACCATATGAATGGTATGAATGGATCATATTGAGGCTTTAGAGGATATTGAGCCATGGTTTGAGTTGTAGCATCATTTCCTGATTAAAAAGTCAGTTGTTCAGTGAATTAGGTCAAAAACCCTAATTGTCGACCAGATGAAATTGATGACTGTAGGTCTTGAATTGAGATGTAACTTCCATTGTATGTTGTCATAGGGATTATTTGAGGATGATTGAAACCTTTGATTGACTTCCTGGGGATTTTTAGGGTTTCCCAAATGTGATCCCTGATTTCAGTCCCTGATAGTTCAAAACCCTGATCTGAGGATTTGTCTGATCAATCTTTGTATAGGAGATGTTATGAGCCAATGGATTAGGTCAAAATGATGCACTTGAGGTCTTGATATCATGTCCCAAGCCATTAGGTCAAATTCTGAGCAAAAGTCAAGAGTATGCTATCTTCAGTCAAAACCCTAATTCAGTCGATTCAGAGCCTTTGAGCTTGTTGAAATGAATCTCTGAGGAACAAATGTTGATTGTTGATGAAGATGAATCATTTGAAATGAAGGGAGAACAAAACCCTAATTGATTATTACTTGTACTGATGAGTGATTTCCTGATTAAATCCTGCTGAGTCACAAGTAGCAAACACAAGCTATGCAATTTGTTAGAGATGCAAATGATGCATATGCAGATGATATGAGGTGGTATCTTAGGTCAAAAATTGGGGTATGACATTGACGGATCAAGAAAGTCAGTTTTCGGAGAAGTGGATCTTCCCATAACTATTGGACCTCAGACGTTCAAAATCACTTTCCAAGTTATGGACATTCCAGCACAATACAGTTGTTTGCTAGGTCGCCCATGGATTCATGAGGCTGGGGCAATTACTTCAACACTTCATCAGAAACTGAAGTTCATAAGAAATGACAAATTGGTAACCGTATGTGGAGAACGAGCTTTGATCGTCAGCAACCTGTCATCATTTTCCGACATAGAACCAAAAGAAGTTGTTGGAACGAAATTCCAAGCACTTTCCTTGGACAAAGGAAAGGAGAAAGCAGCGTCTATCTCTTCATACAAAGATGCAATCCAAGTTGTAAAGGATGGTACTACCAATGGTTGGGGGCACATTAATATTCCTACCAACAACAAGAACAGAACAGGAGTTGGATTCTTTCCAACATCATCAAAGACTATTCCAGGAATTGAGGTAGTTCTTCCAATTCAAGAAACTTTCCACAGCGGAGGTTTTCTTCAACATGTTCAACAAACAGTCAATACCATCGGTACGGAAAACACCGATGAAGAGGAATGGTTATCCTATCTTAACAGAGCAGGATATATCTCCCTATCAGAGTCTGAATCACCTTGCTGTTATCCGACTAAGGGATCTGAAAGTAAGACTCAACCAAGCAGTGATGAAGTTACTGACAGCTTCACCACCAGAAGTCATGGTTCATCAGAAGAAGTTCCTCCTATCCCCGAAGAGACTTGGGATACATTAGGAGAACCAAGCGGAAAATTCGACTACATGGTGAAATACTCCGCTCCTGAAAGTTCAAGAATCTCTCTTGAAGATATTGTTCCAACTGGATGGAACAGTGATTTTGAGTACCTCTCTCAGCCAAAAGAGATGTATAACCCTTGCTATTCGTCATCAGCATCTGGTGAAGTCATAATTGAGGATTATATCCCCAAGTCACCTTCCGAGGCTACTGATTTAGAGTTCACATATCTAGTCAATACCATCTTGGGAGAAGAGCAAGACCAAAATACAGAAGAGGGTGATCTCGAAAGTGTCTCCGACAACGAGTCTCTCCATTCAGAAGATTGGAAGTTTCCTCAAAAGAAAAACCGACATACTCCACTCGGAAATGGGTATGCTCACACCGCTCAGTCTGCTGAAGTAGAAGAAGATCGTCTGAGTGTTGCAAAGACAGTGGTTGGTAAATCAAGACCTACCACAGGCTAGCTTAAGCCTAAGGTTCCAGATTACTTAGTGCACAATGGGGTTCGCCACTACTGGACAGCTGTTGAAGTTTCAACTGTTGTTTGCACTCCTAAGTAGGAACTTTCACCGTTATTTTGTCCTCTCACCATAGCCCAGGGTGAAGAGATGTTTCATAGGGCTTTGCATTTTACTATTTCTTAGGAAAATGTCCCTCTTTGCTTCGCCCAAAGCAATGGAGTTTTGTTTTATAGGGTCTTTGTTTCAAGAAATGACTGTCAATAAATAAAAATGTCATTCTGTTCCTTCGTTTAGTTTTCCCTTTTCTTTTTTCGGAAATTGGTAATCCTAAAAAACACCCTTAAAAAACATCAAATATTCCATTAACTGCATACACCGAGTCTTCCCTCGTTGTCTAAATAAAACTTATCACACATATGCAGATTAATCATAAAATACCCCGTTGAAACGTGCGACCGTATGACTTCTCCAAGCTTTGAGTTTCCTGTATTCGAGGCAGAGGAAGAAGAAGACGAAGAAATATCAAAGGAAATTTCACGGTTACTTCAACAAAAGGAAGAGGCCATTCAGCCATACAATGAGCCTCTAGAGATCATTAACCTTGGTTCCGATGGAAACAAAAAAGAGGTTAAGATTGGGGCTTCGCTCAGTTCAGAGATCAGAGAGAGTTTGATACAGCTGCTCAAAGAATTCTCAGATGTCTTCGCTTGGTCTTATCAAGATATGCCAGGGTTGGATACCAGTATAGTTGAGCATCACTTGCCATTAAAAGCAGAATGCCCTCCGGTCAAGCAAAAATTGAGAAGAACTCATCCGGAGATGGCCATGAAAATCAAAGAGGAAGTTCAAAAGCAGATCAACGCAGGTTTCCTCGTCACTTCAGAATACCCTCAGTGGTTAGCTAACATTGTTCCCGTTCCTAAGAAAGACGGAAAAGTCCGCATGTGCGTCGACTACAGATATTTGAACAAAGCTAGCCCTAAGGATGATTTTCCTTTACCACATATTGATATGTTGGTAGACAGTACAGCAAAATCCAAAGTTTTCTCATTCATGGACGGATTTTCAGGATACAACCAAATCAAAATGGCACCTGAAGACATGGAAAAAACAGCTTTCATCACCCCCTGGGGCATGTTCTGCTACCGTGTTATGCCTTTTGGACTAAAGAACGCAGGGGCAACTTATCAAAGGGCCATGACTACTCTTTTCCACGACATGATGCATAAGGAAGTGGAAGTCTATGTAGACGACATGATTGCCAAATCAGAAAATGAAGAAGATCACATACAGAATCTGACAAAGTTATTTCAACGCTTACGGAAGTTTCAGCTTCGCCTGAATCCCAACAAGTGCACCTTTGGTGTCTATTCAGGAAAACTCCTTGGTTTCATTATCAGCAAACGAGGAATTGAAGTAGATCCAGACAAAGTCAAGGCAATTCAAGAAATGCCTTCACCCAGAACCGAGAAACAAGTTAGAGGATTTCTTGGACGTCTGAATTACATCTCGAGATTCATATATCTCATGACTGCAACTTGCGCTCCTGTTTTCAAACTTCTGCGGAAAAATCAAAGTTGCGTCTGGACAGACGATTGTCAAAAAGCGTTCGACAGCATTAAGGAATATCTGCTCGAACCACCCATCTTGTCTCCTCCAGTGGAAGGAAGACCTTTGATAATGTACTTAACCGTCTTAGAAGACTCCATGGGTTGTGTCCTTGGACAGCAAGACGAGACAAAGAGAAAAGAGCATGCCATTTACTACCTGAGTAAGAAATTCACTGACTGTGAATCCCGCTACTCCATGCTCGAGAAGACGTGTTGTGCTTTGGCCTGGGCTGCCAAGCGTCTCCGCCAGTACATGATTCGACATACTACTTGTTTGATCTCTCATATGGATCCAATCAAGTACATCTTTGAGAAGCCTGCTTTAACTGGGAGAATTGCCCGTTGGCAGATGTTGTTATCAGAATATGACATTGAGTATCACGCACAGAAAGCCGTGAAAGGAAGCATTCTAGCTGAGCACCTGGCTCACCACCCACTCAATGGTCATGAATCAACCAGTTTCGACTTTCCGGACGAGGACGTCATGTACCTCAAGATGAAAGATTACGACGAGCCACTACCAGACGAAGGACCTGAGATAGGATCCCAGTGGGGCTTAATCTTTGACGGAGCTGTCAATGCTTATGGACGAGGAATTGGGGCAATCATTGTTACACCTAAGGGTACCCATATTCCATTTACTGCCAGATTAACTTTCAAATGCACAAACAATGAGGCCAAATATGAAGCTTGCATCATGGGTCTCGAAGAAGCCGTGGATCTAAGAATCAAACACTTGGATGTATACGGAGATTCTGCTTTGGTCATCAATCAAATCAAAGGAGAATGGGAAACACGCCAACCAGGGCTAATTCCTTACAAAGACTACGCGAGAAGATTATTACCATTCTTCGACAGGGTAGATTTTCATCACATTCCTCGTGAAGAAAACAACTTGGCTGATGCATTAGCCACACTCTCTTCCATGATTAGGATAAATCATTGGAATGACATTCCTCGGATTGATGTTATGCGCCTGGATAGGCCCGCTCATGTTTTCACAGTAGAAGCGATCATCGACGACAAACCGTGGTATCACGACATCAAGAACTATCTTCAAAAGCAAGAGTACCCTCTTGGGGCGTCAAAGAAGGATAGAAAGACTGTTATACCCCAAAATTTGCCCACATATTTTTTCAAGAAAACTCCAATCTGAAAATTAAGAGTTTCATATAATCATGGATTTTTATTTCAAATATCCTAGCATATGAAGTACTTAAATTTCAGAAACTTTTCTTATACAGTAGCTTGGCTTACAGAGGAATTTATTCTTACGCAAACGCCAAATACTGTTCATTACATCACAAATACTATTTATTTATTTACAGATAAATAGTACTAACACAATCATGCAGAGTTAACTCTTTTTGCAGGCGCAGAAGCAGGAAACTCACACTATACTGGTAACAATTGTTTTTGGTTTCCCACTAACTTTTGTACTATATTCCATTATTTTCAAAATCTTTTCAAATCTCTTTTTCAAAAATCAAATCTTAACTTGTGTGTTTTCTGCCAGTCAAATATTTCTATTTCTGTGCAGTAAACAATTTTCAGGTTATTATCGGTAATTTTGCCCGCATACCGTAAATATCAGTTATTTATTATGTTTCTGTTTTCTAACAAGTCATGTAAATAAATTTTCATGCTTCACACCAAACAAAAACAAAAATAACAACAAAAAAAAAAAAGAAAATTAACTTTGACGGTTGATTTTTCACTTTAACTGCTGCTTCAGTACACGAACAGTCGGTTGACAGACAAACTGCAGACAGTACAATTCACAGTGATTTGTACAATCAATCAAATCAATCATTCACAATTCAAATTTCCAAGATTTTTGTGTTAGAAGTCTTCTGAATATCACATGATTAGCAGAAACTCAACACTGCACAAAAATCAGGTACGCTTAACTGCCTCCTATACAGACAGTCCCTAATCAGGGTTTTTCTTGTTTTAACAGGAGCAACAAGTTTTGAGAGCTCAAATGGATTTCATATACATCCATACATCTCAAAGTACCATCATACAAATTTTCAAACTTCAATTCACTCAGACGCACCGTCAGCAGCTCAAACAGTCAACAGACGACCCGTTTGACCAAAAAAGTCAACTGACAGTCAAAAATGAAATTTTTTGTCAAAGTCCATATTTTGTCAAAGGATTCAACATTTGATCATTGGATGATCACAATTCATCAAGGAAAGATCAAAAATCAACAAAACCCTAAGATTCAAAATTAGGGTTTTTGCCTGAAAAGTCAACTCAACTTTGACTGATCATAACTCTCTCATCCTTCATCCAAAAAATGTCAACCAAAGCTCATTTTGAAGGAAATTCAATTATCTTTCAAATGCAATTGATCCCATGGTCATAGCATTCACCATTTGAAAAATATGGCCAAAGACATTACAGGTCATTTTCAAAGTCAACAAAAAGACACTTTTTTCAAATGGACACACAAGGAGAACCAAAAATCATTTTGATATGAGACCAAAGACATTGGTTAGAGGACTCTTTGAGGTTTCCAAAAAGTGCAAGATCTCCTTCATATGACAAAAATTGAAGGATTTACACCTTGTTGAAGTTGGCTAAATTTTGGGAAAATGCATGAAATCAACATTGCTCAAAAATGTTTTTTTTCCAAAAGATGCCAAGTTTTTATGGTCCAAACATCTTTGCCATGTTACTATGGGCCTCCCACGACCAAGATTAAGCCCATACCTTTATTGTCCATTTTTTGCATGATTTTATCTTACTTTAAGATTAAAATTAAAAGGAAAATGCATGGATAATGGTAGCTTGATCTCCAAGCATGACTCACCACAAAGAATCTTTTATTTTTCTGCAAGAATTGAAGAGCAAGGCAAGAGCATTGAATGGAGTCAAGGCTTAGTCAAAATTCAAGGTTTTTTAAATATTAAAAAACCAAACTTTCAACAAAGGCAACAAAGCTTCTTGCTTCACTTCCAAGCAGCCTTTGGGCTATAAAAGGAGCTCTTCTACATCCACAATAGGAAGGGACACGAAATATTGCAAGGCATAGTCAAGAAAGTCACCAAAATTCTCTAAAATTTCCATAACTTTGTAAATTTCAAATTCAATTCTCCAATCAACATTAATACAAACCAAGCTTTCTAATCATCTTCTCAAACATTATAGAGTAAGATTGAACTCTAAATATAGGCCTATGAGAGTCGTATAGTGCATATAAGTGTTCTTCATGTATATATGCCTTAACTTTCATTTTCATATTTGCAATTAATTTCCATATGAACTAACCACCCTAACATGTTTATGAGGTCCTACATAAGTGATCTGGGTCTTAACATGCCAACTCCCACGTGAGGATAGCCATATGCCATTAACATAAGCTTATGAGTGTTCATACTTTAACATCTTCGAACCTATAGCTACGAGCCTCAAATCACGAAACTAATGACATATTTGGATTCAGGGCATCATGTTTAGTGGATCTGGGTTGCTTTCATGTGTTGCTAACGTGTGTTCTTGCAGGTTTGGGAAGCTACCAAAAATAACGTTTTCTTATTGTAAAATAGAGGGGGTTCAAAACCCCCGCTATCTGTCTAGAAAAAATGCATGGGACGGAGGTTGAAGACGACCACGCGTCCGAGCGTGGTTCGTCAGTCAACAGTCAGCTCTCTCTCCCT
Organism: Vicia villosa; assembly: GCF_029867415.1. NCBI lineage: Eukaryota > Viridiplantae > Streptophyta > Magnoliopsida > Fabales > Fabaceae > Vicia > Vicia villosa. Next base: position 53,993,829 of record NC_081180.1, read on the forward strand.
CTGTTTCCATTGGTCCACGCAGGCGAAGGTGGGGACCAGTCTGACTTTGGTCTCCCACTAATCCCATGATCTACTTTAACCATGTGCATCATGTGACCTCAGATCTGAACCCTTGGATCACTTCAATCTTCAATCCAACGCCTCACACACGCAGCTCCATGCTATGGCCCCTCAATCAAACCACACAGGATTAGTATCCTTTTATTTCTGTTATTTATTTTCTATTTTATTTTAATTTCTTTGTTAAATTAATTAAAAATAGTTAAAAAATCCAAAAAAATCCACAAAAAATATTTTAAACTTCTAAAATAATATATTATTTTCTGAAATAAAAAATATTTTATTTTTCTTCAAAATTTCAATATTTTACATAATTAATTAGCATGTACTTATATATTTGCTTATTAATTATTTTAATTAGTCAAAAAATCATAAAAAAAAATTGTTCTTTGTGTTAAATATTGTTTATATATTATAAACTAATTTTGTACATATTTAGGATTATTTTTCTCATTAAGTTTTAATTATTTGTGTAATTATTTATATAATTATGTTTTGATTAACTTAAAATATCCAAAAACAAATTTCAAAAATTCCAAAAAAATTAGTTTTGTTCTAAAATCAATTAACAAACATTTTGTACATATTTTTAAACTTATTTGCTAGGTTTAATCATATTTCCATCTTTTCTTTATTTTAAATTAATTAATAATGCATTAATTATATTTAAAATAAATCACAAAAATACAAAAATATGCCTTTTATTTCTTGCAATTTAAAATTCCTAGATAAATGTATAGGATGTCAAATTCATGTAAATAGGCTAGTTTACATTTCCCGCACAATCGATGTAATAGCGTAGATTTACTTTCTGCACTTTACATTTCCGCATTTTAATTTCCAGCACCCATATAAACTGCGTGTATGTCAAAGATAAAACTGAACCGTCAGATCACTAACTTCAAAGATAAATATCTGAATTCAATCACAATCACATTTGCACCTCCTAGGGTAACCCCTTTTCACTCTTTTCAAAATCAAAGTTACATTTCTACTGTTTCGAGTACAAAATCGAACCTTTTGTTTATATCCGACGAATGGATAGATTTTTAAAGGGAACAAGGATAAAGACCTCCTAACTCAGGGTAGACCTCCTAGTTTGCTTGCTCAAAATCAAAACAAACAAAATTCTCATACACTGTTGTTTTTTTAAAAACGAATTTTCCAAAAGACAATATTTTGTATACATCCAAACACGGATCATTACAAAATTAACGATCTTTTCAAAACATCTTTCGAAAGATAAACAAGTATTTGTATATATCCGCACAAGGATCATTACAAATTCTATTTGCAAAGGTATTTCAAAAACACAGGTAAAGCATTCCGAATCAATTGAAAAGTAAAGCAAATGAGCTAAGCAAACTAAAGAGCCCATGGATAACCATGGATACAAAGGGTGCTAACACCTTCCCTTTGTATAACCTACCCCCTTACCCAGAATCTCTCAAAGGTCTTTTTTCTGTTTCTTTTATAAACCTTTCCTTCATTGGATAAAATAAAAGGTCGGTGGCGACTCTGTAAACTTTTTCAAAAGTGACGCGAAAGCGTCCGATCGACAAAAAAGAGTCAGTTCACGTATCCCACCCACGGAGGGGTATGGCCCGAAAGGACGGTCCACAGAACTGGCGACTCTGCTGGGGAATACAAATTCAAAATGTTTTCAAAAGGGGTTACCTTTAGAGTATAGATCATTTCGATGTTTTCAATTGTTTGATCTGATTGCTTTACTTTTCACAGGTTTGCTTGGGTACTTTGCTTGTGTGAAAGATTCTAACCCGAATCTCGAGATACCTTAAGTATATGACAATAGACCAAGGAAACTGTACGGCATGTACCGATACGGTTGATCTGGTAGTCATCGTTAGTGTGATACTTTGGTTTATACTGATGTCCCTTGAAAGCGATCAAGGAGTATATTAGGCTTCCGAAGTGTCATTAACACTAATTTGTCTTAGAACCTTTTAGTTGAACTTGACTTGTGGCCTATTAAGTGGCTAGCTTTGAAATTGATCGAAGCTAGTTATCCTCGAGGAATATTCTTGATCGGCCGTCCGAGCGCCGTATTGAGATGTTGTCTCCAAGGATCATAGAACCCGAATACTATTCTAGGACAGGTTTTCAACCAACTCAACTTCAGAGGGGAGGGTATCACCTATCAACCTCATGCAAGCCTTTAAACCTAAGGCTATTGTTTGATTTGTTTTTGTGTGCCACATGTTTGCATCATAAACACATCATTTTTCACTACACATTTCAAGGATCAAAGAGTTTACTTTTGTTTTTGCAGGTAATGGCTCCCGCCACCAAAGATTACATCCGAATCAACATCTCAACGGTACCGTCTGAACTCAAAGTCTTGGTAGCAGAATTCCCCAGGAATGCTCAATTCACTGAAAAGCATGGTCACCTACTCCATTTGGTTACCTCAAAGTTTGAAGAAGACATGATACGGGTCCTGTTCCAGTTCTTCGACCCTGAACATCATTGCTTCACATTTCCTGATTACCAGTTGGTACCCACTTTGGAAGAATTCTCTGAATTAATTGGATTACCAATCCGAGATCAATTACCTTTCACTGGTTTAGAAAGAAAACCAAAACCTGAAGTCATTGCTGCTGCTTTACATCTGCAAAAGTCAGAAATCAAATCCAATTGGGAAACAAAGAGTGGAGTTGAGGGTTTGCTTGCCAAATTCTTACTGGAAAAGGCTCGACTACTGCTAGAAAACAAAAGTTATCCAGCTTTTGAAGAAGTTATGGCTCTTTTGATCTATGGGTTGGTTTTGTTCCCTAATTCCGACCAGTTCATAAGTGTACACATCATCAACCTTTTCCTAATTCGCAACCCGGTACCAACATTGCTGGGAGACATCCTACACTCTCTACACACTCGTACCACGAAGAAGCGAGGAACTCTCATGTGCTGTATACCACTGCTGGCTAGGTGGTTTACATGTCATCTTCCCCGATCAGTACTGAGAAATGAACAAAGAGCACAATGGTCTTACAGAATCATGTCTTTATCTCATTCAGATATCCGATGGAACAACTTCTTTCAAAGAGACATTACTATCATTGATCATTGTGGAGAATACCCTAATGTGCCACTCCTTGGCATTAAAGGAGGTATCACTTACAATCCCTCTCTAGCTCTACGCCAATTCGGATATGCAAGAAGCAACGGTCCTCATGACATGATTATCCGTGGCATTGTGTTTGATTACGAGAATGATTCTCACAGACACCGACGAAGATTCATACAGGCTTGGGACAGTGTCTATAGAATAGAAAGCAATACTCTGGGGCAATGGAATTCTATTCCTATGGAACCCTACCTCAGATGGGTCCGCACTCATGCTCAGAAACTCCTTATGCCATATCCTGCTGTTCTACCTGTGACTATTGAGCCAGAGGTCGAAGGATACGAACCTCAAGTTATTTTACACCCGGACATGCCAACTGACCTAGAAGAGTTGCAAAAATCTTGGGTTCAACTCAAAGAGGAAAGAGACACCTTCAAAGAACACTGTCAGGACTATGAGAGAAGGCTATTCGAGCTCACCAGACAGCTTCAAGAAGAACAAAGAATCAACGCATTCCTGGGGACAAAGAAAAAGCGCCCACGGGAGACCTGAAAGATCATTTATTTTATTTTCTGTCTTGTAAGCCCAAATGAGGCAAATAAAAAAGAAGCAAAAAAAAGAAGCAGAAAAAGAAAAAAGAAATAAATTGATTAACTAACGTTTGTTTCTTCTTTAACAAATCTAAACTCTAAGATCCTTGAAAACATTGCACACACATTTCACTTCATGCATTGCATATACATTTCATACATTGCATTCATATACATTGCATTTGCATTTCATACATTGCATACACATGGCATCCAGTCATACACATTTCATAACAGGTTCACATGACGGGTTTCTCATCTCTTCGCTGTTTATTTCAGTCAGAAGAGATGGAATCTGAGGCAAGCATCAAGAATCTCGAAGTACAGAATGCCCAAGTTCAAGTGGCAATTCTGGAACTGGCAAAGGGGCAACAAGAGCTGAAAGCCCTGATACTCAAGAAGAAGAAGAAGCCCAAAGAATCTGCAGGCTTGAGTTACCTGAGAAGGAAGATCAAAATTCCAGTCAAAAAGTTCACAAAGCCACCGATCCCTGAAACAGTCGGTGATGATGAACAAGAAGACAATCAAAGCAACCAGGGTTCTGCTAAACCCTCTCTCTCTTCAAATGAAGGAGATGATCACTCTGGGGACGAACCTGATGATGAAAAATACCAACAGCTGGAAGATCGTATGAAAGCTATGGAGATACAAAAAATACCTGGCTTAGATTTCAATGATCTGGGGCTCATCTCGGATGTTGTTATCCCTCCAAAATTCAAAGTTCCGGTCTTTGCAAAATATGATGGAGTTTCTTGCCCGAAACTACATCTGAGATCCTATGTGAGGAAGATACAACCTCATACAACAGATAACAAGTTATGGATTCACTTCTTCCAAGAAAGTCTGTCGGGTACACAACTCGAGTGGTACTATCAGCTGGAAAATACCAAGGTTCATACTTGGGAAGAATTAGCTTCTGCTTTTTACAAACAGTACCAATACAATGCTGATCTTGCACCAACCCGTACTCAACTAAGGGGCATGTCTATGGGACCAAAAGAAAGTTTCAAAGGATATGCACAAAAGTGGAGAGATATGGCTGGAAGGGTTCAACCACCCTTATCTGATCGCGAACTAGTCGACATGTTCATGGGCACTTTAACTGGCCCATTCTATAGCCATTTGCTGGGAAGTTCATCATCAGGTTTCACTGACCTAATACTGACCGGAGAACGTGTCGAAAGTGGCATTCGAAATGGAAAAATTCAAGTAGGATCCTCCTCTGGTACTACAAAAAGGCCCATCAGAAATGAGGTCAATACAGCGCAAATTCAGACAAGTCACAAAAGTGATCAGCATCAATCTGTAGGGGCAGTTATGATCTCCGCATCTGCACCTCAAAAAGATCAACAGCCAAAATATACGCATCGACCAGATGCACCAAGAAGAAATTTCACCAAAATCAACATGCCAATCTCTCAGGCATTGCAGCACTTGCTTAAAGCGGATCTGATCACATTAAGGGGTCCTCCGAAGAATGTCAATACTTCTTCTCTGAATTATCGCCCTGATGCAACATGTGCCTATCATTCAAACTGTCCAGGACATGACGCAGATCACTGCTGGGCCCTGAAAAATAAAATCCAAGACATGATAGATGCTGGAGAAATTGAGTTCGATCCTCCAGAAACTCCAAATGTCATCACAGCACCTATGCCAAAGCATGACAAAACTGTTAATGCTATCATAGACACAGTTTACATTTATGATGTGAACGAAGTATCAATTCCACTCCTCGAAGTCAAAAGAAAGTTCATCCAAGCTGGTTACTTTCCAGGTTGTGATCCCGACTGCTTTTATTGCTCACGCCAACCCAATGGTTGTGAAAATCTAAAGATGGGAATTCAAAAACACATGGATCGCCGTATCATTATGTTTGAGAGGCTCCCTTCTATGGACATGTTGGGCAAAGTCTTTGCCAACGGGATAAGAATGGAAGACGTCTCAGTGATCTCCAGCTTACCATTCAAAATCTCTACCAAGGCTCCATTCAAACTTTCTGCTACACTCAAAGTGGCATCAGTAGTCATTGCTAGACCAACTCCATTTCCATACTCCTCAGACAAAGCTGTCCCATGGGGATATGACACTAATGTTTACATTCATGGAGTTAAGCAGGATCCCTCGACTAAAGAGGACGCAACACTAACTACTTCAGCTGTAAGTAACATTGCAGGCACTAGCAAGATCACGAGAAGTGGAAGAATCTTTTCACCAGAAATTTCTCCAAATATTGCTGCTAGTCCAATCCAGGTTCCAATTCCTATTCCAGATATCAACACTCGAGGCAAAGAGCCACTGATCGAACCAGTTCAAAATCCGGTAGAGATCACTGCTGAGGATCCATCAAAGCAAGAGATGGACGAAATATTGAAAATCATCTGCAAAAGTGATTACAATATTGTCGAACAACTGGGGCATACTGCTTCAAAAATCTCAATGTTATCTCTGCTAAAATATTCAGAAGCTCATGCTAAAGCTCTAATGAAGTTCCTTCAAGCTGCGCATGTGCCTCAAGAAATCCCAATCGACCAATTTGAGAATTGTGTCGCCAGTCTTACAGTGCCCAATGGTCTTGGTTTCTCTGATGTGGATCTAACTCCTGCTGGAAGAAATCACAACAAGGCCCTGCACATCTCTATCGAATGCAACGGCACCACTCTGTCTCATGTGCTAATAGACAATGGTTCCTCTCTAAACGTGTTACCAAAGGTAATACTGGAAAAACTTGACTTCAAAGGAGTTGTGCTACAACCAAGTGATGTGGTTGTAAGAGCCTTCGATGGGTCAACAAGAACGGTGTACGGAGAAGTTAAGCTCCCAATCAGAGTGGGCTCTCAAACTTTCGATGTTATCTTTTCCGTAATAGACGTTCTTCCAACATACTCCTGTTTACTAGGACGCCCTTGGATACATGGGGCAAACGCTGTAACTTCTACCCTGCATCAGAAGTTAAAATACCCAGTAAAAGGAAAGGTTGTCACAGTCTATGGCGAAGAAGAATATATGGTCAGTCACTTGAGCAACGACAAGTATGTTGAGATGGAGGGCGAATCCATCGAAACTCCGTATCAAGCTTTTGAGGTTGTATCTCCAGATATCTCTACCACCAAGCATATTCCTGCTACTCCAGCTACAACTATGGCTTCTCTCAAAGATGCCAAAGCCATGATTGAACAGGGTGATCGCACAGTATGGGGACAACTCCCTGATATACCCTACAAGTCCGACAAGCTAGGTCTGGGCTATAATGGTGAAAATCAAAAGAATGATCAAAATCCTCGCTCTGAAGGGTTAATATCACACTTCGCCAGCCAAGAAGTAAACGCCATTGATGATGAAGGGACATACTTGAACCACATCATTCAGCCATATCCAGACGAAATTCCACCCATTACCATGGGAATGTGGGATGCTGTGGGAGGACCAAATGACGGTTACAACTACCAGTATATCACACCTCAGAATTCTTACATTGCTCTGGAAGATCTTACTCCAACAGAAGAGGGTAATCAAAATGACGGAAGTATCACAAGTCCCGTCACTCAGCAATATCAAAATCCACCCAAAGAAGTATGGGACACGCTAGGAGAACCCAGCGGCAAATACGACTATATGGTGAAATATTCCGCTCCTCCGAGCTTTTCAACTCCCATCAAAGACATTGTCCCGACTGGATGGGACGAACAGTACGACGACAACTTCGCTCTTGAAGAAGCCAGGAAGATGCCAAACAACGAAGGTTATTTTCTGTCACAGTACACTCCTTATCAGGATGCACAAGTCTCTATTCAAAACATCATTCCTACTGCATGGGACGGCCTTATCGAGCATCTCGCTCAGCCAATAGAGGGACCTCCACCTGGATTCTCATATCCAACAAATCATCCAACTTATCCTGAGGAATTACCTACGCATTTTCCCACTAGCGGAATCAATGCTACGGAAGACGAAAAGAACAACTGCAACTGGAACAGCTGGGTGCTCCCTGCTAACAACGGTGGATTGAACAACTGGAAAGCAGAGGATGTGATCTCCTTTGATCAGGAGTAAATGCCATTTCCTGTTTTCTTTGTGTATATTGTGCAAAGATAAAAGTGGTTCCTGAACAATCGAACCATGAGCTTGAAAGCCGTGTGCCTTAGCACAACGGTCCTTCTATAAAAAGGGTTTGTCATATCATGATTATGTGCATTCAATAAAATCATGGGATGCTTGCATGTTCAAAATTTTGTGATCCTTTTTCTTTCTTTATTCGCTTTCAAATAGCTATGTTTTTCTCTTCATACACACTCACATATCTACCATGCAGATTCACATACACGCTGGATCCAGTCAATAACGACTCTGCTATTGCCCGTCATGACTTTGAAAATCCGATCTACCAAACTGAGGACGAAAGTGAGGAAGATTGTGAAGTGCCAAGAGAAATTGCAAGACTTCTAGAACAAGAAGAAAAAGCCATACAGCCTCATGAGGAGCCGATTGAGGTCATCAACTTGGGCAGTGACGAAGAAAAGAAAGAGGTCAGAATTGGGGCTGACTTAGAAAACAGTGTCAAGCAAAGACTGATTCAATTGTTGCAAGACTACGCCGAGATATTCGCCTGGTCTTATCAAGATATGCCTGGCCTTGACACGGACATTGTAGTTCATCGCCTGCCAATCAAAGAAGGAAGCACTCCGGTCAAACAGAGACTGCGAAGGAGTAAGCCTGATATGTCAAAAAAGATCAAAGACGAGGTTGAAAAACAATTCAATGCCGGATTCCTAAAAGTTGTAAGTTATCCTCCTTGGATAGCTAACATCGTGCCTGTACCCAAAAAAGACGGGAAAGTCAGAATGTGTGTAGACTACAGAGATCTGAACCGGGCAAGCCCTAAAGATGATTTCCCTTTACCGCACATCGATGTACTAGTTGACAATACCGCACAATGCAAGGTATTCTCCTTTATGGACGGATTCTCAGGGTACAATCAAATCAAGATGGCACCCGAAGACATGGAAAAAACAACCTTCACAACTCCCTGGGGAACCTTTTGTTACAAAGTAATGCCCTTTGGTCTAAAAAATGCTGGAGCTACCTACCAACGAGCAATGGTAACACTATTTCATGATATGATTCATCAGGAAATAGAGGTGTATGTCGATGACATGATCGCAAAATCCAACACCGAAGAAGAACATTTGAGTCATTTACACAAGCTGTTTGACAGACTCAAGAAATACAGATTGCGACTGAACCCGAACAAGTGTACCTTTGGAGTAAGATCCGGTAAACTCTTAGGTTTCATCGTCAGCAGTAAAGGTATTGAGGTTGATCCTGCCAAGGTCAAAGCCATTCAAGAAATGCCTATACCCCGTACCGAGAAACAAGTCAGAGGATTCTTGGGACGTCTAAACTACATAGCCAGATTCATTGCCCATATGACTCCTACTTGTGTGCCAATCTTCAAATTACTGAAGAAAGATCAAGTGGAAAGATGGAATGACAAATGCCAGTTAGCCTTTGATAAAATCAAAGAATACCTTCAAAAACCGCCAATCTTGTTACCTCCTGTGGAAGGCAGACCTCTGATAATGTACCTAACTGTGTTAGAAGATTCAATGGGGTGTGTACTCGGACAACATGACGATTCCGGTCGAAAGGAGCACGCAATCTACTATCTTAGCAAAAAGTTTACCGATTGTGAAACAAGATACTCACTACTCGAAAAAACTTGCTGTGCCTTAGCATGGGCGGCTCGCCGACTAAGACAGTATATGCTAAATCACACCACTTTCCTGATCTCCAAGATGGATCCAATCAAATACGTGTTCGAAAAACCTGCTCTCTCTGGAAGGATTGCAAGATGGCAAATGATCCTAACAGAATATGACATTCAATACACTTCGCAAAAAGCAATCAAAGGAAGTGTGGTAGCTGATCATTTAGCTCATCAAGCAGTAGATGATTATCAGGCATTGAACTTTGACTTCCCAGACGAAGACATTATGCTAGTCAATGACTACAAACAACCAGGATCCCGATGGACTATGGTTTTTGACGGAGCTTCTAATGCGCTCGGCAATGGCATCGGAGCTGTGATCATTTCCCCCACAGGAGGTCATACACCCTTCACCGCCAGATTGTGTTTCAATTGCACCAACAATATAGCCGAATACGAAGCATGCATTCTGGGTCTCAAAGCTGCAATTGATCTAAAAATCAAATTCCTTGAAGTCTACGGAGACTCGGCCTTGGTAATCTACCAAGTCAAAGGGGAATGGGACACAAAGCACCCAAATCTAATTCCATACAAAGAACATGTGTTGAGTTTGATTCCTTACTTCGAGGAGATCACTTTCGAACACATCCCACGCGAAGAAAATCAACTAGCTGATGCCTTAGCTACCATGTCATCCATGTTCAAAGTCAATTGGGACGACGAAGCTCCTATGATCACCATTTACAGGCAAGACGAACCAGCCTATTGCAATGAGATCGATACCAAACAAATGGAAGACAAATCATGGTTCCATGAAATACAAAGGTATCTCGAAACCCAGGAGTACCCTGAAGGGGCATCTATTAACGACAGAAAGTTTCTAAGGAGATTTGCCTCCAAATTCTTCCTAAGCAATGGAACTTTGTACAAGCGCAACCATGACTCGACTTTACTTCGTTGCGTAAACAAGAAGGAAGCAGAACAAATCATGGAAGACATACACAATGGTACCTTCGGTACTCATTCCAACGGACATACAATGGCTAAAAAGATCTTGAGAGCAGGTTACTACTGGTCTACCATGGAGACAGATTGCCATCATCATTCCAAAACTTGTCACAAATGCCAGATATATGCCGACAAAGTGCATGTACCTCCAGTTCCATTAAACGTTCTGACGGCTCCTTGGCCTTTCGCAATGTGGGGTATTGATATGATTGGAGAAATCAAACCTACTGCTTCCAACGGACATCGCTTTATCCTGGTCGCTATTGACTACTTCACAAAGTGGGTAGAGGCAGCTTCATATGCTTCTGTCACCAAGAATGTGGTAGCCAGGTTTATCAAGCACAATCTCATTTGTCGGTACGGCATCCCCGAAAGGATCATCACTGACAATGGCACGAATCTAAACAACAAAATGATTACTGAACTCTGCACGCAGTTCCAGATCAAACATCATAATTCTTCTCCATATCGACCAAAGATGAACGGCGCTGTCGAAGCCGCCAACAAAAACATCAAGAAAATCATACAAAAGATGACAGTAACCTACAAAGACTGGCATGAGATGTTACCTTTTGCTCTTCATGGTTATCGCACATCTGCGCGTACTTCAACAGGGGCAACTCCATTCTCGTTAGTCTACGGTATGGAAGCAGTTCTCCCAATCGAAATCCAGATTCCTTCCTTAAGGATCATGAAAGAAGCCGATCTAGACGAAGACGATTGGATTCAAACTCGATTCGACCAAATACACTTGATCGATGAGAAAAGACTTGCAGCTATCTGTCATGGCCAGCTATACCAAAAGCGCATGATCAAAGCCTTCAACAAAAAAGTCAAAAGTCAAGCATACCAAACTGGTGGCTTGGTTATCAAACGCATCATCTTACCACAAGGTGATCCCAGAGGCAAATGGACCCCCACCTACGAGGGACCATTCATAATCAAGAAAATATTCTCCGGCGGTGCCATGTTGCTTACCACCATGGATGGCGAGGATTTCCCACACCCTGTGAATGCGGACATAGTCAAAAAGTACTTTGCTTAAAAAAAAAAAATACAGCTCGCTAAGTTGAAAACCTGAAAGGGCAACTTAGGCAAAAATGAGCGTCTCGGTGGATTGAAAACCCGAAAGGGCGATCCAGGCAAAAATTAGAGACAAAACAAATACAATCCCGGTAGGCTGAAAACCTGAAAGGGCAGCCTAGGCAAAAATTAGGGAATAAAGCATACAACTATGTCCCGCTCAGCTGCCTACTCACCGACAAGGTTCAACACCTCAAAGACACCGATCAGTCTAATCACTTTCTTCCAACAAGTGAGGGATGAGATGCTCGAAGACAGATTGGCAATAGCAGAATTGAAACTTGACTGGATCGTTCTCACATAGCTATTTCTTTTCATAAATACTTTTCAAAACTTTCTGACAATTTCCTACTTCTAGGATTGTTGTCTCCCTATACTAATCCGCCTATCACGGCACCTTTTCAAAAATCAATGCAGCTTATAACTAACATTTTCATTTTTTCTGTTTTGAATACGCGAGCATCCCAATGATATTTTGAATGAACATATGCATTTGAATATGATTGATGTTTACCAGGAAAAACAGGAATAGCATTCAGGAAATGTCCCGATCATCTGGACATTATCCCATCAGAAGAAAATTACCAAGAGAAACGCATTTCTCAGCAAATTCCTCAAAAAGATTTTCTCTTCAAAAGAAGTCTTATTCCCCAGCAGGATTGTTCCAGATTACTATCTTCAGAAGGTGTGATCCCCGCACCCGGACTTGGTCAGATAGTGCATCGGAGGATTATGCATTTTCCTCATTCCCATTTGAAAGGGCATCAGAACTTCCAGTTACCTTTGGTTCCCCAAGCAGTAGTCAAAGATCCTTCAACGGGATACCCGGGTTCTCAAAGAATTTCCCCAGACGAGGGTACTCAAGCAAGACAAAAGATCATCAACGATCACAGTCCAGCTGACTAGTGGGAATTTATTTTTCCAACTAGAAGCTTGACACGCATCACATTCACATTCATACATTCATACATTCATACATTCATACATTCACATATTCATACATCATACATCATGCATCATGCGCATATTCATACACAGCATAACATGCATATTTCTCCGGGAATATCTCACATTTACATGCATCATAAACATTGCATATCACTAACTTGATTTTTCAGGTAGGCAGATATCTTCAACAAAGATGTTCTCAATCACATGCCGTGTTCACCTGAATTCCATGAACGGTTCTCTCAGATATAATCAAGCCAAAGATTCATTCTGATTACTTACCAACTCAAAAAACAAGCATCACAGATCAAAGTTGATACCTCAGACGGTTCCAGAACGATCTAACATCACAGATCAAAGTTGATACCTCAGACGGTTCCAGAACGATCTAGCATTACGGATCTAAAGCGATACCTCAGACGGTTCCACAACGATCTAGCATTACAGATCTAAAGCGATACCTCAGACGGTTCCAAAACGATCTAACATTGCAGATCTAAAGCGATACCTCAGACGGTTCCAGAACGATTTAACATTGCAGATCTAAAGCGATACCTCATACGGTTCCATAATGATCAACTTCCAAAATCTAAATCGGAAAAAACTTTGGACAAGTTCCGTAGCAATCATCCTCCAAGACTTAAAGCGGTAACCTTGGACGGTTCCGAAACAGTCAACACAAAGACTTTCAAATCCTTCATCAAGATATAATCAACAGATTCATTCTGATGAACAAACCATCAACACATTGTCCAGGTGGCATCCGAAAGCCCATCTCAGGTAATGTTTCAATCTGCCAACAACATTTCACAGACAACATTCAAATGCAACTTCCAACATCTCTGCTGATCAAGGTAAGTGCAAATTTTCAGGGCATCTATTTATTCAATCATCTTCTACCCTCAGATTTCAGACAATCTCTTCAGGTTTAAGAAGATTGAATAGGGGCAACTGTTATACCCCAAAATTTGCCCACATATTTTTTCAAGAAAACTCCAATCTGAAAATTAAGAGTTTCATATAATCATGGATTTTTATTTCAAATATCCTAGCATATGAAGTACTTAAATTTCAGAAACTTTTCTTATACAGTAGCTTGGCTTACAGAGGAATTTATTCTTACGCAAACGCCAAATACTGTTCATTACATCACAAATACTATTTATTTATTTACAGATAAATAGTACTAACACAATCATGCAGAGTTAACTCTTTTTGCAGGCGCAGAAGCAGGAAACTCACACTATACTGGTAACAATTGTTTTTGGTTTCCCACTAACTTTTGTACTATATTCCATTATTTTCAAAATCTTTTCAAATCTCTTTTTCAAAAATCAAATCTTAACTTGTGTGTTTTCTGCCAGTCAAATATTTCTATTTCTGTGCAGTAAACAATTTTCAGGTTATTATCGGTAATTTTGCCCGCATACCGTAAATATCAGTTATTTATTATGTTTCTGTTTTCTAACAAGTCATGTAAATAAATTTTCATGCTTCACACCAAACAAAAACAAAAATAACAACAAAAAAAAAAAAGAAAATTAACTTTGACGGTTGATTTTTCACTTTAACTGCTGCTTCAGTACACGAACAGTCGGTTGACAGACAAACTGCAGACAGTACAATTCACAGTGATTTGTACAATCAATCAAATCAATCATTCACAATTCAAATTTCCAAGATTTTTGTGTTAGAAGTCTTCTGAATATCACATGATTAGCAGAAACTCAACACTGCACAAAAATCAGGTACGCTTAACTGCCTCCTATACAGACAGTCCCTAATCAGGGTTTTTCTTGTTTTAACAGGAGCAACAAGTTTTGAGAGCTCAAATGGATTTCATATACATCCATACATCTCAAAGTACCATCATACAAATTTTCAAACTTCAATTCACTCAGACGCACCGTCAGCAGCTCAAACAGTCAACAGACGACCCGTTTGACCAAAAAAGTCAACTGACAGTCAAAAATGAAATTTTTTGTCAAAGTCCATATTTTGTCAAAGGATTCAACATTTGATCATTGGATGATCACAATTCATCAAGGAAAGATCAAAAATCAACAAAACCCTAAGATTCAAAATTAGGGTTTTTGCCTGAAAAGTCAACTCAACTTTGACTGATCATAACTCTCTCATCCTTCATCCAAAAAATGTCAACCAAAGCTCATTTTGAAGGAAATTCAATTATCTTTCAAATGCAATTGATCCCATGGTCATAGCATTCACCATTTGAAAAATATGGCCAAAGACATTACAGGTCATTTTCAAAGTCAACAAAAAGACACTTTTTTCAAATGGACACACAAGGAGAACCAAAAATCATTTTGATATGAGACCAAAGACATTGGTTAGAGGACTCTTTGAGGTTTCCAAAAAGTGCAAGATCTCCTTCATATGACAAAAATTGAAGGATTTACACCTTGTTGAAGTTGGCTAAATTTTGGGAAAATGCATGAAATCAACATTGCTCAAAAATGTTTTTTTTCCAAAAGATGCCAAGTTTTTATGGTCCAAACATCTTTGCCATGTTACTATGGGCCTCCCACGACCAAGATTAAGCCCATACCTTTATTGTCCATTTTTTGCATGATTTTATCTTACTTTAAGATTAAAATTAAAAGGAAAATGCATGGATAATGGTAGCTTGATCTCCAAGCATGACTCACCACAAAGAATCTTTTATTTTTCTGCAAGAATTGAAGAGCAAGGCAAGAGCATTGAATGGAGTCAAGGCTTAGTCAAAATTCAAGGTTTTTTAAATATTAAAAAACCAAACTTTCAACAAAGGCAACAAAGCTTCTTGCTTCACTTCCAAGCAGCCTTTGGGCTATAAAAGGAGCTCTTCTACATCCACAATAGGAAGGGACACGAAATATTGCAAGGCATAGTCAAGAAAGTCACCAAAATTCTCTAAAATTTCCATAACTTTGTAAATTTCAAATTCAATTCTCCAATCAACATTAATACAAACCAAGCTTTCTAATCATCTTCTCAAACATTATAGAGTAAGATTGAACTCTAAATATAGGCCTATGAGAGTCGTATAGTGCATATAAGTGTTCTTCATGTATATATGCCTTAACTTTCATTTTCATATTTGCAATTAATTTCCATATGAACTAACCACCCTAACATGTTTATGAGGTCCTACATAAGTGATCTGGGTCTTAACATGCCAACTCCCACGTGAGGATAGCCATATGCCATTAACATAAGCTTATGAGTGTTCATACTTTAACATCTTCGAACCTATAGCTACGAGCCTCAAATCACGAAACTAATGACATATTTGGATTCAGGGCATCATGTTTAGTGGATCTGGGTTGCTTTCATGTGTTGCTAACGTGTGTTCTTGCAGGTTTGGGAAGCTACCAAAAATAACGTTTTCTTATTGTAAAATAGAGGGGGTTCAAAACCCCCGCTATCTGTCTAGAAAAAATGCATGGGACGGAGGTTGAAGACGACCACGCGTCCGAGCGTGGTTCGTCAGTCAACAGTCAGCTCTCTCTCCCTCTGTTTCCATTGGTCCACGCAGGCGAAGGTGGGGACCAGTCTGACTTTGGTCTCCCACTAATCCCATGATCTACTTTAACCATGTGCATCATGTGACCTCAGATCTGAACCCTTGGATCACTTCAATCTTCAATCCAACGCCTCACACACGCAGCTCCATGCTATGGCCCCTCAATCAAACCACACAGGATTAGTATCCTTTTATTTCTGTTATTTATTTTCTATTTTATTTTAATTTCTTTGTTAAATTAATTAAAAATAGTTAAAAAATCCAAAAAAATCCACAAAAAATATTTTAAACTTCTAAAATAATATATTATTTTCTGAAATAAAAAATATTTTATTTTTCTTCAAAATTTCAATATTTTACATAATTAATTAGCATGTACTTATATATTTGCTTATTAATTATTTTAATTAGTCAAAAAATCATAAAAAAAATTGTTCTTTGTGTTAAATATTGTTTATATATTATAAACTAATTTTGTACATATTTAGGATTATTTTTCTCATTAAGTTTTAATTATTTGTGTAATTATTTATATAATTATGTTTTGATTAACTTAAAATATCCAAAAACAAATTTCAAAAATTCCAAAAAAATTAGTTTTGTTCTAAAATCAATTAACAAACATTTTGTACATATTTTTAAACTTATTTGCTAGGTTTAATCATATTTCCATCTTTTCTTTATTTTAAATTAATTAATAATGCATTAATTATATTTAAAATAAATCACAAAAATACAAAAATATGCCTTTTATTTCTTGCAATTTAAAATTCCTAGATAAATGTATAGGATGTCAAATTCATGTAAATAGGCTAGTTTACATTTCCCGCACAATCGATGTAATAGCGTAGATTTACTTTCTGCACTTTACATTTCCGCATTTTAATTTCCAGCACCCATATAAACTGCGTGTATGTCAAAGATAAAACTGAACCGTCAGATCACTAACTTCAAAGATAAATATCTGAATTCAATCACAATCACATTTGCACCTCCTAGGGTAACCCCTTTTCACTCTTTTCAAAATCAAAGTTACATTTCTACTGTTTCGAGTACAAAATCGAACCTTTTGTTTATATCCGACGAATGGATAGATTTTTAAAGGGAACAAGGATAAAGACCTCCTAACTCAGGGTAGACCTCCTAGTTTGCTTGCTCAAAATCAAAACAAACAAAATTCTCATACACTGTTGTTTTTTTAAAAACGAATTTTCCAAAAGACAATATTTTGTATACATCCAAACACGGATCATTACAAAATTAACGATCTTTTCAAAACATCTTTCGAAAGATAAACAAGTATTTGTATATATCCGCACAAGGATCATTACAAATTCTATTTGCAAAGGTATTTCAAAAACACAGGTAAAGCATTCCGAATCAATTGAAAAGTAAAGCAAATGAGCTAAGCAAACTAAAGAGCCCATGGATAACCATGGATACAAAGGGTGCTAACACCTTCCCTTTGTATAACCTACCCCCTTACCCAGAATCTCTCAAAGGTCTTTTTTCTGTTTCTTTTATAAACCTTTCCTTCATTGGATAAAATAAAAGGTCGGTGGCGACTCTGTAAACTTTTTCAAAAGTGACGCGAAAGCGTCCGATCGACAAAAAAGAGTCAGTTCACGTATCCCACCCACGGAGGGGTATGGCCCGAAAGGACGGTCCACAAAGACTTTGAGAAAGTTAGCTTGTAGATTCTTCTTGAATGAAGATGTTCTGTACAAGAGAAACTTCGACATGGTTCTGCTCAGATGCGTTGACAGAAAAGAAGCAGAAATACTCATGAGAGAAATACATGAAGGTTCCTTTGGTACTCACACCAATGGACACACCATGACAAGGAAAATACTTAGAGCAGGATATTATTGGCTGACGATGGAGTCAGATTGCTACCAGTACGCAAAGAGGTGTCACAAATGTCAGATCTACGCCGATAGAATTCATGTGCCACAATCTCTTCTCAACATACTCTCTTCCCCTTGGCCTTTCTCCATGTGGGGAATCGACATGATTGGAATGATCGAACCAAAAGCGTCCAACGGACATCGCTTCATCTTGGTAGCTATAGACTATTTCACCAAATGGGTTGAAGCAGCTTCATATGCGAACGTTACAAGACAAGTTGTCGTCAGGTTTATCAAGAATCACATCATCTGTCGCTACGGCATTCCTAGCAAGATAATCACCGACAATGGGTCAAATTTGAATAACAAAATGATGAAGGAGCTTTGTGAAGAATTCAAGATTCAGCATCACAACTCATCTCCTTACAGACCAAAGATGAATAGAGCTGTAGAAGCAGCTAACAAAAACATCAAGAAAATCATTCAGAAGATGGTCATCACTTACAAAGATTGGTATGAAATGCTCCCGTATGCTCTTCATGGTTACCGTACATCAGTACGTACTTCGACTGGAGCAACTCCTTTCTCCCTTGTATATGGCATGGAGGCAGTCCTACCTATAGAGGTTGAGATTCCATCAATGAGAGTTTTGATGGAGGCAAAATTAACAGAAGCCGAGTGGTGTCAAAGCAGATTCGATGAATTGAACTTAATCGAAGAAAAGCGCGTGACAGCTTTATGCCACGGACAGCTATATCAACAAAGAATGAAGAAAGCTTTCGACAAAAAGGTTCGACCTCGCACAATCAAAGAAGGCGACCTTGTACTCAAAAAGATTCAATCTTTTCTCACAGATTCGAGAGGGAAATGGACTCCCAATTATGACGGCCCCTACGTGGTCAAGAGAGCTTTCTCAGGAGGAGCCTTAATACTCACGACTATGGATGGAGAAGAATTCATCCGTCCTGTGAACGTCGACGCAGTCAAGAAATACTTCGCCTAAATAAACAAAAGAACAGCTCGCTAAGTTGAAAACTCGCAAAGAGCGACTTAGGCAAAAAAGAGCGTCTCGGTGAATCGAAAACCCGAAAGGGCGATTCAGGCAAAAATTAGAGACATAAAAAATATATTAATCAATCCCGGTAGACTTAAAACCCGAAAGGGGTAGTTTACGCAAAAGTTAGGGATATATGGCAAGTAAATGTGTTCAGGACAAACTTGATCATTCAAAATCCATAGCGGAGTATTCATCAACAGTAGGTCATCTTCTACGAAGCACGAATACAGCGCAATTCGGAGTGGAAGGGAAAGATAACGGTCGTCACGTTTCATCGTAGCCCTTTTCCCGAAAAATTACCAATTTCCAACTTTGTAAATACTCCATGGAATCAAGCATTTGGCTGATTACCATTCCATATATAATAATTTGAGCCTTGTGCTTTTCTTTGCAATCTAGTCTTATTCAGTTTCTTGAAATGCATTTTAAAGTTTAAACAGTCATTTTCTTGAAACAAATGTTTTCATAAAATAAAATGAATTTACTTGCAAAAATAAAGGTGAAATTTCTTTCTAAGGTTTACAAACAATAGGAAGAATGCAAACAGTTGCTCCGAGAACGGTTGAGACTCCGGGAATTAAAATTTCCCCATGAGGTCGCTTTGCGAACATCTCCCGATGACGGATCTTTACTTCAATTCATATTACTCACTTCGGACAGCGGACAACTGATAACCAGATATTCCCAACGAAGTTCGAGCTACAAGAAGAGGACATCTTCTGATCAACAAGAATTCAAGTCGTATCTTAGTATTTTCCATCTGCGACAATTCTATTCACATTCACTTTACATTTTATCATTTTATCATAATATTCATGCATACATTACATCATGATTGCATAGCCGAATCAGGCTTTGATCCTGTGAATGCCTAAGTCATTTAGGCATGAACTCAAGTTTCCCCTGCAAGTTCCGGAGAAACTTTTTTTCGAAACAACAGTTCGTACACAAGGATCTCACCAAGCAAGTCAACAGATGGTAGTCTCCCTCAAAGAGATAGTTTGTTCACTTTTGGAATTCCTCAGCCGAGAATCTCCCGCAGAGCGACATTCGACAGTCTTCTTCAGATAAGATAGTCTGCTTCACATTTTGGAATTCCCTACAGGTTTGGTATTTCCCCAGCAAGGTCAAGAGGTGCCATTCTTCATCAAAGAGAAATTCAGAATCTCCCAGCAGATCGACAAATAATTCCCCCGCGGAGTCAGCGAATGGTAGTCTTCATCCAGGAAGATAGTTCACGATCCCCAGCGGAGTCAGTGAACGATAGTCTTCGTCCAGAAGATAGTTCAGATTCCCCAACAAAGTCAGCAAATGGCAGTCTCTTTCATCAGAAGATAGTTTGCTCACTTCTATCATAACAAAGTCAGCAAATGGCAGTCTCTTTCAGCAGAAGACAGTTTGCTCACTTTCTTTCATGACAGGGTCGACAAATGGCAGTCTCTCCCAGTAGAAGACAGTTTACTCCCCTAGCAATTGGCAAATGGCAGTCTTTTCCCAAGAAAAGACAGTTTGTCTGTTAAATACTCAAGAGATCGACAAATGGCAGTTCCTTCGAACAGTTTGTCTGTTTCTGGGATGTTTAACTCCCCACAGAGTCGATGAATGGAAGTTTTCCTCTTAGGAAAACAGTTCGTTGATTCCCCAGGCATCAGTTGACGAATGGCAGTTTTCACCCCGAAAACAGTTCGTCCGCCTTCAAACAGAGTCATTAGCCCCTCAAAAGATCATGAGGCCATATGACATTCTTTCAAAGACGTCAAGTCAAAAGGGAAGATGATGAAGTTTCTCTACAGCCGTCAAATGGCATCTTATCTCCAAGCACTGATAAGAAGTTTGACGAGGAAACAAACCTTTGAAGTTTATTTATTACCGTCAAATGGTATCTCATCTCCAAGTGCTGATGAGAAGTTTGATGAGGAAACAAACCTTTGAAGTTTCTTTATTACCATCAAATGGTATCTCACCTCCAAGTGCTGGTAAGAAGTTTGATGAGGAAACAAACCTGTGAAGTTTCTTTATTTACCATCAAATGGTATCTTACCTCCAAGTGCTGGTAAGAAGTTTGATGAGGAAACAAACCTTTGAAGTTTCTTTATTTACCGTCAAATGGTATCTTACCTCCAAGTGCTGGTAAGAAGTTTGATGAGGAAACAAACCTGTGAAGTTTCTTTATTTACCGTCAAATGGTATCTTACCTCCAAGTGCTGGTAAGAAGTTTGATGAGGAAACAAACCTGTGAAGTTTCTTTATTTACCGTCAAATGGTATCTCATCTCCAAGTGCTGATGAGAAGTTTGATGAGGAAACAAACCTTTGGAAATTTTCTCTTTATCTGAGATATTGTCCAAACGCAACTGAGACCAGTTTCGAGATTTGGACATCCGGAACGAGAGGAGGTTGTTTACCTTTTTCTAAGTATCAACACTTAGTTAAAGAAGATGGATTGCGCATCCTACATTGCCATCCATTCACCAGAATCCACATCAAGTATTTCTGCAGGAGTTTGTCTCCTCATCCCCCGCCAAGTGCGACAACGGGATCAAATCATGCAAAGATTTTATTATCTCAGGAGCGCCCAAAATTCGGGCATTCTTTGATATTTAAGTCTCTTTTACGCAGGAAAGATCGAGATCTCAATCTCTCTCCCTCCAGATAAAAGAAACTTAAATAGGGGCATCTGTCATACCCTAATTTTTGACCCCCCTGAGATGTCACATCCTAGGCGTCAAATTCGAAAATGTTTCTTGATCGGTTTGGAAGCCGTAATCAAGATTTCATTCATTCACTCATTCTTTGAAAGAAAATTTCGGGTTCATGGAAGTTTTCATTTAAAGGCGCCATTACCATTGGTTTGATTTGAGAGATTTGTTTAGGATTTATTCCATGGTTTTTGGGCACGTGGATTGCTCATGGTGAAGAAATTGATTCATATGGATTATTTGATCATTCATGGAAATTTAATCAAAAATGCAAGAAATATCTTTTAATCCATTTTGTTGAAGGAATTATTTCAAGTATGGTCTAAAACCATGAATTTAAGAATTTCGAGTTCAATATCTTTTCAAGTTCATTGGTGCAAAGACACTCTTCAAATCACTTCAAGGAATTTCCATTCAAGATTTATCATGGTTCATTTGAATTTGCAAGATTCAAAATTTCATTCAAAGAATATCCAAGATTCATGATTCATACAATTTCATTCAAAGAGTTCCAAAAGGAAATTCAAGCATTTTTACAAATGGAGTTCTTTACATAAAAAAGTTCCAATTTCCAAATGAATTACAAGGTGGACTTCATTCAAAATTCAAGATGTTACAACATTCAAAGTTCCATTGATTCTCAAGAATACAATGTCCAAATTCATACAATTCTAAGGTGGAATTAATTGGAATTACAACAAGCGAAAATCCAATGCTTTCTTGAATTCTTCAATCTTCAAGTTTCCATTCTTCATCCAAGTCTCCTTCTTCATGTTTTCTTCAAGAGTCCTCATGTGACATGAAAAAAAAAGAAACATAAAAGAGGTAAAATTAGCAAAAGTCCAACAAAATAATTCAAGAAGGGCCCAAAAGCCCAAATCAAGTCAAAGATGTCAAAAAGTCAAAAAGTCAAAGAAATATATATATATTATGTCATAACTACCACATGGAAGTTACAATGTATGACATAAAACAATGCTGTATCGTGGAACTTGCAAGAGTTGTGAAGGGAATCTTTCCATCCCATGTGCATGTTCCTCCCATGTGCACAAACTTGTGAGCTTTGCCATTAAGCAAACTTAGCATGTAAGAAATTCTGCAATGATTATTTTGGGAAAGAATATTCTTTGTGATGATTAAAGCTTTGCCACTAAGTAATCTTACAGACTAAGCTAAAGCTCTTGAGGTGCCAAAAATGACCAAAATTGTCCCTCATTTGTTCCTCTATAAATAGAGGAGAGGCAGAAAAAGAGAAAAGAAAAGAGAAACTTTCTGTCACGCCTAAGAAGAAGAAAAACAAGGGGGAGAACACAGCAGTCTGTAACTTCTAAGTTACAGAAAAATACAGAAGGAAGAAGGAGGAGAGAAGCATTCATACCTTGCTTGGGTGCTGGCAGCTTTTCATCGATGGCTCCCATCTTCAAGCCTCCATAGATAACTCTTCAACATCTTCGCCACAGAATTACAGCTCGCAGCAAATTTCCAGAAACATAGGAACAGCAAATTAAAGCTAAAATTCAGAACAATACCAACAATCAATTCAAAGGTTCAGAGCAATATCAACAACAACAATTCAGTTTCCAGAAGCAAGAAGAATCAAAGTCATACCTCGACGACAAATCCGGCGCGTAGGTAAGTCGTTTCCACCTTACTCTTGATAATTGCTTTTAATTGCTTCTGTAGATATCATTCTCTTATGTTGTCTGAAAACCGAAAATACAGAGAAAATAAACAAATTGTTGCTATGTCGTAAAAAGAGAAAAACGAAATTGGAACAAGTTTGTGTTACCTTGGGTTAAGAGAACTTTTGTTCTTTCAAACGGAATCGGTGATATCTTTGGAAGCACAAGCTGTTGTTGTTAAACCCAGAACCACCGCGAATCCGAGAGTAGCTTCGTTGTTGTTGTTGTTGTTGTCATTCGCGAGGAAGATGATGATGAGAACGAAATCCATGGTTGTTATCGCGGAAGAGAGAAACCGAGAGAGAGATTCGTATTGTTGTTGATTGTTCCGAGAGAATGAGGCAATTTGTTGGTTGTTGTTGTTTCTCTGATGATTCTCAGAACAATCGTGAAAGAGAGAAAGGGAAAAGAGGCGCTGCCTCTATGTTTTGTTTTAGGGTTTTTTTAAGAAAACCAACCCTTATGTTAAGAGAAGAACCGGATCCGGGTTCCATCTGAACCGACCCGGTCCGGTCCAGATTGTTTTGTATTTTAATTCAGCATATTGGGCTGCACACCTCCCTTTCAGATTTTGAACCTCCTCAGGCCCAATTATTAAATTTTTCTAAGTATTTCTTTTAGAAACTATTTTTCATAAAAAGTATTTAGTATTTTATTTTAAATATAGGATTTAGTTTTATTTTCTAATCCTTTATTAAAATACCAAAAAATATTAGATACATATTTTTATTTATGTTTTTAATTATTTTCTTCTTTCATAAAAAAATAATAACAAAAATATCTTCTCTTAGGATTAATTTCATTTGAATTTAGTATTTTCATATAATTTTGTCTAGTTAATCATTTAAATTTTATTTGATTATTGTTGCATATATTACTTGAATTTTCTCACTTCACCCAAGACTTCGAGATTATATCTCCGTTGTCTTTTTCCTTTGTCTGTTTGTTTGGTCTTCCATTTGCTGTAGAAGTCCATAAACAACTGCTGGAAAATCATTAAATGCTGTAAGCTGTTGAGCTTATCCGATGTTCTTTTCCGCTGGTGTGGATGCTCAATAACTGTTGAGATCCCAATTTATTCCAAGCATATCATTTGAAGATCAAGGTAACCCCTCAAACTCCGAAATTCAATTTCTCATTCTTCGAGGTAAGCCTAAAACTCTTAAACTGTTTTCATAACAGTAATCATTTCAAATCAATAATCAACTGTTTTCACAACAGTAATCATTCAAAAATCACAAATCATTTTCAAATTGCTTTTATCACCAGTACTGTAAAGTACTGGGCCTCTAATAGAGTGTAAGTCCCAAAAACCTTCTCTTCTTAGCTTGTTTTCAAAACTGTATTTTCAAAATCTTCTTTCTGTTTTCAAAACATTCTTCTGGTATTTGAAGGGCATTATTCCCGGTGAAACTCTTCAGATACCTATGTGACCTTTGTCCATCTTCACTTCTTCTGTTTTCAAAAACCATTAACTGTTTATCATATATATATTCAACTGTTATCCACCAATTACTGTTGAGGCTCTGTACATACTTCTCCAAAGGCCTCCACTCCATCCAGGTTAGGCTTTACAAGCTTTTAATTTACAGTCTTTATTTAAATTACTGTCAAATATAAACTGTGCATATATATTAGTTTAGAACTACGTTTGAGTATAAACCTTAGGACAGTTAAACTATATATATATATATTATAGGAATATGGCCTATGATTGAGAATGTCTTCCCGGTGAAGGCTCTTTCCTAATTAGAAATCTGTAGTTCAAACCCCCAAGATGAATTATTCCCGGTGAAACATCTTGGCAAAAACCTTAGAATCCAAAAAATATAGGACACATCCACCCAAAGAGGAATTATTCCCGGTGAAACCTCTTACCCATTTGCTTAGAGCCAAAATAAGTTCAAAACTACACAGCTTTCTCTTGTGCTATAACAAGGACCCTCGATTAGCCTCCTCTTGGGCTTTGTACAAGGACCCACAGGCTTCTTAAAAGCATTTCCAGCTTCCTCTTGAGCTTGTATACAAGGACCCATCAGGTTTCTTATAAACATAGGAATAGGTCTTTAGTCACCTTTTAGCCTACCCTGGTGAGTTTTCTTCCAATTTAAACCAGACTTTTAACAAGCTAAGTTTTGTCTCAATTTTGCATTGAGTACACCTTTTGGAATGAGAGACATGGACAGTCTCTGTCACCC
This sequence comes from Vicia villosa, assembly GCF_029867415.1. Lineage (NCBI taxonomy): Eukaryota > Viridiplantae > Streptophyta > Magnoliopsida > Fabales > Fabaceae > Vicia > Vicia villosa. Next base: position 54,019,318 of record NC_081180.1, read on the forward strand.
TTATCTTCATCAATCTTCCTTAGCAGAGTCTTGGATCTATGTTTATTTTCTCCTCAGCATGTGTCAGCCTTCATCTTGGGCTTTAAACAAGAAGTCTCCACTAGATAATCTTTCTGCCATTCATTTTAATAAAAACCCCTGGAAAGGGTTAGCCTCCAAACATTCCTTTATTTTAACAAAAACCCCCTGGAAAGGGTTAGCTTCCAAATCAATCCATCATTTCAATAACAAACCCCTGGAAAGGGTTAGCCTCCAAACATTCTTTCACTTTAACAAAACCCCTGGAAAGGGTTAGCTTCCAAACATTCCTTCATTTTAACACAAACCTCTGGAAAGGGTTAGCCTCCAACATCAGTCTTTCAAAACCAAATATTCATTCTCTTAGGAGATAATTTCCCCAAAAGAGTCAAAACCCCTGGAAAGGGTCAGCCTCCAAAAAACATGATAAAAGTCAGTCTTTTAACAGACAATTTCTCCAGCTGAGTCAAAATCCCTGGAAAGGGTTAGCTTCCAAAGAAAAACAGTCTTTTAATAAATAAAATCTACTCAGTAGAGTCAAAACCAACAAAAACAGTTAGCCTCAACCTTGGGCTTCATACAAGGCACCAAACAATAAAACTCCCCTGTCAAAAGTCAGCCTCAACCTTGGGCTTTGTAAAAGGAAGATAAACCATATTTTCATGTGTCAAAGATTCCTAACACCTAGGATCTTTTCCCCATAGAGTCATCCATACTCAGTTTATTTAAGAGTCTGCCACAACCTTGGGCTTTGTACAAGGCAGAAAATAATGTTTTTCCTAGCTAGAGTCAGCCACAACCTTGGGCTTTGTACAAGGCACATAAAATAGAGTCATTTATTCAATTATCCTCAGCAATCAGCCACAACCTTGGGCTTTGTACAAGGCACACAAATATAGTCTCCCTAAGTAGAGTCAGCCTCAATTCTGGGCTTTGTACAGAACACAAAAATACCCTGTAATTAATCCTCAATGGAGTCATCTCCCAGAGTCAATATATTAATTAATCAATCAAAAAGCCTCAAGCTTGGGCCTCATACAAGCCAGCTAAAGTCAAATCTTTTATACAGTAGATAGACATAGCTTATCTCTATAGAGAGATATTTTTACTACTCTACCACATTCAAACAAACAAACATTTCAATTTCAATTTTAATCAAGTCTCCCATTTAGGATTTTGAAAGGCATGAGCTGGCAGTAAAACCCAGACATGTAGTAACTTTCCCTAATTTGGATGAGCATCTTTCTTTCATTTAAGAGGCATTTGACTGGTATACTTGCACATACACAAGTAAGGTCCCCCTCTTGAATGAAATGAATTCAGTTATTCTGTCACTCTTTAAATGTTTGTGGTAGAATAGTACAAATACCTCTCTGTAAAGATGATTTCATGTCTCTTTACTGTAAACAGAGATTTAATTCAAGCTTCAACCTTGAGCTTCAAGCAAGGCACCAAAAATAATTAATTTCCCTAGTTAGTTCCCCGAACTACATTAAGCTCTGACTTCCACTAGGGATATGTAGGCATGAGGTTCACAAGGAATCTCAGCGAGCTAATAAAATACCAAAAATAGTCAGTCTGTCTATCTGTCTGTCTTCCTTTAATCAATTCAATTCTCTCTCCTAACACAAAGGAGAAACTTTCCCAATCATTAGCAGCAAACACAATCACAATGACACAGAGAAGGTTCCTGTAGAGTACTACAGATATGTAGGGTGTTTAAACACTTCCCTATGTATAACCGACCTCCCGGACTCCAGAATTTCTAGTCTAGGTGAAATCCCCACACTTAGCAAACTCCTAGGGTTTAGTTGAGATCTTTTTTTCCCTTTCCTACTCGTAGGACCAATAAGAAAGTTTGTGTGTTATCGTAGGAAGAACTGAAATAAAATTCATCCCACCACGGGCGCATTCTCCTTCCAAATTTCGCGTGAAGGGTTTAGCGTGCCGTCCTCCCAAGTGAAACGGGGAGGTAAAGAAAACGACCACCACAAATACCATTAACTCAACAAAAGGACAAAAGAGGATAAAGTGCCACAATGACAAATGTGGTGGTCCCAAGCATTATGCCACTTGTCCCTATCCTACAACCACTCGCCGGTGTCGCCACCGGCGACACCAGCTCCGACTCCGGGTCCGGGGGCGTAGAGGCGCTAGTGGCGGCTTGTCTCAGTGTCTGTGATTTGAATTTTGAATTCGGAAAGTTTGCAACTGTTCACGAAATAATGCAGAATTGAAACCATGCAAATGGTACATGAAACAGTGTACATGCCAACAGTCATAATTTTTGAAAAATATATTGTTTCATCAAGGGTCGCTACCTTTGAAACAATATTAACATGGCCTATTAAAGGATGATTTCGGATTTAGAAATCACATAAAAAAAACCGAAATTCCTCTAAATAATTCCAGAGCATTCTTCGCTGCATTCGAGTTTTCACCGGTCTTGCGCAAACTTTATAAGGCTGAATTATCCTGGATATTCCTACATCAAAACTCTAAGACATTCGAGAGTGCTTGAAATACTATAAAAAAGTGATTCTATTCACGATTCCAGCCTCGGTCCATTCGATTGAAACTTATATTTTTCTAACAAATACAATTGCACTGGAAACTAAATCATATTATGATGACACACGTTATTTTTTATGCAAATCAATTAGTTTATGATGATTGTACATAGACTTTATTAATTAAAAAAATATTTCAGCCATTTACTAAATTTTTATTTAAGTTTTTCTTTTTAAAATTTAGTAATATACATTAACTATAATTAAAGGTACTATTAAAATGTAATAAATTATACTAAAATTTCAATTTATCAAAAAATGTTAGTGTATTTTATGATAAACGGTATCATTTATACTTAAAAAATGTCATAAATGTTTGTATATGATAAAAGAACATGAGACAATTATGATAGAAACATACATAAATTTTTATGAAAAATATAAATATATCATTCTTTTTACCTTTTTACAATTATATATTATCATTTTATTTAATTAGTACACATAATATAAAGTTTTATCACCGCAACAAAAGTAAATTTTCCCTCTTTATAAAAACGTAAAAAATAAAATACATTAATTATAATAATTTTAATTATTATAATAATATACATTAAACGTAGAAACTTATAAGCATTTGATGGGAGTTGTCATACATTTTAGGTTTGAAAAAATTAGCTAATATTTCAAATAGTTTTAATAAATTTTATTCTCTAACTATGTTTAATTTCTCAATTAAAATTATATTTTTTTTAAACTTATAAATTATATTTTTTATATGATAATAATATACATTAAATGTAGAAACTTTTAAGCATTTGACGGGAGCTGTCATACATTTTAGGTTTGGGAAAATGGGCTAATATTTCAAATCGGTTTAACTCATTTGGATTCAATTGGGGTTTGTTAACTCATCTGAATTGACGGGTAGATGTGAACGTATCTCAGCTATTGACTAATCATTTTAATGTCTATCTTTTAACTATTTCTTTTGTTACCGTTTTATAAAATTGAAGCAGACCACATGTCAGAGCAGAAGTGTACTTGCAAAATTTTGAAGCGTAAACAATAATTTAGTTTTTCAGTTTAAAATATTTTTACTATAAAAGTAATTTTAGAGTTTTCTTTTTAACTTAATGTAATAATACTTACCATCATTTTTAAACAAATTTTATTCCATGGTTAAATATTTAATTTATCATTATAAAAATATAAGAATAAAAATTATTTTGTAGTTATTTAGATCCTTATTTGAGATATAATATATTTTGAAATTATTTATATTTTTATATAAATATTAATAAAACAAAACAAAATCAATTGAAATTTTATAATTTTTATAAACTTAAGAAATAACTAAAACTTATAAGAATCTTTTTAAATTGACTTTATAATTGTAATCATGATAAAAATATTTTAAATGGTAGTCATAAAAATTTAATGATAAATGGTAATCATAAAAAATAATGATAAAAGATAAAAAATGTATTAATATAGTCAATTTTATTAACGGAATAAGCTACAATTATTTTTATAAACATGAATAAGTTATAAATTGTTATGAATAATTGGATGATTTGTCTCCCAAACACTTCATTCCTTATTTAATCCATTTATATTTATTATATTGTCTAGATGATGTTCTATAAATAGGACCAATCTCGTTGTATACGATTACACCGATGAAATAATATAGAATCATTCTATCTTTCTCTCTTCTCTTTTATCTTCTTTCTCCTTACTTCATAACATGTTATCAACACGAAGCTCTGAGACTTAGAAGGTACTATTATTTACGTTATTTTTCTTTTATATTTTATATATTTTTCTCTCTTCTCTTTTATCTTCTTTCTCCTTACTTCATAACATGTTATCAACACGAAGCTCTGAGACTTAGAAGGTACTATTATTTACTTTATTTTTTTTTATATTTTATATATTTTCTATGTGTTATTTATAAATATATTGGCTAGAAATGAAAAAAAAACTGTGATGATTTGCATGCATCTTTGATAGTTTGCATGAATAATGTTAAAGCATCCCTGAAGGATACAAAACAAATTATTAATATAGTTCCTGAAGAACTTGTTAAAGCATCCTGAAGGATAGCAAAACAAATTATTAATATAGTTCCTGAAGAATTTATTACGCATCCCTGAAGGATAGCGAAACAAATTATATATATAGTTTCTGAAGAACTTATCAAATATCCCTGAAGAATCATATTGAGGTTTTATATAGTTACTGAAGAACTTATCAAGCATTTAAAAAAATGCAAATATTATTATTTTTATTAATAAAATATTTGTGATTGAGTTCCTGAAGAACTACAAAATGAGTTCATGAAGAATTGAATAAAAAGATTTGTGATATAGTTTCTGAAGAACTTCGGAAAAAAATTGTGATTGAGTTTCAATATTATATCTTATTAAATTATCAAATAATCCCTGAAGGATTACAAAACAAAAAGTTTGTTATATAGTTCCTGAAGAACTTAACAAATATCCCTGAAGGATAGTAATGAGTTTATATATAGTTTTTGGAGAACTTAACAAATATTCCTGAAGCATAGTAATGAGTTTATATATATTTCTTAACTTATCAAATATCTTTGAAGGATAATATTGAGTTTATTAGATAAAGCATATCTGAAGGATAATATTAACAATCCCAGAAGGGTTACATCTATAATATTAACGAATCTCAAAAGGATTGCAAAATAATATTAACGAATTAACGAATCCCAAAAGGATTGCATCTATAATATTGCAAAATGATTGCATCAATAATATTATCCAATTCGAGAAAGATTGAAAGAATGATATTGAATACCCTAGAAGAATTTCATAAATATTTTTGTTATATTGATCTAAAAATTTGTAATATGCTCCTAAAATAATTGTCATTCCAGAAGAATAACACAAATAATTTTAATGCATCCCAAAAGGATGATTATATTTTTTTAGATCGTTGTTTAATTTATAACAAATAATTTTAACGCTTCTCAAAATGATGCTTATATTTTTCTTAGATCATCATTTATAAACTAATAATTTTAACGCATTTTCAGAAAGATGATTATATTTATTTTAAATTATTATTTATAAATATGTATAATATTCTAATTTATTTCTCTAACATTTGACTGCGTTAGAAACTTCTTAAAATTTTTAGAATATAATTTGTTATATGTTTGAGATTATAAATCTATATATTTCCTTAAAGGATTGACTATATATTTTTTTATTGTCTTTGATGATTGAGGCATTGTCTATGTGTTTGGTGTTAAAATATTTTACTAGAATAAATTTTGTTATGTATAATATATCAGTTAATATATTTATGTAACAATTAGTCAATGTTATATATATATTTTATTGCTGCTATTAGATTTCTAAATTAAGAAACTTTTGTCAAATATTAAGATGTGTTTGATATTTTAAGATATTTTTTATATTGGTTAATTAATATCATTTGGTGCAACAATTTTAATGATATATTTTTTTAACTTATATTATATAATTATAACTCATAGTAATTAAAGAATACAATCGTATTACTTTGACATATTCCTTATTGACTATCACGCTTAATTAGTAATAATGTGGTTTCTATATTTGTATGAAATTTTGTGTGTTTCTAAAGGAAAATAAAAAATATGAGAAATTGAGTTATTGATGACATTAATTATTGCATCGATTAAAATATGATGCAAATGTTTATTATCTACTCACAACCAGCCGTGTGTGAAATTGTTTTCTCATACTAAGATCTCAATATCTGAATTTTTCAGAATTTTTTTGTTAAGTATCACATGAATTATTAAAATTAATATTGAACATCTTATAGTACATGTTCATGAAAAAAAATGGACTTGAAGATCTATTCTTTAGACGTCTAAAGTTAATTTATATGGTTGATACTTGTGAGATTATAAATTCTAAATTAGATATTTGAAACACGCAAAACATGAATATTAAGATATTTATCCATATCATGCCAACACATTGTGATACATTTCTCCTTCCTTGATGTATAATGTATTTTAGGTTAGTAACCTTATACTTCTCGTCTAAGTGAACTTTTGGATGTGTTGTGTAGTTTTCAATTGCTTCAATATAATACATTAAGACGGATCTTGAAAGAATATTGGAAAAATCTATTTCAGATAAATCCGAATTTTGAGATATAATTTGAGCAAACAATTGGCTACTTGATTGCAGCCTAGTAGGTTGACTATTAATTGAGAAATTAAATTTTCCAATATTAGGGGGAGAGATTGTGCATCTAAAGAGTGAACCAGAAGTTCAAATGAACAATTTAAAATAAATTGTTGTCTTGATCATCTTACAAACTAATATGAGCAAAAAGTTCCAAATATTATTCATTCGCAAAGTTTATGAAATAAATTATCAGCTGTCAATATTATACTCATAATGAATTCTTTTGTGAATAATCTAATATTGCAAATGAGTTGTAACTGTGCCTGAAGCGTGGTATGAAAGTCGGTTTCAATGTTAAAAGTCCTATACCTAGAAAATAGACTAAAGTTAAAGATGGCCCAAGTGAGGATATGAAAATTTTAAAAGCACTTCAACATAATTTATTTTTAGTTCCAGAAGAACTAATCAAGTACTTGAAATATGCAATAAAGAGATCTCGATAAATTATCTCATGGATGAAATGAAATGGAACTGAAATTAAGATAACCAAATAAAGTCGACATTGGCAATGTATTTGTATCAATATAGCGCTAAATATGATAAATGATAACGAGGATCATGAAAAAAGTCTATAAAAGATTATAGACAAAGTGATAATTGGTCAAAATGAACAAATCATGAATCAAAGTCTATCAAAGATTGTAGGCAAAGTGAGACTTGACTAAAATGAATATATTCAATGTTGGAGAATTAAACTCACTTTACAAGTGACTCAATTTTGAACATGTAGTCCCAACACCTCAAGGTGTAAAACCAATGAGATATAAATGAGTTTTTGTGAAAAATCAAAATAAGAATGGAATAAAGTTTGATTTGTTTCTCAATGATTTTCGCAAAGACTTAAAATTGATTTTGATGAAACATATCCACCTGTAGTGGAGTTAATTAATTTTTCAATATATGATTAGCCTTGTAGCATATGAATGGCTTAATTTGAACATGATGGATGTTGTGACATCTTACTTATACGTCTCACTTGATAATAATATTTATTGAAACTCGCTAAAGGGTTTTATATATCAGAGAAACATAATTTTGAATCTCAAGAAACTACTCCATGAAATGAATAAATCTCTCTCTATAGGCTGAAGCAATTTGGACGCATGTGATATAACCATCTTAGTAAATATTTGCTTAGAGAGTGATATACAATTTACTCCATTTGTCCTTGTATTTTATAAACAGACCAGGAAAAGAATTTCCAATAATAGTTATTTATGTTGATGATATAAATATTATTGGAACTCTTGAAGAGATTCCAAAAGCTATAAATTGTTTAAGGAAATTATTCTTGCTGAAAAACTTGGGAAAGAAAAAATTCTTACTAATTGAACATTTAGAAAATGAAACTTTTATATACCAAGAAGGTTATATAGAAAAAAAAATAACATTTCTATATGAGAAAATCTCATATATAGAAAAATGTTAAAATGTTCTTATATGATGGACAAATCTTGTATGTTGTCTACCTCTATGATGTTAGATCATGGGATTTGCAGACGATTTTTTTTTACCTCGAGAAGAGGATGAAAAAGTAATTGGTCCTGAAGTACCATATTCTAGTGTAATTTCAGCACTAATTTATCTTGCTATCAATCTATTAGCAAGACACAGTTCTTCACCTACACGAAGACATTGGAACAAAATCAAACATATGTTTCATTATCTTAGAGGTAAAATAGACACTGGTCTATTTTATACCAAAGTCTCCAAATTCGAATTAACAGGTTATACAGATGCAAGTTACTTGTCAGATCCGCATAATGGTAGATCACAAACAGGCTATTTGTTTATTTACATGTGGTGGTACAACTATTTCATGAAGATCGGAGAAACATACAATAGCAACAAGTTCATCTAATCATGCAGAAACTTTTAGCATTACATAAGACTTTCCAGTGCAAAAAGGATTGTTCTTTATCGTCGAAGAAATAATTGTTCAGTTGAGGGGGAGAAATAAACGTTCAGCTGAGGGGGAGAAATCAATTTTTCTTAAAAGGATATGTACTCTTTTTCCTTCACTAGATTTTTCCCACTAGGTTTTTTCTAGTAAGGTTTTAACGAGGCATATCCAAAACAAACATCCAAGGGGGAGTGTTATGAATAATTGGATGATTTGTCTCCCAATCACTTCATTCCTTATTTAATCCATTTGTATTTATTATATTGTCTAGATGATGTCCTATAAATAGGACCAATCTCATTGTATACGATTACACCGATGAAATAATATAGAATCATTCTATCTTTCTCTCTTCTCTTTTATCTTCATTCTCCTTTATAACATAAATAATTTTATGAAAGTAATAAATTTAACTATTTATACAATTATTTGTATAAATGAGAATAAAAAGCAGAATATGAAATTTTCATAATTTTTTATTTAAAATTAATTTGACAAAGTATTTTAAATTTGAGATTCGGATATTTATTACACTATCAAATGGAGATTACTTAATACGATTATTTTAAATATATGGGAATAAATATATATTATTTATCATAAGTTTAAATTTCTATTTTTTTATAATTGTACATATTTAGATCTAGTTACTCTATTAACATATTCATATTTTAATTATGTGTTTAATTTTTAAATATTTTATCTTTTGCTCTGCAATTTTTTGGCGGGATACTGTCATACATTTTAGATTTTAGATTTGTAAAATTTGTAAATTTGAAATTTTACGGGGAGCTGTCATAAAAATGTAATAATATCTAAAATAGGTTTACTAAATTTTTAGAATTAACTCATTTGAATTCAATTGGAGTTTATTAACTCATCTGAATTACGGGTAGATGTGAACGTATCTATGAGATACAAGTTATTGCACAAATGCTTGATATATATAAAGGAATTTTGCAAGTCAGAATTAGATACATGTAATGTGAAATCTCGATCAGACCCGTGCGACAGTCCGGGTTTTCTACTAGTAACTATTATATAAAAGAAGCCAATGATATTATAGTATTTTTCATTTAGTTGTACGTGGTACAACTTTTTGGCCGGTGGTTAATTAAGCGGGTTACAAAATATTAGATAGTTGTCCAATCCATTAATCTTTTATTTGTGTTGTTCTTTATTTATTTTTTAAATCAAACATTAGACAAATATTTTTGTCCTATCCAATCCCTTATTTTTTTTAAGTAAATCAAACACATCCAAAACTTTTAAAAACAAACAACAAAATCACAAAATACTTAAAGATACACTTCAAAAAGTCTAGTATCTTAATTCAATCAACTAGGGTACCCTCCTTTTAATTTTGGCAAGAAATCATTCCCAAGCCAATAATTTTGCCATTCTAACCACATTTTCCAAACCAATTTTTATTTTGATTAATTTTATATTCAAATATATTATCAATTATAATTAAATTATTACACTTGTATACATTTAATTTTTATAACATTATTTATTAGTTAATTTTAAATCAAATTATCTATTTAATTTATTTTATATTTATAAGAAAATACTTTTAAAATTGAAAGAGATTATTTTAAAATAACTAGATTGTGACCCGTGCGTTGCGCATGTGTTATTTATTTTTCTATATGTGATAATATTTATTGAAAGAGGTAGAAAATAATTACGGAGTATTATTTTTAAGCAGAAGTATATGGAGACCTAATTTAAAATTGATTTGTTTAATCAGAAGTATATAAAGACCTAATTTAAAATTTATTTATTAGGGAAAACATATGTAGATCTAATTTTTTAAGGGAAAAAACGTATGCAGGGGCTTTTATTTAAGGAGTTTGGTGCTGGAACTTTTCTAAATGGTTCGGAGAAGGGAGTGCAGTGGCCACTTCAGCTATGGGTATATGGATGTTAACTTGCCTCCGTTAGCGGAGATTTCCATGGGTATTTTCCGTTTGGGGCCCCAAAGACGGAGAATTTTATCCCCGTGGGGACGGGGATGGGGAGCAAAGTCTCCCCGAATGCACTTCGGGGACGGGGTGGCGTAAATATTTCCCGCCCCGTGGAGTCCCCGTCCCGCCTAAAATAGCATAATGTCATTAATTTATATATAATTTTAAATTATTATGTAAGTTTATTTGTTATTTCATATAATTAATCTTATACACAAATTTAATATATATATATATATATATATATATATATATATATATATATATATATATATATATATATATATATATATATATATATATATATATATGTATTGTTAGTAAAAGAGTGAAAACTAAAAGATTATTTCAATTTTTTTTAGTTTGAAATTTTGGTGGTCATGACGCTCAATAGATTAAATATTATTAAAACAATAAATTTATCACAAGGAAATAATTTCTAAATTTCTTGTGGTTAGTTTTTAAAGCTTTTCCAATTAATTTGGTTTAAAATAATAAATAAAAAATCACGTTTATGGACTCGCGGGGATTCGTGGGGACTCGCGGGGATCCGCGGGGACGGGGATGGGGGACAAAATCCCCCGTAGCGGGGATCCGAAGCGGGGATGGGGAATATATTTGAGGGAGGGGATTGTGATGGGAATGTATCCCCCGGCCCCGTCCCGCCCCATTGACATCCCTATATGGGTATGCTAAATTCCGGTTGGCCGAACCACTATGCAGCGCCTGCTGCTACTGTTTGCGGCCCGGTTGATGCTGGCAGCAGTACCGATGATGCGCAAGCTTGCGGAGATCTCTGATGGACGTACTTTATTGTGTTCCGGTTAGGGAGAATTGCGAGGATAGCTTCTCGTGGGCTTTGTCTACTAACAGGTGCTTCTCCGTTAAGTCTTGCTACGACCTCTTTATGGCGTCATTATCCGGTCCTCCTTTGGAAAGTAATAAGGTATTGGCCTTAAACTATCTTTGGAAATGCAAAGTTCCTTCAAAAATTCTTTTTTTTGGTTGGAGATTTTTACTCAATAGATTAGTCACTAGGGATCAATTGGTGAGAAGAGGTGTTTTGGTGGAAGGAATTGATTCTTTATGTGCTTTGTGTTCTTCGGAGGAGGAAACCTTGTCTCATCTCTTCTCTTTTTGTGTAATATCTCTATTCGCATTTGGAGAAGGGTGTTTACGTGGCTTGATATATCCGAATTTTTGTCTTTTGAGGAGTTTGGGGCTTTTTTTTATAACTACGGGAAGGTTCCTTTCTTAAATAAGCGAATGATTGTGGGTAATGTTTGGCTTGCTACGGTTTGGACTATTTGGTTAAAGCGTAATGCCTTGATCTTTAAAGAGGAAGATTTTAGCTTTACTGAGTGTATGTCGGAGATTGTTCTAAACTCGTGGAGGTGGTTATGTGCCTCTTATAAGAGAGTGAATCTTTGTAGTTTTTATTATTGGAATATTCTTCCTCTTCTTTGTTTTGAGAGGTAGAAGCTTTCCTTCTTGTATCGGGGCGGAGCATCCCTTTTGCTCCCTATAATTCCATTGCTTATTTAAAAAAAAGATATACTATATCAAAAGTGAATTTACGTGTACTAAATAGTAAATCAGTATTAGAGTTTTTGGAAAGTGACACGTTATAAAATTTGTGATTTGGAAATATTTATTTAAGATGGGAAAACAATATGATGATGGGTGAAAGAATTTGAGATTCTGTTTTAATATAGATGATAATAAATTTTGTGATGAATAAAATTATTTTTCTTTGATATCGTCTAAATTTAATGAGTGTAGACAATTATTTTTCTTTGCAATGGTTGATAAATATGATTATAAATTATTGATCGATTATTGATGATTAATAATAATAATACTATTATTATTATATTTTTATTATTATTAGAAGAATATTATATGAGTTAAAAGGTAGTGCACTGACAGTGTAAAACTATTTTACACTGTCATCCAATAGGGAGTCATGAATGTGTCATGTCATTAAAGTTTTTTTAAAGTAAAATAATGTTTTAATCGGATGCATGGTGGTGATTGGTTGACAGTGTAAAAATATTTTACACTGTCAGTGCATAACCCCCTTTTCAAATTTATTATTATTAATAATATTGTTGATTTAATACCTATATTATTATTATTATTATTATTATTATTATTATTATTATTAATTATTATTACATGTAGGCAATTAGGGTTAGAAATAATATTGAATATTATTATTATTAGATGAATATTATTATAGATTTATTATTTAATTATTATTAATAATAATATGGGTAATTTAATATTTATATTATTATTATATTTATATTAATATTATTATTAATATTATTATTATTATTATTATTATTATTATTATTATAATATGTAAGCAATTAAGGTTGAAAATTAATATTGAATATTTAAAAAAATGTCACATATACAATTGAAATTAGAAAAAATGCCACGTAAATAATTAGGATTAGAATTATGATCAAATTTGTCATCATAATAGTCTTAAATTTAAATTAAATTGAAATAATTTATTAATATCAATAACTTATTTATATTAATTTAAAAATATAAATAATTATTTGTAAAATGAAAGTGATCATTCTAAATATACTTTAATTTTTAGTTTAACATAGACATTTGTTATTTGTCAGGGAAAATTAATTCAGAAATGAATTATTATTTTGTTAGGGGGGAAAGGTGGTATTAATTAAAAAAATATTATTTAAATATATTATAAAGTTAATAGTTATTTATATAGAAAGTTTTGATTTATCACTTTAAAAAAAAATGTTTCATCACTCACTTAAAATATTAGTCTTTTGTTCTTTTATTAGAGAAATTATCTCTTATAAAATATTTTATTTATTTAATTTCCTGATTTTTACACGTTTAGGGGTATAAAAAATTATAGAAGTTTAATAATTTTTTTAAGGGGTAAATCAAAACCCACTTATATTACATGAGATAAATAACTATTAACTTTATATTATATTATTAATTTAATAAAAAAAAGGATATGCTCTGATTGGTTGTATGTGTAAAATTAGTTTATTCTTTCAGGGCACTACCTTTAAACTCTAAAAAAAATACCCTATCAACCAATTACAACCATGTTAAATGTCTAGTGATGATTTTTTATTGTATGACGTGTAAAATTCATTGCAAAATTTTTTAACTCATTTAAAATAACTTATTTTTAAAAAAAATTATAGTAAAATATTTTTTATTAATTTTATAACTAGTTAAAGAGAAATACTTGCATGGACACGAACCTAAATCCATATTTTTTGGAACAACCAATTAAAAGAGAGAGAATATAAATTTATTTAAATTTTAATTTCGTTTTTAATTGACATCATGGGGTGGTTGAGATAAAAGAGGAGAGAGACAATTTTATTTTTAATTTTTAATTAATAAAAAAAATGTGATTGGTTGTGTGTAAGTATAGTTGTTATAATTGTGTCTACTTAAAATAATAATAAAAAAAAATTGTAATAAGAGAATCAATCAAAACCTTCCATCATCTTCCTCTTCTCAATATCTGATTTTTTTTCTTGGTATGAACATGAAAGAAGAACAGTAAACCCTAAGACACACCACCACCACCACCACCACCATGTATCACCACCACCACCAGAACGGTTCCTTGGAGCGCAGAGCTCAAGCTTCAAACGGAGACATTGCTACTAACAATGGCACTAATGCTGTACTCGGTGCTTCCAATTCCAATTCCAATTCCATTACCAGACTTCTTGGAAACCCTAGAATTGATCACATACCTGATAATTATGAAGACCTTCCTTTGGATTTCAACCCTCTTGTTTTCACTTCACTCGAAAGACACCTTCCTTCTCATATTCTTACCCTTTCCAGAGACCTCAAAGCTCACTACATGTCTAATATTCTACTCCGTTATTTGCCTCACAGTGAACGCATTAGGGTTTGTGTTTTTCTCTTCATTTTCTTGAATAAAAATTTGATTTTTATGTTGCTCTTAATCAATAAGATTCGTGGATTGTTTTATATATATGTTCTAGTTGCTTGATTGGAGGGTTTTGAGGGAATTTAGGGGTAAATGGAAATTGGGTAAAGTTGAATTTTGCAATTTGGATTTTCTTTCTTAGTTCTTATGTCAATGCCATTGTCCGAAAAATATATCGATGAGGCCAGTCTTATCTTTAGGGCTGTTTGGATTGACTAATTTGAGTTTATCTATTGGCATATATGTACATGTGAGTCTCTTTAAGCTGTAAGTTGTTTATCCAAACAAGACCTTAATTTGTGTGCCTTTTGTTAAAGAAAAGTACTTGTTTGTGTATTTTCTGCACTCGATACATCTGGCTGGCATATTCATGGTTTTACTTTTACATGAAACCATAGTGTTCCTTTGCATGAGTTTACGTTTTACAAAGTCTGGATTCGCTTGCTACAACTGTTATCGGGAATGTAATATTGTCTTTTGTCGGGATGGCATCGCTAGGTTGCATTTTCTAGAGCCACCTATTTCAAGTTATTCCTTTAGATGTCTTGTAAACCGCCAAGAAATAAGGCGTGTTAAAGTGCAAATTTGATACTCAAGAATGTATGAGAAGGGCATTATTCATAACTAGCAAATTGAAGTTTTGTGGTGATCATTTATTCCCTCAGAGATAGATGAAAACAGCTGTTTGGCCATGCCAAAATATAAATCTCAATTCAGACTGTAGGAAATCATATTAGAACGTTGGATTTGAGGTTTAAAAAATATTGCATCCTCTTAATATAAATATAATTAGTTGATTCCAAATTGATATGAGGTTTAAAAAATATTGCATCCTCTAAATATAAATATAATTAGTTAATTCCAAATTGATATGTATTTGAGCCCGTGTCACAACATATGTTAGTTAGTTAATGTAATAAAAACAATTACTTGTTATCCTAAAACGGTGATGACAAATGAGCTGTGTTACCAAATATCCGCCATGACAGTGCTATGGCGGATATACATGGCAATTTTTGAGCTTGCCGCAATGGTAAATATTGGCCGATATTGTGGGTTTTTCTCGCCATAAACCGCTATATTTGTGGCCGGTATGGCGGGATTTTGGCTCTCTCCCATTCGCCATCAACAACACTGCAAATGAGCCTAATACATGTTGTTTTGGGATAGTGAGTTTCTCCTAGTAAGACAGTCGGAATGAAGTTTCTTTTGTTTTTCCTATTATTTTGTCTTTAGCTTGGTTTTGTCCAATTTCTGAGTTTTTGGTTGTTCTATGCTGGATTGAACAGATGCAAAAACAGAGGGAATACAGGCTAAGGATCATATTAAACTATCCTGTAAGTTTTCTATTGAATGCTAGAAAATCCTGTTTGTTTCTTGTTATGATTCTTTTGTAAATCATGGGATAAACATTGTTCTGTTTTGAAGGGGGCATATTTTATTCATGGCATGTATAAGATAATCAGGGATTAGCACATAAATATAAAAATTTCTAGCATTTATTTACAAATCACGCCCTATCTTACCAATTATTCACATTTGATTTGTAGCCGCTTCATAAGGAGATATATACTAAGCTCAGTGAAAACTTTTTTGCACCCTCATTTCTCAGAGCTATTAAAGATAATACAGAAGCGAGTTTCAGAAGTATAATGGCAGAACCCTCCCGAGGAATTTACACGTTTGAAATATTTCAACCATATTTTTGTGAAATGTTGATATCAGAGGTATCACATTCCTTTTCTTTCCTTTACGTGCACATATCGTTGCATCTGTTCTATATTAGTGTTTTGTGTTTTCTTAACAGGGTTTGATTGCTTAGGTAGATCATTTTGAAAGATGGGTCAACGAGACCAAAGTCAGAATCATGCGACCTAATACAATGAATCAATATGGTGCTGTTCTTGATGATTTTGGCCTAGAATCCATGCTTGATAAATTGATGAATGATTTCATACGTCCTATAGCCCGAGGTTTTTTTTTTCCTTAAGAGAATGAATGAGAATAGAGGACAGATAAGCAAACAATACTCACTTTTGCAATTTGAATTATTTTTGTAGTTTTCTTTTCTGAAATCGGTGGATCCACACTGGACTCTCATCATGGTTTTGCTGTTGAATATGGAGCCAATAGAGATGTGGAACTTGGTTGGTTTTTCAAACTTCTTTCACAGTTATGCAACTTGTTATTAGCTCAAACCTTTATCAAAATTTTGAACCTAAATAGTGTGTAATGTTTTGGACATATCTAAATAGACTATAATGATAAATTATCATGAAACCTTCCAATCATGGGTTGCGGCGGCGGCGGATTTTGGACGACTGCATTCCCTCTAAAATCCTCAATCTAGAATGATTTATAGTTCACTTATACTATTTTTTAAACTTTACTCCAACTTTCCTGAAACTGATTATTTGAGTCTATTTTCTGCCTTGTCATTTTCCTTTTCTCTGATGCACAATACAGTTAGATATACAATTCTAGATAACAGCTGCTATTATTAGTCTTTGCTTCTTTCTTTCTAAGAAAGACCAACTTTTGATGCCTTACTTGTTAAGCCTAATGAAACATAATAGTTGGATCTCATGGATTTTATTCTCCACTTAATCTGCTTCCTTCTTGTTTGCCTTACATTCTTTTGCTACCTATTTACTTTTTACCTCTGAACCTTTTAACTCGATATGCTTTTGTTGGAATCTAAAAGATATTTTATTTTTACAGGGTTCCACGTGGATGATGCAGAAGTCACCTTAAATATTTGCCTGGGAACACAATTTTCAGGCGGTGAACTGTTCTTCCGAGGTGTTCGATGTGATGAACACGTGAATACAGAGACCCAATCAGGGGTATGTCTGCTATCTTTTTGTTAGAGGATAAATATCGATGACGTTGACCAAAATGGGTGATAAGTTATCTGAATTTCATGTCAACGCTTTTTTTAAAACTCCAAACATATCTATGCAGGAGATATTCGATTATCATCATGTTCCAGGACATGCAGTCCTTCATTCTGGTCGCCACCGTCATGGTGCTAGACCTACAATATCTGGGAATCGGATCAACTTAATTCTATGGTGTAGAAGGTATTTGCATCACTTTTCTCATACTTGAATGTGGGTGGCAACCCAAATTCTTATACTTCAAGCATAATTATTGTCATTGTTCTTCATGTAGTTCGGCGTTTAGAGAGATCAAGAAATACAAGAGAGAATTTCCTAGCTGGTGTGGAGAATGCAAACGCAAGAAGAAGGAAAGAGAGCGTATATCAGTTGCTGCCACCAAAGCGGTAATGTAACACCATGAGACCATACATTCTTCGGCAGGGATTTGAACTGTCTCTTCATGTTATAAAGCTAGGCACTACCGCGGTAACACCAAACTTGCACTTGCACAATGTTAATATTGTAATATTATGATTTTCATTCTGCAGGAATTACTGAAGAGGGAGCTTAAATCCGCCTCATGAATTAGCACCAGCTCATGCAAATGGTACTTGGTAGCGTCAAATTGACATTTTGAAACTTTTTTTGGATTCAGGTGTATTCTTAGTGTAACGATAATGTGATTTTATTTAAAAGTAATGTAAGCATACATTTCATTTTTTGATTGGAAGCTAATCTTTCCTACATTATAAATAAATAAATTATGGGATCTTTGTGTATATTATGAAAACCACATTCTTTCTGGCTTACCAATCCCTCCGGAGAAACATCAATTTGAAATTCTATATTTAGCCCTATAACAGTTTCTCATATTATGATGTTTTCACTTAACACTAATTTTATCAAAATTTATATTTCATAGATAGGACTAAATTGTTGGGTGATTTTATAAATAATATTAAACTAATTATATAATTATGAGTGTTATAGAAAATTAACAGATAAAGATATACACATATGTATATAGGATCAGTTTTATTTTGGGTTGGATTTTTTCACATATCTGAAATCCAGTTAATAATTTTTATGTTTTAGTATTTCTAACTTTATTTTATTCAGCTTTTTAAATTTTTAAGAAGATAAGGTATAACAAACCAGCAAAAATTTTTTATTTATTATTTTTGCAATGGGGAGGGCATACGCCCAAAAGAAAAATTAATTATAATAAGATTCTCCTAGAAATGGAATATTCTAAAACATCAGAAATCAAATGCCTTGAAAACACTTGAATATTCTCTCCAAAAAAGAAAAAAAAAAAAAAAACTTCATTCGTGGTTTCAAACTTAGCTAAAGCATCTGCGTAAAGAATGGCTTCTCTATAATTGTGAGTCACCTTAATATCTTCAAACATCTCCATAAACTGAACGATTTGTTTCATCAAGGAGAAACTATCCATATCCAAAGATTTGATTGACTTGATCACGTCGATAATTATGGTGGAGTCCATATTAACGTCCACTTTAGAGTATCCCAAATCTTTAGCGACATAAATCTCCCAAAACTCAACTTTAACTACACTACAATTATTTAAAAATCGTCCTTTAGTTCATATATATTACATTAAAATTACTTAAAATTTTGAAAAAATTGTCTTTACACTTTCCGTTCATATATCTGAATATGCCAAAAATTCGTCCTTACACTTTCCGTTCATATAACTGATTATACCACCGCAACCTGACACATTACCACATCTACAAGCTCCATTCAAATTTAACTTCACCCAACCTCTATCTGGAGGTTGCCAACCTACCATGATCAAGCTATACTCCCTACCATACACTATTTTGTTTTTTTAATAGGTAATGAATCTATTAAAAAGGAGTATAAGAGATACTCTGTCCAAAATACAAAACGGAAAATCCCTACCTCCTAAAACATAGAAGAGGTAGAGTATTCCACACAGAAGTTACAAAGATTTGTTAATTTACAACATAACCTTAACCACACTCATGATCTATGAGTAATTCCACCAACCACTATTTTGTTATTCGTCATGCTTATATCATACTCATCCACCCTATTTTTGACATGAAGTCTCAGATATTTCGGTCTATTGAAGCTCTCCTCGTGCATTTCGTTGTTTCTCCAGTACCAATTACTATGACCCAACCGCCTAATAAGTTTCCCATTTATTGTTCATACTGAGTTTGAGATCAATCGAATCTAAAAATTCCATGGAATTTTTTTATCTTTATTCTATTAGGAACCTTGTGCAACCAAACATGCTTAGCTTTGGGATAATCTCTTAATGCATGCAACGTTGACTCCTTGACACCTCCGCAATCTTGCAATCAGCACCACCAAGCCCTTTCTACAAGAACAATAAATGTTTATACATTTGGCCTTGTGATTTTGATGATAACTTTACATGTTATCTTAGAGAATAGTTGTATAGACTAATGGTTTCGTTCTAGTGTGTAGCTGCTGCTAAAATGTCCTGACTCTGATAGCAAGGCATGTGACGTCATCAGGTTCTGAACATACACTCTAGAAGAAAACATGTGGTTACGTGTTTCGTTAAAGTCAAGATTCTCAATCTATCTTCTGCAACGTGTCTAAGAAACGTTAGTACAAGAGGTTTTGATCGTGACTTTGTCGTTTAGCTTTGGAGGCCTTCTGAAGCTCTACTTATGGTGTTACAAGTTCTGAAGATTACGAAGACATGGTTTTACTGAACAAGTTCTGATGATATGCAGAAAAGAAAGTTCTTACAACCAAATGCTGAAGACTCGGAAGACAAGTTGTATGTGACAAGTTCGGAAGATTCCAAGACTTAGGTTCTAAGGCTTAAGAAAGCTTCTTCTACAATAAGCTTCAACGTTCAACATTCAAAAATTTAAAGCCTCTAAAGACAAGAAGAAAGTTTGAATGGTTAATGTGTGATATTGTACAAAAGGTGCATAAGGTGTTTGTGACCTCTACCCTCTAGGGTGCGTAAGGACACCCCTTTATACTGCATTGTCAACTATAACGCCCGTATTTCGATTTATCATTTAATTTGGATTATTTTGGTATTTATTGAGTTTTGGCGTATTTTGGGCGATTTAGTCGGTATTATTTCGGGATAGCGGATCGAGAGTTAATCGAGAATTTTAATATTTTCGGTATTAGAAATATTATTGGAATAATATTTGAAGTTTTGGGAATTTTACGAGTAATTAAAATTAGACCAGAAAATGCGAGACATAGAGTAGTTAAGGGAGTATACTGAAATAATATAATTAAGTGGGCTACAGTACGTGTAATTGGTGTTATTTGGCCCAATTGGAATAGTAAGTGAGACACTTAGGTTTGAGGGAAAAACCATAAAAACATAATTGAAAGCATTTGGGAAAATAGAAGCAGAGGAAGAGAATAAGGGTTTGGTGGTGAAACGAAGAAAGTGCAGAAGAAGATAAACTGCAGAAAAGTGTGAAGCCGGAAGCTTAGATTCGACCGGAAGTTGTAGAGAGGACTCCGAATACAAGGTAAGGGTGAGGTTCTTACTCTATAAACGGGGATATGATGGACCGTATGTAGGGTTGAGGGGATTAATATTATCTCTATGTCTAGTATGATTTTTGGTGTCTGTGTTTGTTCGATTGATTTCCTGAAAATTGCATGAAATATGTGTGATGATGTTGCTGTGTTGTTAATCCGAAAAATTGTCTGAAAGATTATGTTGTTATGTGATTATGTGTTGTCTGTGAGGTTTGAATTATAATTGTAATTGATGATGATGAACACATATGTTTTTGTTTTGTTAATTGATTTGGTGATGCTGCGATGATAAATTTTCTGGAATTGGAAAATTATTGCGTTGATTGAAACTGACACTGGGATAGAAATTGAATCTGAAAAAAAAAAGAAACTGATTTGGTGATGTTGTTATGTGATTCTTCAGCGTTTTTTCCGTTTCTTACTTTTCAACAATGGCATTTTCTTTGAAGGTTATCGCGGTTACATTTTTAATTTTCTTTCTTGGATCAGTTGATGGATTCGACAACATCATTATTTCTTAGTCAGGGCTCCAACGTAGTACAAGGTGCAACAGAACATGAGGCTTACTAGCTTACTAGCTGTCTTCGTGCACCAAAAGAATACAATTTTTCACTTCATGTGACGACGACCCGTAGACAGAAAATTTCCTCGTAACCGGTACATTTGACCGAAGTTTATTCCATGACGACGGCAAGGCAATCATATAACCTTTATATTCTTTTGATTTTTTTGAAGTATTTTAGATAATAATCATCATTATGTATATGATTAACTTGTTCAGATTGCGAAATCTTTAGTTTTGAAAATGTCGTTGTGTTGGCCAATTTACACTATGAAAGACAAGGACTTCTGGAAGCATGAAAAAAAAATGGGCAAGTCTTTCGGTTTTGAGATTAAATTCGAGCGTAAACCTAGACACTCTTTTTCTTGTTAATCCACTCCTCTAACTCTACCCCACTTCAACGGTTTTGTTACTTCGTCTTCTTCAACTTCTTAGCGTTTTTTCTTTTTCTTACTTTTTAACAATGACATTTTCTTTGAAGGTTATCGCGGTTACATTTTTCATTTTGTTTCTTGGATCAGTCGATGGATTCGACAACATGGTTATTAAGTTAGTCTAGGCTCCAATGTTTCGCAAGGTGCAACAAAACATGAGGCTTACTAGCTGCCTTCGTGCACCAAAAGAAGACAATTTTTCACTTCATGTGACGATGTTCCGTAGCGAGAAAATTTTCCCGTAACCGGTACAGTTGAACGAAGTTTATTCCATGACGGCGGCGAGGCAATCATATAACCTTATATTCTTTTGATTTTTTTGAAGTATTTTAGATAATAATCATCATTCTGTATATGATTAACTTGTTCAGATTCCGAAATCTTTAGTTTTGAAAATGTCGTTGTCTTGGCCAAGTTACACTATGAAAGATAAGGACTTTTGGGAGCATGAAAAAAATAAACTTGGGCGGGTCTTTAAGTTTTGTGATTAAATTCGTGCGCGAACCTAGACACTCTTTTTCTTGTTAATCCACTCCTCTAACTCTACCCCACTTCAACGGTTTTGTTACTTCGTCTTCTCTATCTTCTTCAGCGTTTTTTCTTTTTCTTACTTTTCAACAATGACATTTTCTTTGAAGGTTATCGCGGTTACATTTTTTATTTTTTTTCTTGGATCAATCAGATGATTCAACAACATGGTTACTTCGTTAGTCTTGGCTCCAACGTAATGCATGGTGCAACAGAACGTGATGCTTACTAGCTGTCTTCGTGCACCAAAAGAAGACAATTTTTTATTTCATGTGATGACGATCCGTAGCCAGAAAATCTCCCCGTAACCGGAACAGTTGACAAATGTTTATTCCATGACGGGGGCAAGGCAATCATATAACCTTTATATTCTTTTGACTTTTTTGAAGTATTTTAGATAATAATCATCATTCTGTATATGACTAACTTGTTCAGATTCTGAAATCTTTAGTTTTGAAAATGTCGTTGTCTTGGCCAAGTTACACTATGAAAGATAAGGACTTTTGGGAGCATGAAAAAAATAAACTTGGGCGGGTCTTTAAGTTTTGTGATTAAATTCGTGCTCGATCCTAGACACTCTTTTTCTCGTTAATCCACTCCTCTAACTTTACCCCACTTCAACGGTTTTGTTACCTCGTCTTCTCCATCTTCTTCAACGTTTTTTCCGTTTCTTACTTTTAACAATGACATTTTCTTTGAAGGTTATCGCACAAATTCCACAAGTTAGGCTATCTTCAATAAAAGTTTCCTAACCTCAAAGAATATGCCAACTATGAGTATGAGGATGAGGAAGATATGTTACTTGTGGTAGCTGGAAGCTCTAATAAGAGTTTCTCTAAGAATCACATTTGGTTCTTAGATAATAGGTGTAACAATCACATGTGGAAATAAATGATGGTTTTCATTTATTGACTCATAGTTCATGGAAACTGTGAGATTGGGGGACGATTCCCAGATACAGGTCACATGCAAAGAAAATGCATGTCATATCATCAATGGCATTGCTCAAGTTGTCACTCATGTCTACTACATTCATGAATTGAAGAACAATCTGTTGAGCATAGGTCAACACTAGAATAAAGATATTTAAATTATGTGTAAGCATAACGTGTGTAAGGTTTTTCATCGGAATATGGGATTTCTTATGTCATCTAAAATGGCCTAAAACAAGTTATCCCTCATAACTGCTAATGTTGAAATGATGTATTGTTTGAAGATTGAGTGTGAAGATATTACACACACACATATATATATATATATATATATATATATATATATATATATATATATATATATATATATATATATATATATATATATATATATATATATATATGAGGAGGGATCAAATTACACCAACAAGTTACACTAATTGTTACACTCTTTTATAACCATTGATGGTACTTTAATCAAACGGTTATTAAAGGACTTCTTTTAGACACATAATTCACACGATTCTTTCTAAAGATAATTTTCTCTATTTTTGGTAATAAATAAAAAATGATTTTCTAAATATTCAATAAATAAAAAAATTAGAATTCTTAAATACTTCTACAAAAATTATTAAATTATTAATAAAAAAATAGTTTCTTCTTATTTTTAAAATAATCTCACTTTTTAATTTTTTATTATATTCAACTAAAGCAAATAATTATTTATGATTCTAAATATTTCTTAAAAAATCATAATTCTTAATAAAAATAGTTTTTTTTTATTTTAACCAAATTTATTTCTTATTTAATGTTTTTAATACGATTATGTAATCTATTTAAAATTTTATAAATTTTAAAGTGTGCTTTAAGTGAATAAAATTTTGTTTTACTTAGAAAATGTTAATAAATATTAATATTTACTTTTTCTTTTAATTTTATCCACTTAAAACAATATTATTTACTTTATTTTAAATAAAACAATATCTATACACTTAAAATACACAATAAAAGTTATAAGTTTTTAAATAAAATTTTAAAATTGTATTAAAAATATAAAATGAAAAAAATAAAATAGTGAGTAATGTGTATATAATTATTATGTTGTAAAACAATATTTACCCACTTAAAATACACAATGAAATTTATAAGTTTTAAAAAAAATTACATAATTGTATTGAAAAATATTAAAGAAAAAATAAAATAGTGAATAAAATGTACATAATAATTATGTTGTAATCGAAAAAAATTATCACTTACTATAGAAATTGTACATAATAAATTATACATAATAAATTGTACAAAATCGTATTAAAAAAATAAATAAATTAAATAAAAAATAAATTTGTTTAAAATAAAAAAAGCTATTTTTATTAAGAATTATGATTTTATAAGAAATATTTAGAATCATAATTCATTTTTTGTTTTAGTTGAATATAATAAAAATTAATATAAAAAAATACAAAAAGTGAGATTATTTAAAAATAAGAATATACTATTTTTTATTAATAATCAATAATTGTTTTTAGAAGTATTTAAGAATTCTAATTTTTTAATTTATTGAATATTTAGAAAATCATTTTTTATTTATTACCAAAAATAGAGAAAACTATCTTCAGAAAGAATAATGTGAATTATGTGTCCAAAAGAAATCCTTTAATAACCGTTAGATTAAAGTAACATCAATGGTTATAAAAGAGTGTAACAATTAATGTAACTTGTTGGTGTAATTTGATCCCTCCTCATATATATATATATATATATATATATATATATATATATATATATATATATATATATATATATATATATATATATATATATATATATATATATATATATATATATATATATATATATATATATATATATATATATATATATATATAGCATTGTAGGTATGGATTAAAAATTCTAGAAAAGAAGCACCTGATGAAAGAATTGCCTATAAGTGAAGAATCAAAGTAAGTATGTGCATGTTGCATTGTAGAAAGCATCGTAGAGAAACAATTCTAAATAAGAGTGATTGGAGATTAGAAACGTAATTGAGGCTTATACACTATGACATATATGACATTGTAACTCCCTTTTCTAACAATAATTAAAGATAAGAGGTATATACTAATATTCACAGATGATTTTAGTAGGAAGACTTATGTGTATTTATTAAACTAAAAGCATAGGAAATTATACTATTATAAGAAGTTCTAAGAAATGATTGAAAAATAAATTGGAGAGGAAATTTGTGAACATGCAATCTCATGAGTATGGAACTTCATAGTTGCCATTGATAAATGAGAAGAAAGCATAAGATGCATGTGAAGAAGAAGAAGAAAGGTGTAAGTTCTATATTATTCATTTCAAAGAGTAGTGGAAGTTACAATGAGTCTTATATAGTTAGCTAGTGTAAGGTAACTAACTATGCTAACTAACTAACAAACAAAATAACCAACTAACTAACTCTACACAGTTAGTTAGTATTAGTACACGTGGAATTATCTTCTTCAGTTGCATCATTCACAACCCCCCTCAAGCTGGAATGAATATCAAACATTCCAAGCTTGGAACGCAAATGATTGAAAGGGCCTGGATGGAGAGATTTAGTAAAGATGTTAGCTACTTGTTCATGTGTCGTGACAGGCATCAAATGTATGGTTCCATCAAGAACACGTTCACGTACAACATGACAATCGATCTCAATATGCTTTGTACGTTCATGGAACACGGGATTCGCAGCAATGTGCATAGCTGACTTGTTATCACAATAGAGGATGATAGGTGATGTTGAAGGTAGATGAAAGTCATGGAGGAGCGAAGTCAGCCATATGCTCTCACATGTTGCATGCGCCAATGCCCGATATTCTGCTTCAGAGGATGATCTGGAAATGACTGCTTGTTTCTTGCTCTTCCAGCTAATGAGAGAATCACCAAGAAAGAAGCATATGCCAGAGGTAGAACGTCGAGTGTCAGGGCAAGCTCCCCAGTCGGAGTCAGAAAATCCAGACAAACGTAGGGCAGAATTGGATTTAAAGAGAAGGCCTTGACCAGGATGGTTTTTGAGGTATTTTAAGACGTGGATGGCAGCAAGCATGTGTTTGTCTGTGGGATTTGTAAGAAATTGGGAGAGTTTACTGACAGTATAAGCTATCTCCGGACGAGTGTGGGTGAGATATAACAATCGACCAAGAAGCCTTCTATAAGTAGAAGGTTCAGAAATGGGATGACCAAAAGTTTGATGCAGTTGTAGATGAGGTTGCATGGGTGTGACACAAGGTTTGGCACCTAGAAGACCAGCATCAGAAATAAGATCAAGAGCATATTTCCTTTGGCAAAGGAAAATGCCTTGTGTTCTACGAGCCACTTCAAACCCGAGAAAGTATTTGAGAGCCCCTAAGTCTTTGATGCTGAACTTTGCATCAAGTAGGGATTTGGTGCGTGTGATTTCTTCAGGATCAGTACCTCATATGACCAAGTCATCAACATAAACTAAGATCACAGTGAAACCTTGAGGGGATTGCTTAGTGAAGAGAGAATAGTCTGCCTTGGACTGCGAGTAACCAGAATTTGTGAGTGTGTCAGACAGCTTGGTGTTCCATTGACGACTAGCTTGTTTCAAACCGTATAGGGAACGTTGTAGCTTGCAAACAAGATTAGGTTGAGGTAAGTCCAGACCTGGAGGAGCCTTCATGTAAACCTCTTCATGGAGATCTCCATGAAGAAAAGTTGTGTTAACATCAAGCTGAAACAACGGCCAATGATTAACTGCTGCAATTGCTAGAAGAACTCGAATGGTTGTCATCTTCACTACGGGATTGAAAGTATCTGTGTAATCAAGGCCTTCAGTTTGGGTAAAACCCTTAGCAACCAAGCGAGCTTTGTATCTTTCAATGGTTCCATTGGCATGTAACTTCACCTTAAACACCCATTTGCAACCAATGGCTTTCTTCTGTGGAGGCAGATGTACAAGATCCCATGTCTTGGTTTTAATCAGAGCATTCAACTCAGCCTGAATAGCCTTTTTCCAATTTGCATCACAAATAGCATTCTCATAGGATTGAGGTTCATAGATAGAAGAAATATTCAAAATGAAATGCTTATGCATGGGAGACAAAAAATTATAATTGAGGACATTAGCAATAGGGTACTTACAAAGAGAAGAAGATGATGAGCCAGCTGATTTTGGAATACTGGATGTATCTGCCAAGAGTGTGCAATGATAGTCCTTAAGGTAAGAGGGTGGATGAACATGTCTGGTTGATTTCCTAATAGGGTTTGTGTCAGGTTGAGTGATTGTGGTATGTAAAGGAGAGCTGGCAGTAGGAGAAGTTAAGGGAGGTTCGAGGGAAGATGAATTTGAACTAGGTAATGGAGATTGAGAATAAGGATCAGAAGGAGGCTGAGGATGAATGGAGGTTGCAGTCATGAATTGATTGTCAAACAGGTCATCAAAGGGAGGAAATTGAGTATGAGATGTTTGAGAATCAGAAGAAGAAGAATGAGTATTGGTTTGAGGGTTAAGTTTGTATGGAAATATAGTTTCAAAGAATGTGACATCTCTAGAAAGAAAGATTTCTTTGCAGTGAAGGTCAAATAAAAGATGCCCTTTCACTCCAGTTTTGTAACCTAAGTATATACATTTTCTGGATCTGGAATCTAACTTTTTTCTATTAGCTTTCAGGGTTGTGGCAAAGCACAATGATCCAAAAACCTTAAGGTATGACATGTCTGGTAGAGTGTTGTGCAAGACTTGGTAAGGTGACTTGTGTTCTAAGAAAAGGGTTGGTTATCGATTTATAATGTGGACAGAATAGCTAACTGCATGTGCCCAGAAAATATGTGGTAAGTGAGATTGAAACAAGAGGGCTCTAGCAGTACCAAGTATATGTTGGTGTTTCCTCTCAACAATACCATTTTGTTGAGGGGTCCCTACACAAGAAGTTTGATGGGTGATACCACATTTTTGGTAAAAAAGAGGGAGTTTAAACTCATTGCCATTATCAGTTCTAATGCATTTTATTTGGCAGCTGAATTGAGTTTTAACTAAGGCTACAAAAGATTGAACAATAGTAGCAGCCTCAGATTTTTGTTTCATTAAGAATAACCATGTGAACCTACTCTTATCATCTACAACAGTGAGGAAATACCTAAAACCAATCATAGAAGGGGTGGCCAATGGGCCCCATATATCCATATGAAGGAGATCAACAACTGAAGCAGACACATGATTACTAAGAGAGAATGGTAGTCTCTTTTGTTTGGCATAGAAACATACATCACAAGGTAAATCAGTTTTGACAATTTTGATAAAAGGAAAGATCTTATTGAGTTCAAGAAGTTTGGCATGTGAAGTATGCCCAAGTCTGAGATGCCAAAGGTTACAATTAGAATGATCAGTATGTGACTTGTTAACTAAGGAATTGATAGTATGGCTAGGTGGATTGGGAAAGAGTGAAATAGTAGGAGTCTTGAGCAGATACAATCCACCATGCAATTCAGTTGTGCCAATCATCTTCTTGGAACTGAAATCCTGTATAACACATGCAACATTAGTGAACATTAGTTGGCATTTGAGACTTTTAGTTAGTTTAGGAACTGAAATAATATTGAAGGAGAATTTAGGCATGTATAAAACATTGGTAAGATAGAAGGACTCAGTGAACTTAGCAGTGCCTGCAAGATTTGTGGTTACAAGGCTGCCATTAGGGAGTTTGATGGTAATGGGCTTGATACGATTTATGCATTGGAAAATTTTTTGAGTGTAGCAGACATGATCTGTTGCACCCGTATCAAGGATGAAAGTATCAGGATGAAAAAAGTTAGGGAATATACAAATGATACCTGAGTTGGAAATGTCATGAGATGTAAGTTGGTTAATGCTATGAGATTGTATTTGTGAGGCATCTTGAAGTAAGGCTAGTAGGGCTTTGTGCTGCTCAGGAGTAAAAGCCAATCCAGGAGATGTTTGGACATGAGCTTCAGAATCATCTCTTTGTTGAGCCTCAGGTTTGTCTTGTGAGGTGGTATAGTTGTTAATTGCACCAACTGCACCATCGGTTTTCCAATTGGGGGGGTATCCGTGCTTTTTGAAACAAGTGTCAATGGTGTGATTTGTCATGCCACAATGTGTGCAAACATGATTTCCTCTACCTCTGCCACCAACATTTCTACCACCTCTTAGATTACCTCTTCCCCGAGTATAGGAATTCCCTCTAGTTTGAGAATCACGACTGGTATTGGGAGCAGTCAATATTTTTGATTCATCAAGGGGAGTGGAAACTTGTCTTTCTTGCTGAACCAGTAATGAATAAACTTTGCAAATGTTTGGTAAAGGGTCCATCAACATAATTTGAGATCTAATAGCAGCGTATTGATCATTCAACCCCTTTAAAAAATGAATAACCTGATCACTGTCTCTATATGCACGAATCTTGATGAGAGCACAACAAGAGGGATCACATTCACAAGTAGGAAGAGGACGAAAATTGTCTAACTCTTGCCATAAAATTTTCAGTTTAGTGTAATAAGAGGAAATAGAAGAATCACCTTGCTTAAGGGTACAAATTTCTTCTTGTAAATCAGAGATGCGAAACACATCACCTTGGTAAAATCGTTCCTTCAACTCATTCCACATGTCAGCTGCATTATCCATCCAAAGAATGCTTTGAGCTATTTCCTATTCAACAGAATTCTTGATCCATGACATGATCATGGTGTTGCACCTATCCCAAGCAATTGAATTGAAATCAAGATCTGTAGGGCGAGGCAAGACGCCATTGATGAAGTGCAGTTTATTCTTGGAACAGAGAGCCATAGTCATTGAACGAGACCAAGAATGATAATTGTTGCTTGAGAGAAGAGGTGTGACGAGAATCAGTGCAGGATTCTCGTTTGGGTGCATGAAGTAAGGGTTAAGAGTATCAGTTTGATACCCTTTCTGTTGGTTGCGAGGAGTGGATTCGCCATGGACGCTTCCCTCGGTGTAGGCTGATATGATGAAAAAAATGAAGCAAGAAAGAGAACTATCACGGAGAAGTGAAGGAGACGATGATGGAGATGAAGAAACTTGCATAAAACAGCGGAAGAAACGAATCACAGGCCTATGATACCATGTGAACATGCAATCTCATGAGTATGGAACTTCATAGTTGCCATTGATGAATGAGAAGAAAGCATAAGATGCATGTGAAGAAGAAGAAGAAGAAGGGTGCAAGTTCTATATTATTCATCTCAAAGAGTAGTGGAAGTTACAATGAGTCTTATATAGTTAGCTAGTGTAAGGTAACTAACTATGCTAACTAACTAACAAACAAAATAACCAACTAACTAACTATACACAGTTAGTTAGTATTAGTACACGTGGAATTATCTTCTTCAGTTGCATCATTCACAAAATTTGTTACCTAAGGACTGACAAATAAAGATAATTCAACTCTTATTAATTCAAGAATTTTGGTGAAGAGAATGACATCAAAATGCAACTTATTGAAGCCTACACTCCTCATCAAAATGAAGTGGGTGAAAGAAAGATCATAACACTCATCAACATAATAAGAAGTATGTTATTAGGAAAGGGAACAGCAAAATTGTTTTGGCCTAAATCCGTGAACTGGGAAAACTATATAATAAATAGAAGTATTATTACTGCTACACCAAATATCATTGAATAAGCTTGGAGCAAATCAAAACCCTTAGCTTAACACTTTAGAATCTTTGGATGCATTTCCTAAGAAAACAAGGCTATATATGCATATATAGTCTTGTACAAAGTGTATATATGGTATAAGACTATATATGGACTAAAGCAGACTCCAAGGGCTTAGTATAATAAAATAGATAAGTAATTTGAAAATCAAGGCTTTTTCAAGTGTCCTCACGAACACACATTATTTTTGGAAGAAGACAACAATAGAAATTGGTTGATCATTACCCTTTATATAGATAATTTAATCTTTTTTTAGAAAATGACAATAATATGTTAAAGGGTTTCAAGTAATCCATATTGCATACCTTTGACATGAGTGTCTTGGGAAAGAAGATACATTTTCTAGGAGTCAAAATTATGCAGGACAATGAAGAAATATCCATGTGCCAACAAAGATATGCTAAGGAAATACTTGACATGTTTGGTATGAATCAAAGTAATGTGTGTATACCAATTATGTTAGGGACCAAGGTATCAAAACAAGACAGTGGAAATAATGTGGATCATACTCAATTCAAGTAAATTCTGGAAAATTTAATATACCTAAATGCTATTAGGCCTGACTTGATGTTTGCAGATAGCATGATAAAAAAATACGTGAAACATCCCGTGGAAACTCACTTATTGACCATCGAAGAATTCTAAGGTATCTGAAAAGAACAATTGAGATGTGAATTCAATACAACAAATAAGAACACTTTGAATTGGTTCCTTAGTCTGATAGTGATTATGGAGATGTATATGACAAGAAAAGTACTTTAAAGTATGTGTTCTTGCTAAGATCGGGTATAATGTCTAAGTCATCAACATAGCAATGTATTGTGACCTTATCCACAATTGAAGTTCAATTCATAGTTGCAACTCATTGTGTGTGTCAAGGCAATATAGTTGTAGAGAATTCTAGATTGCTTAGACCTAAAGCAAGGTCAGTGCTTAAATATATTATTAAAAACGTTAAACAAAAATATTGTTATCAAGTTAAACAAAAATATTGTTATGCATGAAAGGAGCAAACATATACATACAATTTCATTTTCTAAGAAACCTAAATAAGAAATGTGAAGTTGATCCATATATTGTTTCTCACAAAACCAACTAACATATATAATGTCAAAACTTCTAAACCTTGAAGTCTTCGAGAAGCTCATTAACATTTGCAAGATTTCTATAATAGCTAGTTTTAATATTTCTAGTTTGATTTGATATATTGTTTATAGGGAAAAGCTAACATGTGTCCTCCCAAGGGCACATGTTAATAAATTATTTGTAAAAATATTCTATTGAAACGTGTACATTTAATATTTTGAAATTTTAAATATAATTTTATTATATTTAATTATATCTAAATTTTTATAATTCTTATGACACATGTTAGCCTCATCCTTCTTTATAAACTAGTAAAGGACCCGTGCGCCCGCACGGGTCACGTAAAGTCGGTATAAATATTAAATAAATATAATATGGTTATGGTTAAAGAATTATATTAAAATATATATTAATTAAGCGAAATAATTTCTTCAATGATGATTATCATATCAATATTAATTTAATTTATCAATTTGTAGTTGTTTTCAATGATGATATTTATGTTGGATAAAAATTAAAATAATATTAGAGATAATTAATTATTATTGTTGATTACAATTTTAACTCTGAAAAAATATAGTTCTTGATAAAAAGTAAAAAAATAAATAAAAATTGAGATAATGTAGTTATTATGTACTATCATTATCAACAATTTTTATGGGCTCCCACCCCTAGTATGTCTACCCGCCTTTTTTTTCCGCAGACGCACATTATCAACAATTTTTATGGGCTCCCACCCCTAGTATGTCTACCCGCCTTTTTATGAGCATGATTCAAATTGCAAATTCAAATTATCAAAATAAAAAATTGCAAAAAAAATTATAACATCTATATAAGTCAAGAAACAAAAAATAATGAAATGACATATTATAATTCAATGCAACACATTTAAATCTCATTATTTAACTTTAAATATATATTTAATTTGATTTACCAAAGAAAAATTTGTACAAAAGATGTATATTATTAATATTAATGTTGCTTATCACATATATGTCGTTAAATTCTCATATTTGTGTTAGCTACTCATACAGAATCAAAAATACTAATGTAATGAAATAAAAACAGCAAAAATATTTAATTCAAATTGCATATCCAATAACAAAAATAGAACATTTATTAAATAAAAAATAACGTATAATTTTATTTATAATCTTGACAGAAAAAGATTTATATACCAACTCTTTCTTTATATTTGATATATTTAATGAAATGAATATAAATTAGAATTAATGTCAAATATTTTTTTTATAGATATTAAGGAAATGAATATAAATTAGAAGTAATGTCAACTATTTTCAATGGGAAAGATACAATAATGCGTATTGAAAGGTGTTATATGCATTTAATTTTTAATTTTTAATTCTATACAAAATCTTTTTTGTATGTTTATTTACAATTATTTTATATTGATTCCTCTATTTGAATTTGAATTATGTCAAGGTACTATATATTTGTTGATATTGTATGGAAGGTAGAGAGTTATATAAATTTCACTTTTTTATGATTAATTAACCGTAATGATTACTTTTAGATATTGGAATTGATTGGAAAACTTGTAGCATGCAAAAGAAATAATGATTGTTTTTAGATATTGTCAAATATTAAAGACATAAGACATGCTAATATGAGTTGATGATGAAAAAAGACAATTGAAGGCATGAAAATCGGATTAAAATATTTGTTTAAACTTGGACATGAAATTAATTTTGGTAGACATCGATTTTCTTATTATGATAGTAGATCAATTATTTCTTAAAAAATATTAATAATTGCAAATGTTAAAAAAGAAGACTAATTATTATCACCTAAAACTACATATTCCCAATGACATTTTCTTCAAACTTCTAATTAAAAAAGACTACTAATTATTACCACCTACAACTAAAACCTACTACAACTAAAATCTACCTCTATTGGTTCCTTTATTGCGATAGAATAAAATAAAACTATTTAATATTTTATTAAATAAATTAGGATTGGAAAACAAAAACAAAAAGTTAATCGTGTGAATTTTTTTAGCCATAAATAACTTTTAGAGATATTATTATTATTATATATTAATTTTAAAAATATTATTATTTCTATGATTAATAATTTGGGGCTGTTAACTCAACATAATATTTTTATTAGGTTGATTAATGTATAATTGTTATTAATAAACTCTTAATGTTGATTATTATGAAAATTTAATGAAAAATGAGACTGTTCTCCCATCGAACCATCTCCACTTTTTTTTTGTTAATGTCCTTGATGTAGTCAAATTTTCTACTCTTTGTCACTGAAAAAAATACATTAATAAATAAAAGGCAAGTAAATCAAACGCAGAGGTTGATGTGAATCATAAATCTACTATAAATCGAAACAAAAATTTGATGAATGAATAGAGTGGGAATTCAAAAGGTTAATTTTTTGTTTCCAATATGTTAATTTCTTTAACTGAGAAAAACGGTTGGAAGTATAATAGGGTTTGGGAAAAGACTTTAGGTCAAATATGATTATATATATATATATATATATATATATATATATGATTAATATTTAAAGTAATAATGCATTTAAGACTTGTTAGCTACAATTAACATTGAGAATCAAAATA
Organism: Vicia villosa; assembly: GCF_029867415.1. NCBI lineage: Eukaryota > Viridiplantae > Streptophyta > Magnoliopsida > Fabales > Fabaceae > Vicia > Vicia villosa. Next base: position 54,054,183 of record NC_081180.1, read on the forward strand.
ATTAAATTGGAAAAAGAAACAAAGCATGATTGAATTATTTGAAACATAAATATTTGGCACGTAAAGAGTCACATAATAAAAATGGTAATAATTTAATTGGAACGTAAATATTTGACACGTAATAATTTAATGCATTTTATAATTATTTGTGTGTAGTTAATTTTTAATTTAGATTGAAATAAATAAATTGAAAAATCATATTTAATTTATGAATTAAATCAAATCCTAATCCTTTTTTAACTCTCCATTGAACTTCAGTGAATCATATATTTAATTTATTGGAATTTAAGATGCTCCTCCCAACATGAAGACACTTTATTTTTGGTGAAATTTTTATATGAGAGAATCGTAGTCAAACTCTCCCGTGAAATCTTATCCTTGCTTTTGAAATTTTACGTGAGAAAATTGCAATCCCAATTTTAAACTCTCCCGTGAAATTCATATACCCATTTTTTTTCAATTAAATATATTAAAAGTTTTTTTTAAAGAATTAAATAGGAGGATGTACACTACTTATATATAATTTTTTATAAATAGTAAATAAATATATAATAGTTGATATCTTGGCCTTTATTTTTAAATATAAAAAAGAAATAAATTTGTGTCTTTCATAAAAAAATTTGTTTATTCATCAATCATAATTTTCTCATGTTTTTTAATAAAAACAAATATATGTATCAATTACTTTTAGAATAAATGTTAACATCTAATCATAAATAAATGCTAACATTTTTTCATGTCAATTTTATTTTTATTTGTATCATGTAATAATAATATATATCATTTTTTATCAGGTATATGATATTTTTGCTTAAAAAATTTATAAAAGAAATCATACTTAATTGATTGAAATAATTTTTATAGAAGCAAATTATTGTTGCCTATAAAATTGACACTCTAAATCAAAAACAAATTTGAAAATCAAAATAAAATTGAATTAATTAATTTAACGTTTTATTAATAAGTATTTATATGAATTACATAGATAAGAAAATTAAAAAATATATGGATTATACCATATTATATTTTGGTAATATAAGAATATTCCAATTATTTTAAGATAATTTAGATCAAATATTAAATAAATATTTTTTATCTATTAGTTTGAATTCAAAATTAATCATCAGAAATTCTTATTAGAAGGAGTTAAGTATTTTTTTTTCTTGTATTAAGTCATAATATTAAATATAATTATTTTCTTTTAATTTATGATATTTTTTTAAGATAAATTTATAAAAAATCATACTTAATTTATTAAACCCATTTTTATAGGACCAAAATGATCTTGTGATTTTTGTGTATTCGTTATTGTCCATGTAAAATATTCATTTATAAAAAATTATTGCCTTCCGATTTCTTATTATCATTGAATAAATATTTTTCTTATTATCATTCAATTATTTTCATATTCTCATTCAATTATTGTCTTTTTTTCATATTCTCATTCATTTTTCATATTCTCATTCAATACAATTGCAATTTTTGGAAAAAAACAAATAATTAAGAATGTTAATTATATAGCCGTAAAAAGATTATGTGGATTAATGTCATTATTGATATAGACCCTAAGAATTGTTTAGAGATTAATGAGATAATTAGGGTATGAAAAATGACCGGCTATTGATTTTCTTATATAGATAGTAGATAATTTGATGGTCTTAATATTAAAAATTAATATATATAATAACACCCTAAATTTTTAAAGCAATATTTAGAAGATAATACTCATTCTATACTCATATAATATAACAAAATATTTAATAAAAATAAAAAATAAACAAAATATATCTCTCAATGGAATGCTCTGTAATTAAACTTTTCCACTTTCTATTTCTCATATATTTTTTTTCTTTTTCAAAAAAAATAAAGTAAGAGTAATGTAGAAAAATGTAAAGTTAAGAGTTTGGAAAAATAAAGTGGGAAAATTAAAACCTTTCACTTTATTTATTAAAAAAACTAAATCTTAATAATTAAAACTAACGACTCTTAATTAACAATAATAATTAATAAAAATAATCTTAATTATTTTTATATTGAATTTTTCAAATCAAGTAAGAAATGACATTTCACCATTTAATTAAAAATTAAAGAAAAATAAATAAAAGAAGTAACCATGAGGAAGGAAAGAGAATGCAGTGATGTAAATTTTGTGTGCAGCAACGTAAAAATAACTTTTTATCTCCAAAAACAATTATAAAAAGTGATTATTTCAATCCAAAATCATTTTTTCTTTCTCTAATTTATGTCTTCTCTATTGTAATAAAATCAAGTAAACACCATACTCTCTTTCTTATCTCATTAAATCAACTCCACGTTTCTTTGTGGTCGTTAATATCCTTGATGCAGTCAAATTTTCCACTCTTTGTCACTGCAAAAAAAATACATTAATGAATTAAAGGTAAGGAAACTGAATGCAGATGATGGTGCAAATCACAAATCTATTATAAAGCAAAACTTTTGTCTTCACGTATCTGAATTTAAAATCCTGAAACAAAAAAAATTATATTAGAGAATCAGAAATTAAAATTGAAAATCAAATTCGTAGATATGCAGAATAGTAAGATCTGAAGTTAAGCAGAGCAACTGAATGATGGCAGAGTAGTGAATGAGGAGCAAAGGAAGAGAATAAAAAATTGAGAATGCAAAGAATGAAGAAGGTGGAAATAAATAACAGAGAATAATAAAAAATTGAGAATGCAAAGAATGAAGAAGGTGGAAATAAATAACAGAGAATGAAAGAAGAAAAGGTGATGCAAAGAGATAGATGGAGGGACTCATACAATGGTTCAACAATTCCCAATACACTAAACCGTAAAAGCAATAAAAATACTGTTGTGTATGGAATAAAGCAAATGGGTTTAGGGTTGAACTTGTGGATGAGAGATGCATTATGTAGTTATTATAGGATTCAAGAGGCAAACGAAATTGAATGAGAGGAATGGAAAAGGTATGCAAATTTGAAATTATGCAGACCGATGCAATAAAAAAGCGTGTTCCAATAAAGAAGTTTTGCATTAAATTGGATGTTGGAATGTAATCATGATTAGATGTGAAATGACGCTCAGGGGTATGTAAAACCATGTTTAATTGATTGTGATTAGGGTAATTAAGGGAATTTGGTGGTAATTGATTTTTATATATTAAAATAGACTACTCCCTCCGTTTTTTATTATAAGTCCTTTTGGAAAAAAAAAATTGTATTTAAATATAAGTCTATTTACAATTTCAATGAATAATTAATGCTACTTTTTTTATTATATCCTTAAATATTTATTATTCTCTCTCCTTTCAATTATATAAATTTATCTTCCACATGTCATTAATGAAGGCTAATTTTGTAAAAACCTTTAAAATTTCTCATTTTCATACAATAATTATTATTTTTCTTAATTTGTGTGAAAAGTTTAAAACGACTTATAATAAAAAACCGAGGGAGTAATTATTTGGCCCATGGAATAAACTTAAAAGTCTTGGAATGAGGAATTTGATGTCCTAACAAACAAATTGTCTATATGTAATCTATCTATAATATTCCAAGGTACTCCAAATCCCACTAATTTATAAGTTTAATAAAACACCTAATTAATTGATCACTATTATTTGTGAGATAGACTCTCCCTTACTCTAATGTTAATTAGCGATTCCCCCATCACATCAAACCATCATTTATAACTCCATATAAACCTCTTCTCTTCTCTTCTCACAATCCACACAAAAACGACACGCTCTTCACCCTCTTCTCTCAAATTCACGATGGGTTTACAAAACCAACTAAACGACGTGTCGTCGGACTCAATCCCCCTCCTCGTGCTGATGCACATCGCCACCGTCGTCAACTACATCCGCACGATGCTTCTTTCTCTCTTCCAATCCATCGGCCTCTCGCGTCTCCAAACCGATCAGATCGTCGACGACCACTTCCTCGCCGCCGTCGGATCAGGTCTCGCCGGAATCATCCTCCTCTCCGATCAACTAACGCTCAACAACCAACACTTCTACACCTACGAAGACGCCGCTTCGGCTGACAACCACCGCTGCGTGTTTTGTCAATCAACTTTCGAGAACGGCGACCACGTCCGGAAGCTTCCCTGCCGCCACGTCTTCCACCGCTACTGTCTCAACGGGTGGTTTCATCGGTACAACTTCAATTGTCCGTTGTGCCGATCTTCGCTTGTCTCCGACGAGCGCGTGGCGCTCACCGAACGCCGTGTCGGTAGCCAACTCATCTCGTGGTTCACTCTTCGCTGATGCGTCGTCGTTTTGCCTCTCCATTTTCGGCAAATCCCAATTTTACCCCTTCATTTTTTTATTACATAGTCGCGGTTTTTCAGTAATAGGATAAAATTTTCAATTTTTTTTTTTACAGTATTGAGTTTTTTTTTTATATATCTGGTGGTACTATTTTTGGAAAGGGTGGCTCTGCTGTTTGAGAAAACCCTTTTTTTGGGATGATGTAAATTTTGAACTCCTTTGTGTTTATGATTAATAAAAGGAGACATTACCAATTTTCTGCAAAATTTCCATGATGGATATTAGGAGACTTCTTTTTTCATTTAATTTGAAGTTAAATTCAAATGTTAAGATAAAAATTTGAATGGTAAAAATGTCAGTCAGTCACCATTTGGTGATTGAATTGAATTTAATAAAAGAACTGCTTCAATTTTAAATTTGGTTGTCCATTATTTAATCTTGTTCTTTGAAAGAGCTCTCTATTTAAAATTGAACTTTTTATTAGTATTATTACATTGTTGGTCTAAATTCAAAAAAATTGTCTCCAAAAGGTGATTTTTGGCTTACAAAGGCGTTTTTTTTTCTCTCTCAACTTAAAATTGAGGCAATATGCTGAATAAATATTTAGAGCCGTTTTTTTTTCTCTCTCAACTTAAAATTGAGGCAATATGCTGAATAAATATTTAGAGCTGAAATTGTTAGCATTATATTTTAATCACTGTTTTTCATAATTTAACATTTTATCTTATATCAATATTGAGTAATTAACTAAACGATTTTTTATTTATAAAACAATTAATGAAAGAATGTCAAATTTTGTACTAAGTTCTTTTTAATTAATAGTATCTCTGGTTTGATTTTTAAAAAGATATTTTTTTTTTTAAATTTATTGATTGATTAATGTATTTGATCAATATAATGAGGAGGATTATATTGACTCCAAAAGTAAGTGTTCAACACTTACTCCAAATCATAACCATTGATTTTCATTAATCTAACGGTTTTAATTGATCATTTAATCTAATTATTTTTGGAAATATTTTTTTATATAAAATTTTAATTAAAACCGTTGGATTAATGAAGATCAATGGTTATGATTTGGAGTAAGTGTTGAACACTTACTCTTGGAGTCAATATAACCCTCCTCCAATATAATATATTAAAAATTTTAATTATTTTAAAAAATCTAAAATAAATCTTGTAAATATAACCATATTGATTGTTTTTGTAAATAAAGCTTAATAGACCTTTTTTCTATAAATCCTCTCTTAATTATATATACATTTGCACATTCTATCATTATCGTCAATTTTTTCATTTTCTAAATAATCAAAACTATTTTATTTTTTTATTTTTTAATGTTATATGTAATTAAATATTATAAATTATACCATTAATAGTTATATTTAACCAAAATTCTTAATATATAAACTTATTTTCTTATTATCATCAAACTAATCTGCCATCTACTATATTACTCTAAAAAGAAAAATAAATACTTAATAACTTGTCATATTTAAGAAGAAGTATAAGTGATAGGTTTTTTTCTTTTCTTTCTTTCTTATTCTTATGTATCTTTTACCACGACCTCCTTTGTTGCATGACTAACTTTTTTTTTAGTTATAGTTATCAACTTTTTACTATCTTTGCCGGAGCCGGCCCTATCAAATGGGCCTCAATTTAAAAAATATATATAATCATAATAAATTAAAAATAATATATAAAAAATATAATTTTATATTTTTAAAAAATATTTAATTAGAATTATTTTGATTTTTATCAATCTCATTTTTATAATGTATTGAGTTTTTATTATAGTATATTTTTAATTTATTGAATTTTTATATAATATATTTTTATTTTTATTAATATTAATGTAAAAAAAATTAAATTTTTAAAAATTTTAGACCCTTAAAATATGAAGCTCTGTGCTGTAGAGCCTACTGCTCCTGTATAGGACAGTCGGCTCGACTCTATGCTATTTACATAAAATTTCTTATGTAATAGTCTAATTTCTTAAAAAAAATTTAATTGCTCATTAATAAATTTTTTAAGATTAAACAAAAATATGTTTTGTATGTTTGATTGGACCAAGTAAAATTCTATCCATCATAAAAAAAATGACTCTTTCATGTAGCTAGCTTAAACAATACTCTATTTGCTATTATTTCATGTAGTTATTAATGCTTATGACACTATTTATTTGGATGCCTCTCCCATTCTTCATTTGGATCATACTATGAAATTGCTTTTCTCCCGTCTTTGGAAGTCTTAAAGTTTTTAGTCAGATTCATATTTTTGGTTGGAGATTGATTTAGAATAGACTATCGACAAAAATGAAATTGGTAAAACGTAACATTTTGGTCAATCATATTGATTTGTTTTGTCCTCTTTGCTTAGAGGTTGAAGATGATGTTGATCATCTTTTCTTTGGTTGCTCGTTTACAAATATTTGATGGAATAAAATGCTTCTTTGGCTTTGATTTGAATGAGGCCTCTTGGGTGACTACTTTTTTAGACCGTCTTCGATGGTTGGACCTTAAAGGTAGTGAGGTTGACAACTTGGATGTGGGGATGTTTTTTGGTTTAGTTTTTTGTTGGATTATTTGAAATTGTAGGAATGAAGTAATTTTTAAGGGTCTCTTGTTGCCTTCTTTTGATGGACTAAGGTTGGTAAAATCTCTCTCTTTGAATTGGTTTAGTTTGTTCTTTAGAGATAATTGTAATGGGTCGAGGGAAGAGTGGCTTGTTGATCCGAGTTTATTTTTTTCTTGAGTTTTCTTTAAGCTTGGGAAGTTGGTTTTAGGTGGGGGTTTCTTTGAGAGGTTCCTTTCTTGTTATCTTGTATTTGGGTTAAGCACCCCTGATACTTCATTAATTCAATTTTACTTATAAAAGAAAAACTCTATTTGCTACGATATGAAAATGGATGGATTTTAGACTTTCTTTTGAATATAGAAACTCTAAAATAGTTAAATAGTATCTATCTCACAACAAATCCATACCTATATGCAATTTGTCTCAATCAAAGTCCAGAACACTTTCCCATAAAATTTACATTTAATTGGGCTGGTCAAAATTATGACCACATTCTCAGAAGAGATGTTTGACTACTTAAGTATTTTTCAAGAACATCATAATGTCATACACTTAAAATTGCCGTTATGAATGCTTATCTTATAAACTAGTAATGTATGTCAATTTAGCTTAATCTACCAAAATAGATAATTGTCTATTAAATACATCTTCATCAATGCAAAAGACCAAAGGAGAGAATCTTCTTGCCTCACTCAACTAGAGAAAAAAAAAATTACACCTTTCCCCACGTATCATAATTAAATGAGATATGCTACACATACACTAAAATTATACACCAAATGCTTTACACCATATTTATTCAATTTCAATTCTTCTATCACACAAATTCCAATGCAACTAAAAATAATTAAAAAAGAAAAAACTAAGTTGTATTAATATAATTATACGATATATATGTAAAATTGGGTGTAAGTATATCATTTCTATAATAAATTTGTTTGAATTGAGAATGATAAGTATTTAAACATATTTTAATTAAATTCGTGCAGCATTCGGGTCTTTTGTTTTTGGTACCTCTTGTACCAATGCTAGCTTAATATATACTTGTGGTCTTCAGTTGTTTGATTTTTTTTATATTTATAAATCAATGTCATAAAAACTGATTTTTTTTTATTAAAAAACCACAGAGCAAACATCCTATTTACATTACAATCTTTTGAATTTATGAGGAACGAACGGGGTGTGGGGTTCAGAGCCAGCCCTAATTTGAGGTTTTTTTAAATTTAAACTTTTGAGACCTAAAATTTTAGCTTGGGTAGCTTGGCCTTTGAATCGGCATAGGGTTTCGCAAGGACTAATTCCAACAAGAGCCTAATAAGCACATTGTACATCACTATTAATACTTTGTTTGGTAGCAAGGAAAAAAATTGAGAGCAACGACAGAAAATAAAAATAACAAGTTAAGCACATGTTTTGTTGGGGTAGAATACTTTGCATATAGAAAGTTAGTATTTACACCAACAACCACAAAATTTTATTATTGTCCTTTTCAATTTCAATAAATAAAATATCTGATGTTAGATATTCTATATAGAGTTTTGTTTTGACTTCAATCAAACTTTTTATGTATAAATAGTAAATTTATTTGCTCATAAGCCATAAACAAGTATCACTTTTGATTTTAGACACTAAAATGATGGTAGCCACATATAATAAACACATAATATACTCTCAAGTGGGCTAAAACAAATTGGTGGAGTACAAGCTCTCCTAAACCGCTTACTTTCATCCCTAATTATGTTTCTCTAAGAAGAAAAATTGTTCTAAAATATAAGTCATGTGTAAATTTTTATTACATTTCATTTGTTTTGAAACATACTTCTTTAATATTAATAATGCTAATTTATTTTAAAGATGAAAGTTAAAAATAGATATTTTAATATATATAGTGTTCACATGGACAAGACTACACTGTGCCAAACTAGCAAATTACTAACCTTATACTTTCACCTACATCCTAAAGAAGAAAAATGACTCAAACTAGCAAATTACTAACCTTATACTTTCACCTACATCCTAAAGAAGAAAAATGACTCAAAGAATACTCTAGGATCATTAGTGATAACTACCTATCTCTCTAACCACTTAAAATCTCAATACGACGAGAACAAAACAAGTTCACGAGAAATTAAGATATGACTCAATTAAATTTCCATAAAAGAATAAAGTAAGAGAAATACTTGGATTTAGAATATCACCTCTCTTAAACCATTTTTTTAATAAGGAGTTTATTGTACAAAAATTGTAAGGGAAAGACCAAAATCGTAAAGGAAGTTTCACTAAACCAAATAAATGGAAGGATCCAACTCTCTATTAAAGAGGAGACAAAAGAAAAAATTAAAATAACTTTTTGAATAAAATAAGTCATCAATCATCAGTTATAAACTATTAATTTTCAGTCATCAACTATAAATTATAAATTATAATCCATCAACTATAAACTATAAGCTATAAATTATCAACAATTTGTCATAAGTTATAAACTATCAACTATTTTATCTATTAGCCACTATTTTTATTAAACAAAACTAAAATCTTCTCAATAATGAGTAGCTCTCTAATAAAAAATTGATCGAATGTTCTTCAATATAACTGACTGTCGAATACAAATTCTCACATGCCCGTTGATCAAAACTAATCAAATTTGTCCTTATACATGCATGTTTTGATTATTTGATTCTACCATGTACCACTTATTGATAAATGATTTACAATCCAACACTATTTTAAAATCAAATTATGCTCCAATGAGACCCATCATATTTCTTGGACTTAACCACAATTTTTTAATATTTATTATTAATAATAATAATTTAATTACAAAAATATTATTTTGAAAACAAGATAAGATGTTTCATGGATAGTAGAGGACCACGTACAAACATCTATTTTAATATATAAAAATGAATTACCACCAAATTGCCTTAATTACCCTAATCACAAACAATTAAACATGGTTTTGCATACCCCTGAGCGTCATTTTACATCTAATCATGATTACATTCCAACAGTTTATTTAATGCAAAAGTTCTGTATTGGAATATGAAAAAACCTGCACTATCTTCTATACTGTTATTGCATTGGAACATACATATTAAAAAAACCCTACCTTTTCATTATTTCTCCCTATGTGTATATATTTAAGTCATTATTACTTTTAACTAATTAATTTGTAGATTTTTTATATTAATAATTGGACCGTTGGTTTTCCCCAAATATTGTTTCACGCGTAAAACAAATTATTTTGGCATTTCATCACTTCCAACGCTTCCTTCTCATTATTAAAGTCTCTATTATTTTCCAATGCACATCAATGGGAGCATTTGCTATAAGAATAACTACATGAATAACTCTCCTCATTCTCCAATTTTCTTTTTCCATTAAATTTATTCCCCTTCAACCTTTGGATGAGCGACTGTTTTTTTCAATTTTATTTTTAGGGTTGTATTTTCTTCTTCCTGTTTATTGATTTTTCCTAAATAGTGTTGTTGTTCTCTTTAGATTCGCACATTCAGTCCAGGGATCTGAACGAGAGGGTTGGAGAAATCAGATTCGCTTATGCAAGGTAAGTTATCTATGAATCTCATTCAATCCTCCTTTCAATCTTTAGTTTCTTTTTCTATTAGAAATCTCCTTTTCTCTCTACTTCATATATTTCAGTTCTTCTCCTAACTGATTATGAATTCTATTTTTAATCCCCAGAACAAAAAACAAAAGCAACTCATTTTAGAAATTTGTTCAGAAACTTAAGTATTTCGTGTAACTAAAAATCGACCCCAAAGTCAATGTAAAGATAGTATTTTTAATTATTGTTAATCAATTTTGTTTAATTTTAGTGTTTTTAGTAATGTTTTCAAATGAGTTTTCTGCTATGTGTTGATTTTAACAGAAAAAAGAGGGAGGAAGAGATGGCTAAAGAGAAGGAGCAGAATAATTTATTCAAAGTTGTTGTCAGTCAGCTTAAAGTTCCAACTGGTTATTATTTCACTGTGTAATATTTTTTGGGATTATAGTTAATGGGTTTCTGTTATTCAGGTGATGATGATATGCTGTTCATTGATGTTGTTTGTTTGTTATTGTTTTGGTTTTGATGAGATTTCTTTTTCATTTTTTTCTTCTGTTGTTTTGGTCTGATGTTATTTAGATACAATGGAGAAATGGGATGCAGAAAGTATTGGAGGCGAAGCAAAATAATCAGAATAAATCGAAAGGAGTATAATCAGAACAAATCAAAATGAGTATAATCAAAACAAATCAAAATGAGTATAATTAGAACAAATCAACTGACATCTTAGTTTAAGTTGGTTTTTTACCGTTTATGTTACAAATGATTCTAACAATTTTAAATATATAGGTAGGATTTTACTCTGCAAAAATGGAATGGTCCTAAATGACAAATACAGGGATTTCCATGTGTGAGCCGAATGTTGCTTAACAATGAATCGTATTGCGCCCCCTGTGGGGAAGGGGATGAGATGTTTTTTTTTAATGTTTTGTCATACTTTTGTTTTCAGGGGCATAGTCAGGGAAAAAAAAGAAACTAATATATAATAATTTGATGGACATCTACTTTAGTTTGTGTTATTATTATCAACCTATTTGGATTTTAGTATTTTAACTTAGGGAAATGCTAACAAGTGTCCCAGGGGCACTCTTTAATAGCTTTAAAAAGTAAGTTTTTCTTGGAAATATGCGTAATTAATGCATCGAAAATTGAAATGGTGAACTTTTGAAAGAATATTTTCTTTATTTAGAATGCTTAAAGAGTGCCACTGGGCAGTCGTTAGCATGACCCTTTAACTTATTAAAACTTTCAAACTTGCCTTTTTAGTATTCCAATAAATTGATATTCGAAATCATAATGTTCAATATTTGATAATTATGTTAATAAATAAAATAAGTATTGATGTATATGATCTAATTAATAAAATAAAATCAATAATTACATATTTCACCATTCATATTTGTACTTTTGAAATTTTCAAAGTTACGATATTTTTCAATATTTTTGTTAGCACAGGTAAACCAAAAGTTTGGTTTTGTCTCTTCATCTATATTAAAAAAATGAAAACAAAATTATTTTTAAAGTAATATATTGTAATTATTGTATTTTAGTATTTCAACAATAACTCTTTATATTCAAATTTCACAAACATTTATAGTCATCATTATTATTGTCATTAATATTTAACCTAATTATCTTTTTTTTTTAAAAATAAAAACGAATTTTTTAATACATGTATTTCAATTAATATATTTTATTATTCCAACAATATTGTATTATAAAAACATTTTTTTAATACATGTCTTCCAATTTATATATTTTATTATTCCAACAATATTGTATTTCAATTTTATTTATTTTTGTTGTTTGTTCCAATGTTAACCACCGTCCTTGAAAAAGTCATTTAATTTTATAAATTAAAATAAGAAAATCAATATTAAAATATTTTTGAATTTATGTTTAAAATATAATGGATTAATATTTCTTATCTAATATAATCATTACTACGATATTCTAAATATTTTTTTATTTAATCTATAAAGTAACAATTGAAGTGTCTAATACTAACTATAGATTTATTTCTTAATAGTAATTATAAATTTATTGATTAATAGCATTTATTTTATTTTACAGTTGAAAGAAATTTAAAGGTTAAAAGAAATGTTAAGCTATAACTATTATTTATATCTATATGTGAACATTAATGTGATTTTTTTTACACCAATCACCTCTTTTACCGTAAAAGTATTCCAAGCATGTTTCATATCAATTTTCCACGCATGCTTTCTCTTCCAATGAGAATATTTTAACTTTTTAGTTTTCCAGCATTGGGAAATATCACGAATTTGAAATACCACCCATTCCAATTCCTTCTCTACATCTATAAATTCATACTCCTAACCAAATCTACCTAACACTTTTCTTTTTATATTATTCAGTAGCATTCTATCAAGCAGAAGGGTCTGTGTCTCTTTTCATCTTCCTTAACCCTATTTTTTTTCTCCGGCTCCGCCGATTATAGGGGACATAGGAATCCTTCTTCCTTCTTATAAGTTTTAAAACATAAATATAGGGATCCTTCTTCCTTCTTTTAAGTTTTTAATCCTACATTTTCAATATATCCTTTACTTTTCCCCTAAATTATTTCATCCTTTCTGATTTGCAAGTATGATTTGTTCTCTAATTTTAACAATCATATATTTTTCAACTATCGTATTTTGTATTAGATTTTTGTATGTTCTACTTATCTTTTTCACTCTGATATGAAACAATCCCCCTCCTCAAAGTTACCGAAAATTGCTCAAAATTGTCGCTGCCATCATTTTATTTTGATTTAGTTTTCTGCAGTCTGTTCCTTCTATGAAAATCCAAAAATTTCTCCTTCATTTGTGTATTCTATGTTTTAAGATTTTTCTTTTTTTTGTGTAATAGTTTGTGTATTTTATATTTTGAGGTTTTTTAAGGGTTTTTCTTCTCAATATGTTTTTATTTTGACAAACAAAGTCATAAGTTTAACGGTTTGTTTTTAGGGAACAAAATAGAAATTTAACAATTTGATTTTGACAAAAAATCATTAAATAAACGTAAGAGAATACACAAACTATTGTATCTTTTTAAATGTCTCTTGCTCCAATCTAAACCTTTTAATTACTTATAAACAAGGGAAAGAAAAAGGTGAAGATGGTGGGCACAAGGGATGGCATAAGAGATACAGCAGCGCAGTGGATTTGTTTCCATTTGTTCTTATAGGGAAATTGGAGTTGCCTTATTATTTTAGGCTAAATTACCTCCAGGGTCCTTTAAGTTATTTAATCGTAACAATTCGGTCCTTTATGTTTTTTACGTTACATGTGGGTCCTTTATGTTAATTAACGCATGCACCGTTGACCTATTTCTACTTTATTTTGTTCTATTACATTTATTCTAACTTCTAAAATTCATATTAAATTCGTTTTTGGTCCAAAAATTATGAAAAAATTTCTAAAAATACTGCTTCTCATTTTACACTTCATGTAATTTTATGAGAATTTTATTTTCTGTTTTACTATTTTTCTTTAATTTTTTCCTTTGCATGCATTTTAATTAGTTTAAAAATACTTTTATGCACTAAACAATTCTGAAAATTTTATTATATGATCCAATGATGCTCTATCACCTATGTTATGTGATATATCAGTACCTTTAATGTTTCTTCAGCTTTTTTGGAAAGGATTTTGAGAAAAACGTTAATGGTGCAAACGTTAGTTAACATAAAGGACTAACATGTAGCGAAAAAGGACTAACTTGTTACAATTAAAACATAAAGGACTAACTTGTTACAATTAAATAACTTAAAGGACCCAGGAGGTAATTTAGCCATTATTTTATGGAATTAATATGGTTGTTATTGTAAGAATACATTTACTTTATTTGCTTCAAGTAGATTGTTAGAAGAAATTAGAATTGCTATTGCTTTTATAAGAATACATTTTATTCTGTTATAAATATATGAATGTGTTGTAAGAATTTATTATTTCATGAAAATGATGGTTCTCTGATAATGGTTGCATAGCTTTTGGATGAAAATTGTTTCACGGCTTTGTGGCTTTATCTTTCACTTGGTTACTATTATGAGAATTGGTTTATTGTTCTTGGTGTATCAAAGCTATGTCAGTAATTTATTAGTACATTTAGTTTTATGAGAATTGATTTATAGAAATGTATGGTTCTTATTGTACCAAATGTAGATATATTGTTTAGAGGTTTTTTTTTATATAGAAAATTATGAATCGATGGAATTGTTGTTTGAAATTGTATTATGATTTTTTTTAATCATGAAAATAATGATTATTAATAAGAAAATTGATTTTTTTTCCAAAAGAAAAGGGTGTGAAATTGATTATTTATTCATTCAACACAGATCTTATTCATAGCTTAACGGAAAATGCTTAGGGATATATTGTCTAATAAAGGGTCATATTTCTCTTTCTTCTAAAATAAATCATAATAATTAATTATTACAATTAATATTGTGTATATGGCATAATTAATAGCCATCAATATATTAATCATGCCCACTCACTTAAATAGGGTTTATTAATTTGCGATTTTATTGTAATTTTGGACTATTGGTTTAATCAATATTTTGAGTTTATACAAAACATCAGTTTCTAATGCTTCTATACACGTTTCTATATCATTATCCTCTAAGAAAATGTAAAGTCCCTCTTTTACCATGGCGTAGACTTTTTCTGTTCTGTTTCTATTTTTAATATAAGAAATTGAAAAGTTTTCCATTATTTATTTTCCACTATTTATACTCCTTCCTTCAAAATCTCATATTTGTCGAAGAAAGAGGGAATTTTTTTATTGGGCTTTTGATCTTTTATTTCCAATTTTTTATTAGACTTTTGAATATATGGTCTATAACTCTATATATAATTTATGATTATTATTATTTAAAATTTTAAATATTATAAATAATCTTGATCTGTGTTTAATAAATTTTAAGATGTTACTTTACATATATTTTTTTAAGTAATAAATATAATAACTATAATAAAATATATTAATTAAGTAAATCATTTGAAATTACAATTATATTATCGAAAAAAGTATGTTTTTATTTTTAATGGTTTTTAGAGGTTTCCATAATAACTACATTACTTCTATTTTTAATGGTTTTTATTTCCAAAGCATTTTATACTAAAGGTAACTCTACTCAACTTTTTGTGTTGGATAGATAAGAATTCACCTTTAAAAAATATTTGTATTAAATTATGTAATAAAGGATAATAATGATTATTAACATCATTTTGAAATATTTATATTTAAAAAATAACATCATATTTTTCTTATCTTTATATATAATAATAATAATAATAGTAATAATAATAATAATAATAACAATATAACAACAACAATAATAAAAATACTTTCTATAAAAAATAAAATAATAATATTAATAATAATAATAATAATAATAATAATAATAATAATAATAATAATAATTTATTAGTATTGTAAATGGTGAATATTTATAAAATTTATTTTATATATTTATTACATATTAAATATTATAAAAAATTCGTAATTTGGAGAAATTTGCATGTATTAAATTGATAAAAAAGATGGATAACACAATTTTCTTATGAAAAACTCAAATTTGTTATTATTTTTATTTAATTTATTTTATTATGTATTCAATATTTATAAAAAAGATGGATAAATTCATACTATATTTTTTGCATATATAAATTCATAATATATAAATTTTATATTCATATGAATTTTATACTCATATGATATCTTTTACAATTTACTTATCACATTGCATTTTATAAAAACTTTTTCTTTTAAATTTTTCAACAATGATTATTTGTTTAAAATTTGTCAGAGATTCCTTATAAAATTTACCTGTGTTTAAATTTATTTTCTATTAGATGATAAAATTATATATTATCAATAGAATTAATAAATTTACAATACAGAAAATTTAAAAATTATAGGCATGCCCGACGGGCCTAACCTATTATTTTGACGGGCCGACAAAATATTTACTTAAATTGAACAAATATAGAGATCATATATTAATGAATTCTGAATTACTATAGCATATAACTTATAAATTATTACACAAATTTAACAAACATAATCAAATTGTGTTATCCATCTTTTTTTTGGTGTATATTTTTTTTTTTTACATTAAATCTAATCAAATTATTAAACCAATATATTTTTTTTTGTATAATATATTTTATTTTATAATATTGATAGAAATTGTAAAATTAAAATTATAAACAATTATAAAAATTATTGGCATGCCCGACGGGCCAAACTTTTTTTTCCACCATATATTTGGTTTAATAGCAATTACCCAATCTATCTATATCCTAACAACTACTACAACTTAATAAATTAAATTAATATTTATATGACAATTAATATTGATTTTTTTCTGTTAATTCGTATAAATTAAAATACATTTTTTAACCATAACCATATTATATTTATTTAATATTTATACCGACTTTACGTGACCCGTGCGGACGCACGGGTCCTTTACTAGTTAATTTGGAAATAAAGTACATCGAGATAAGTTTTTAAATAATTTCAACGAGTCAAAGAGCAAAATTACAACCACAAGTTATATGTATATGGTTTTATATTGTAAATTATTCACCTATGAATTATTGGTAGCATTAGTGGGTGTGATTTTGGGATCAAAATTTGTGGTGTTGAAATCATCAGAGTACTTGGATAGCAAGCTTCTTGACTTATAAGCGTGTGTTTGTTTATAGTTCCAAAATAAATCAACTTATAAAATACAATATTGTTTGCATCAAAAAGAACATTATTGTATTCCCCCTCAAAATAATTGTAAAACTTCAATGTATAATAACAATACTCAATTATTTTATTTTAATATTCAAACGATTCAATTAGACCGACTCAATTCAAAAATTTAATTTAGGGTTACACTTATTTAAAAATGATAAATAAATAAAACTTTTTTCAAGAGGCCGCACACTAAAAAATGGCATCATGTTAATCATAGTTGTTGGTATCAATACAACGATTATATTGTTGGAAATCTATCAAAATCTATGATGAATTTTTTTCAATCTTGATGAACAAGATTGATATCACCACACAATGACAATGAAAAATATAGAAGAAGAAGAAGAAGAAGAAGAAGAAGAAGAAGAAGAAGAAGAAGAAGAAGAAGAAGAAGAAGAAAGACAATATTTCTGCAGAGCTCTACTATGGAAAACCTTTTATGCACTTTACAACTGCAAAATTTTGTGAATGACTTGAATACAAAAAGAGAAATGATAAGTTGACAACTTTATTTGACACCAACAACGTACATTTGTACATACAATGCATACATTCTATTTTTTAATACTTTGGGCAGTCTTGATTTATGTACAAGTGCTTATGTCCTCGTTAATTTCTAAAGGTGTACATACAGTGTGTGAAAAATATAATGTAAGCATAGCATTAGCAGGGCTCATACAAAAAATAGGAGTTATTCTCTCTATTTATAGATTTAGGTTAACTAATGTCCAAAACTATAAAAGCCTAAAATACTTATTTTAGAGTTAAATCAAATCTATTCTATTTTAGATCTAAATCATATCTATGTGAATCTAAAATCAAATTTGTGTGTAACAAACTGTTTTCACACACCTAATAATATACTCACTCCGTTCCTTTATAATTGTCACTTTTGTGAAAAAAATTTGTTTCAATTTAATTGTCACTTTCAAATTTCAATGTAGTAATCATTATAGTTTTGTCAAAATTGCCCCTAACTAATTATTATGAGAGAGAAAAAAGTATATAGAAATGATTAAAAATTAAGAGTATTATAGACAAAAGAAAAATTATAGCTTAAAAAGTAACAATCGTTATTAGTTTTCTTAGTATGTGTAAAAAGTCAAAATGTGACAATTAAAAAGGAACGGAGGGAGTAATACTTTAAATGAAATTGAAAACTTTTTGTGGGGGCTTAAGCCCCCATTCTAGTATAAATGGATCCGCCCTTGGGCGACGGCAACGATTTCGGTAAGTTTTGTAAAAATAATTCTTTGCACTGCAAAGAGAGAATGAAACTTGTATTTTTAAACCTCTTCTATCCCAAAAGAAAAAATCTGAATGCACATGATAAATAAGAAAAAATATAAAATAAATTTTAATTAAAACCTAGACTAATTTAGTATTTTCCAATATATAAAAAAGAAATTTAAAAAAATTAAAGGGGAGGCCATGGCCTACCCCTGCCTCCACCACTGGTGCTACATGCTAGAACCAAACACATAGAACTTGACATTCATTTTATCATGAAAAGGGTTGTTGCTCACAGTATGGTAATCAAACATGTACTTGCTGCAGCTCAAATTGAAGATACTTTTACAAAACCATTGGGGACTGTTGTGTTTCATGATCTCCGAAGCAAACTCAAGGTTGTGACTCAAGGCCACTACCATTCATTTTGACGGGGGTATTAGAGTTAATGTTGACTTTTGTTATCTTTCCTTTACTTGGTCTAAATGTTAACTCTTAACATAGTAGTTTAACCGTTACTATTATATTGGCTGTTTAGTTGGTTAGGTGTTAAACTTAACTCTTGCTGTTAAGTTGGGCATAGAAATACTCTCTCTTATACCCATTGTAACTTTACTCTTTTTTTCCCTTTTCACTCTTCGGTTTTTTTTACAGTAAGAGATGAAGTTGAAGATTCATCTCTAACACACCATCATATCAATTTCGCGGTACACATAAGAATCATTCTTGATTCGCACGAAATCCACACCAAATTCTTCATATCTCCTATCTTCGCCAACCACATACAAAAAAAAATTGATAAAAAATATCTCAAAAATAAATTTTAAAAATAAAAATATATCTCAGAAATAAAAGAATAATTTCAACTAGTTAAAAATAAAGTTATAACCACAAGTTACATGAACATGGTTTTAGATTATAAAATATTTACCTATGGATTATTGATAACTTTAGTGAGTGTGCCTTTTGATCAAATTTTGTGGTGTTGAAGCCATTAGAATACTTGGATGACAAGTTTCTTCATTCATTAGCGTGCATTAGTTTGTAGTGTGATGTACTTTCCAAAATAAATCAACTTCATAAAAACAAAATATTGTTTTCATGAATTTGTTGATTGTATCATTTTAGAATGGACCCAATGACAATGGTTGCTTACGCCACCATTCGATATGAATGCAGCTTTCGTAGAAGTAATGAACTTTCCTATTCAAGTCTACATTTTTTCTCTTATTGCAATTTCCATTACTATTCTTACTTCAATTTGGTCAATTTTTTCTTTCCATATTCTCCTCCAACGTGCTTTTAAAATGCTAAGGAATTTATTGCTTACTAAACTTAGGAGTTTGTTATCAACAAAACTTGTGAAAGATTGTGACATCCCATAGTGTTCTTGGGGATCAACTCATTGTTATCCATCCACCATAAAAATTCCATAAGCTAATGTTGTAGAATTGTCAATCGTTGTATGTTAAGAAATTAAAGTGAGAAAAAGGACTTGTTTCAACTAGAGAGAAAGAGTCGAGAAGTTATTATTTAAAAAGAAAAAGATTTATCTCGATTGAAAAATAAAACACAAAGCTTCATCTATGCCCGCTAAATATATTTTATTTACTCATTAAGTAATAAACAACTGTCACTTTGAACTTTAGACACTGAAATATGATAGTAGCCACATATAATAAAGGCATAATAAACTCGCAAGTGGACTAAAACAAATTGGTGGAGTACAAGCTCTCCTAAACTGCCTAGTTATTAATCACTTTTTCTTTGTAATTAAGGACCAGTTTGTTTTGGTTTTTTTTAAAAATAATTTTTATAGTGTTATCAAATTTTGTAAAAATGATTTTTATAAAGAAATTTTTTATAAAAGTTTCAAATGAAAATTTTGTTTAAATAGTTGTTCTTAAAATGTGATTTTAGGTATTTTATCTATTTATAAGAAAAAAATTTGGATATCAAAATTTCAGAAAATCACTTAATTTTGAAGCTATTTCAAATAGATTTTCATAAAAATCATTTTTGAAATACAACTTTTTGAAAAAATTATAATTTTGACTAAGTTTTGGTCTTCAATTATGCATGTTTATGTTATAAGATATCAAAATTTGTGTTTCATTTTAGAAAAAACGAACATAAGAAAACTTGTAATATTTTGAAAAACGGTTTTAGAAAATAGAAAAAATCCATTTTTTTAAAATTGAAACAAACTGGCCCTAAATCATATACTCCCCTCATTCCATATTATAAATTTTTTTTGAACTTTTTTCTTAAATGTAACTCATATATCTAGGTTCATTTATTATTATTATTATTATTATTATTATTATTATTATTATTTATTATTATTATTATTATTATTATTATTATTATTATTATTATTATTATTATTATTTCAAACAATTTTTATTAATATTACTAATTTATATTAGAAGCCAAAAGTTAAAATTAGATATTTTAATATAAAATATAAATATAAATATAAAAAAACAATATGTTAACAAAAAGAGACTAAACAAGTTAACAAAGGCATGAATGATATAGAGGACATGGTTCTTGAAAGTGTAGTTTTAGATTTGGGAGCTGCTATGATATGGAGGACATGGTTCTTAAAAGTGTAGTTTTAGATTTGGGAGCTGTTAGTACTGACAAAATTATCTAGCAGAATTCCAACAAGGATGTCAATGTATTAATGGTGGGTACTGCTCAGCAAATTTGTCAAGATAAATGATTGTATTAAGTTGGAACTGTCGGGGGCTGGGTAACCCGCGTGTAGTTCCAAACCTTAAATACCTCATCCGAAGGCATCAATCGGGTGTTATTTTTATTTGAAACTATAAGCTATTCTAATAAAGTGGAATGTCTTTGTTATTCTTTGGGTTTTGACTGTTGTTTTTCGGTTAACCGTATTGGTAGAAGTGGTGGCATGACTGTGTTTTGGAAAGAAAAAAAAACTATTTTGGAAAGAAAAAAAAACTGCTCCATTCAAAATTACTCGAATAATCACATTGACATTTTACTTGAAGACAACATTAAAGGAAATTAGAGACAGATTGGATTTTACGGTTTTCCCAAGAGTTCTCGTCGAAGAGATTCTTGGAATTTACTAAGTAATCTCTCAAATAGCTCAACTCTTCCTTGGTGTATCATCGGTGATTTTAACGACATTTTGTCTTCTAACGAAAAGAAAGGTAGATTTGTTAGACCAAATTTGTTGATCACAGGTTTTAGACAAGCCACTCTGGATTCGAGTCTGATTGATATACCTCTGAATAATTATTCCTTCACTTGGTTCAAAAGCTTAGGCACTTGAAGCAACTGGACAAATCATCGAGAGAATATCAATGAAGTCGCCATCGAACGTCTTTTATTCCGTAGAGGGAAAGGTAAACATCGAATAAACCTGAGAGGGAGAAATCACGGTCTTGCGATCGAGAGATCAGGTAAGGGAGTCGGTTACGCGAGAGAAAGGTATTAGCACCCCACATGTCTTTAGTACTCTACATGATCCACTTTTATTTTCTGTCTAATGGGCGTGTTTATCTATGTCTAAAGCTTACAAGCTAAGGGAGAATGCATGAAAAAGAAAACACGGGGAAAAGAAGGAAGTATTTATAAAGTTTGCTCGGTCGATCCCAGTGACCAGATGTCTATGTATTCCCTCGTGCAATTAGAAAGTCAGAGCGCCGTAGTTCGGCTCACATATTTTGGTGGGTTTCAATCATTTTTATGAACGATGCTTAGTGAAGCATATCCTTTCTAAAAAAGTTTTAAACAGGAAAAAAGAGCCCGAAGGCTAAAAAGGTTTGCATTGGTTGATGGCTTTTACCTTGAAAAAGGATTTGAGTTGTTATTAGGTGTCTTATGATTTTCAAAAGAAAAAGAAAGAAGTTTTTGTTTTAATGCAAGGATGCAAAAGAAAAGAAGAAAACTCCTTTGGGAAACTATCTAGTTCTACCCTAATGTTATCATACAATGATTGATCCATTAAGGATGAAAAGGGAATATCTATCTATGTTGACATACATGGATAATTATCCTTATATCTAGCTCGAAAGCTACCCTAACCAAGCGGTCCCAAGGGAAACAGAAACAAGTGCTTTGGCAAAAGCATGTAAACATGCAATGTGCAATCATATGCAATGGGAGGAAGGGGATGGCATGGGAGGCTTTAGTGAAAACAAACAAGTCATGTGGTAGGAAAATATGTCTACACATTGGTATCATGTTACCAATTGAGAAGAGTAATATGAACATAATCATAGAGTATCAGCACGTGCTGGCGCGAACTCTTGACAAAGCGTGGAGGGTCAAAATGTGGACCCTTATCCACTGGACGACTCGGTACATGAGCAAGCACAACTTCGGATCATCGTGGTGCATCACGAGCTAAGGATGACACGAACGGAAGTGTGGGAGTCGATTGCAAAGCCTTTTCGCTTGCCTCCTTTTGAGGACTTCAATGGGGGGGTGGGGAAATTGCCTTCTCTAAGGTCTTTGAGAACAAATATAAAGACACAGCAGAAAACCTACTACCAAGGTAGGATTTTAAACAAACCAAACACAATTAGCACACAAAATGTGGAATTCCTGCTATAGGACTTTAAACAACGACTTTCGAGCCCACGCTCTTTTCCTACTTCTCATGATCTCTAAAAAGTAGTAAATGCATAATGAAATCAAAAGAGAGGTATACCAAACAGATAATAACTTGTAAATACTAGCAGCAACAAGAAACCTGTAGACTTCGAGAGAAGCTAGCATCAACAAATAAATCTGATCAGAAATGCATCGAGGCAACAAGGAGCGAGATCAGAACGTGTGTCATACACGTCCGAATACCAACAATGCACCTGCATGAAATAAAATTCATACAGAATGCAAAAAAATAGTGTGTCACGGAATTTACATATCTAAATCATAAACAGGGTACCTGCTTGAAATACTATTCACACAGAATGTGCACAATGAGGTGATGTGGAACGTACATGTCCACATCACAAACAAAGTACCTGCAAGAAATACAACTTCTACATGATACAAAACAAAAGTAATAATGAATGTACAAATCCGTATCACAACCAGAATGCCTGCATGAAATACAATTCACACAAAATACATCCACCAATGCGATGTGGAACGTACATGTCCACATCACAAACATAAAACATGCAAGAAATACAGTTCCTACAAGATACAGATAACCATGTAATACAGAATGTACAAATCTGTATCATAAGATAAAGTAACTGCAACAAATATAATTCCTACATGATAATAATCAAAAGATAATGCGGTACGTATGTCCGACACATCTGCGGCATAACCAAGGTACCTACACGAAATACAATTTGAAGAGAATACAAACCAAAAGATAACACGGGATGCGTGTCAAATACATCTGCGTCATAACCAAGGTACCTGCACGAAATACAATTCAAACAGAATACAAACCAAAAGATAATGTGGGGCGTGTCTCGGACACATCCGCGTCATAACCAAGGTACCTGCACGAAATACAATTCGAACAGATATAGTCGTTGCAAATATGCGTCACAAGTTAGTGACAAGCAATGTTTCCGATCACATAGTCAAACAAAGCTACTTGATCAAAAAATCTCAAAGTACCTCGCACAAATAAGCAAAAGTGTTAGAAATAATAAGAAAAGTGCTTATCAGCGAAGCAACTAGAAAACTCATCAAAACAAAACAATGAAGTCGCCATCGAACATATATTTATCCTACGCTAAGGAATGGAAAATATCGAAGAAAACCAAACAAACAAGCACGGGTCTCAGAAAATGGGTAAGGGAGTCGATTACGCAAGGGGAAGGTACTAGTACCCCTCACGCCTGTGGTACTCCAAAGTATCCACTTTTACTATTTTCTAATCTAAGGGTGTGAGTGTGTGTGTGTGTGTGTGTGTGTGTGTGTGTGTGTGTGTGTATCATGCAATGTGCTAAGGGAAACATGCAATGGAAGGTTAAATAGATAACATGAAACATGCAAATAACAGGCCGACAAGATTAGAGAAAAAGTGGAACAAAACAAAAAAAAAAGTCCAAACAAAATAAAAAGAAGAAAAAGTAGAACAAAATAAAAAGAAGAAAAGTCGCTCGATAGGGCGTTCGTACCTTGTGCCTACATACCTCCAATGTGCAATGGAGAAATCAGAGCATCGTAGTTCGGCTCAAAAGTTTCTGTTTCTATCACGATTCACGTCTCCTAGAGAAACGGAACCGAGCATCCTAAGGGAGCATGTAAACAAGGAGCATCATAAAGATCCTAGAAAAAATGACATTTGAACAGGCATCACAGATAAGAGCATGCAAACAGGTATCGCAAACAGAAAACAGACATGTAACAGGCATACACGAATGTGAGTGTGTGAACAGGCATCACAAGTGATAACGCGAACAGGCATCGCAAACAACATGTAATAGGCATACACGTGCAAGTGTGTGAACAAGCATCACAAAGATATCATACGAACAGGCATCACAGATAAGAAGATAGTGAATAAGCATCACAAAGATATCATACGAACAAGCATCGCAGATAAGAAGATAGTGAACAAGCATCACAACCATATGGCATACAATCGAGCTCCGCTCGAGAAGCAAACAAACTACCGAAGTAGTAAACAAAGCAAATGCATAATAATGGCACATAAACGAGCTCGGCTCGTAAAGCAAATACCTACGAGGCACATGCCAAGTAGTAGAAAAGTGGTCCCGCCATACCTAAGGGGAGCGTATCTCTCGAGTCAATCAAGTATTAGACCAAGGAGGTGTGAGTCTTTAACCACAGAATTATATTACAGGGGAAAAGAGGAGCGG
This sequence comes from Vicia villosa, assembly GCF_029867415.1. Taxonomy (NCBI): domain Eukaryota; kingdom Viridiplantae; phylum Streptophyta; class Magnoliopsida; order Fabales; family Fabaceae; genus Vicia; species Vicia villosa. Next base: position 54,079,401 of record NC_081180.1, read on the forward strand.
AGGAAAATCGATGCGTGCGTACATCGAGCATCAACATCGATCAACATGAGCTAAGAAACGTTAGGGTCTGATTGCATGGACCCGCTTCACTTTAACCATTAGGCCTTCGACTCGACGATCTTGGGGACTTGTCCAGAGCTCTGGACTTACAAAAAGTGAGCATAGGGACTACCTGGGAACTGAAATTTGTGGGGGTTGATTACTAACTCTTTTCGCTTGCCTTCTCGAGGACATACAATGGCCTTTGTTAAGACTTCCTGCAAGCACAAACGTAAACACACCGGCAAAAACAGAACGTCTGGCACACGACTCAGAGGATTTCCAGATGCAATGCATGCCTAAGTCCTACTTCTCATGGCAAAGATGATACTGCATGCCTCCCTACTTCTCATGGCATCATATGATGCGCGAATGAGTAAAAGGGACAAGGAGACAATACCGAACGAATAGGAAATTCGCAATGAGCTAGCAAGAGAAAGTGAGAAACCCGGAATACTTCTCGTAAGCTGTCATCAAGCACAGTCAGAAAGCATCATCGTGAAAATAAATCACGAGCGACATGTGGTGGGCGTTGAGCATAACCACCCAAATAACCTGCAAGAGAAACACAATACATACATCACAAGAATATACATCTCAATGAATGAGAGATCAGATGAATCGCATCGGGAATAAGTTCGTGTTCCACAAATAAAGTGGAACACGACGTGCATCAAGTCGTAAGACAAGTCGCACCATAAGTGAATTTGTGTCCCACAAATAAAGTGGAACACGAAACAAGTCGAATCACAATCGAAAGGTACCTTGCACATCTTAACAAGCGAGTTAGTAATAACAAGGAAGCGCGCACCCACCATAGAATATAATAGCAATTAAATTCTAAGTAAATTCTAAAACAAAATCTAGCAAGATTAAATGTTTTTTTTATGACATTTTCATCTAAAAGTTAGAACAAAACTATGTAACAAAGCATTTAAATTCTAACAAGAAAAATATTACATGTTTTTATTCATTTTCATCATGCTAAAAATCTAACGAAAAAATGTGATTTTATTATCTTTTTATCATGCAAAAAATCTAACAAAATTGAAAGTTTATTTGTTTTTTATTATACTAAAAATATTAGAAAACAAACTAACTAAAAAAGCTAAATGATATGGAAAAAATATATACACGGGGGGTTTGAAGTTGAATTATGGTGTAAAACAGCAGTTTTGCGCAAGGCCCAAAGAGATTGGCCCAAGCGCTCTTTGTTTTTGTACAATAGTTTCTTTACTAAAAAATATTGGGCTCTCATGGGGGGTACGAAGACAGCAGTTCGTGGAAAGCCCAAAGTCATGATCCAATATTCAGATTTTTATTAATCCCTATAATCATACTTAATCTCTATTAATGACTCAATTAAACAGTACTCAGCTTTTTATATGGTTTTTTTCAATCTCTCTCAATTAACAATAAAATCTAATTAAATTCTATTAATTAACCAATTAAACTCAGATTTGTACTTAGTATCAATCAAGGTAATGCAATTAAGAAGGGGAAATTAGGGTTAAATGTACATGTGACGATTCAGATGCGTCTCCCTCCTTTCTCACTTGCACCATCAGCGCCGCCGGAGAACTCATCATCTCCGTTCAAAGTCCGACGATGGCTCTCTATTCCTCATTCATCCACTCAAATTGCTCTCCGTCTCGACTCAATCGCATTGCCTCTCGAGTCTCCCTCTCTTAATCGCTCATCTCTCCCTCTGTGTTCGCTCTCCTCCATTAACTTCTCCTCTCGATCTCATCGATCAGAGTTCCTCCGACGTGCCTTAAACGACAAACATTGAACAAGAAACGCAGAGGATCTTCAACGAATTCTAGGTAAAAATCAAGCGTCGAGTTCTAAAATCCGGTGAATCTCTTAAACATAACCCACAAACCCCAAAACTCACGTGAGTCATCACTTTCAGTATCACTAGAAACCACCTTTATCATACTACACACCAAGATATACAAACATAAACATTCACTAATTACACAAATATAATAACCTTCACAACATCAACAACAATTAACCACTCCATTATCACTGATTTAACTATTAATCCATTTTTATGTTGATGCTATTCTGCCTTGATATTTTGTTTAAGGTTCATGATCCATCGAACCGATCGTAATCTATAGAACCACATAACGCAACAACATGGTCGTCCTCCAACAACTCAAATCAGGCATCATCTGCAAATCGTTCAGCAGTGACAACTCAGAACATCACACAGACACAACCACGCATCCACCGCAAACAACATCCAATACCTCCGTGAAATCGCCGTTTCCGATCCACACGAAGCCGCCACCGGCCGAGCTCCCTTCGAACATCCACTCTCAGTTTCACTTGCATAAAAGGATAAGAGCAAGAAGAAGTGGAAGAAGATGAATGGAACAACAACTTCACGATCCAGATTTGATGAAACTGATTCGTCCATGATCTGAATCTTCAACTCACCTTCGATCTGCAACCTCACGATTTCCATCAGCGACATATCAACACAAGACCTCACAGTGGCAACTTAGAGATTGGGAACGTCGGCAACAACACATCATGGCATCATCTCCGATGGTATCCTTTCTTTTATTTTCAACCGCTGCTTTTATCATTGAGTACCAATCTCTTTTCGATTTGCGTTTTCTGGATCCATTGTTGCATCAATTTTGTCATATAATTGTCGGATGATGGTGTTTCAGTTTTTTTGTATAACCTTTGCTTCTGATTTAATCAATTTTGTTCATGGAGTTATTTTGTTGATTAGATTAGAAATAGGTGTGAAAGTTAAGAACAGAGAAATACGATTAAGAGAGGTGAGGTCTCGTTGTTGTTCTTGAGATGTAGAAGAACATAATTCTTTGATTCTGAGATGTTAATTTGAAAGCAGAGAGATGGTGAGCTGAAACTGAGCCGTCAAAATGGGCAACCCATATGGGCCGGCCCGCCAAGCCCGAAAAATCATAGGGCTTGGGCCTTAAAATTAGAGCCCATATTTTTCATGGCCTTTTTAGCCCAGCCCTGAAAAGCCCCTACCCATTAGGGCTAGCCCATATGGGTCGTGGGTAGCCCATTAGGCCCGCATAATTATAAATTTTAAAAGTATATATTAATATTTATATTATCGCATATTGATTTTTCTCACTTCACTAAATTTTATCTCTATTTTATTCAATCTTTCTCTTTTAAATATTATATATTAATATAATCAACATTTTTTGATCGCATTATATTATTATTTCTCTTATAATAAATATTCAAGTATTATTTTATACAATTTAGACATATATTTTTAGAAACACATTATAGTATTTATAAGAGATAATATAGTACTATGTTTAAAATAACATAATTTAAAATTTTATTTATAATAAATATTATGGAATTTTATTTTAATTTTTTTAAATAAAAAAGTCCATTTATGGCTGTGTAGCCCGAAGCCCATCTAGGGTCGGGCTAGGGTAGTAAATCTCGAGCCCATATTACACCGGGCCTTTTTGACCCAGCCCTGAAAAGCCCAGAGCCCGCCAAGGCCGGCCCATTTAGGGCCAGGTAGCCCATATTTATAGCTCTAGCTGAAACAGAGAGAGGACAGAGTTTTTTCTGTTTGATTTTGACCATGGAGAATGAAGTGGAGTGTGAGAGGCGGACCTCTTTGTTTCTTTTTGGAAATTTCTTTATAGACCTACTATCCTTCTTGGTCACCCGCGGTGAAATTCCTACAATGCCCCTTTATTTCGGAAATGCATCTGCAAAGTTAAAAAAAGAGTGATTTCGGAGATGTATCTCCGAAATCACCTTTTTTTAAGTTAAAAAAAAACTATTTCGGAAATGCATTTCCGAAAACAACATTTTGGAGATGCATTTTCGAAAAAATGTGCGTTTTGCTGTTTAAACAAAACAGCCTCCCCCCATTTCCATTTTACCCTAAAACTTAAAAACTTTCAAAAATCTTTCCATTTCTGGTTCCTACTACACGAACTTCACTCTCCAAAGTTGTTTTACAACCTTCAAAGACCACTCAAAGACTAACTCTCAAAGCTTCCAATTTGCAAGTTTTACATCCTTCAACTATAGGATTGAAATGCATAGTAGGGTTGTTAGAAATTATTGAAATGTTATAGGGTTTAGTTATTATATGTCTCTGAGGTTTTTTAGGTGGTAAAAATTTGTTTTTGAAGCACTTTGGGCAAGGATTGGAAATTCTTCAAAAATGGTGTTCGCAGGGGGGGTTTTGGAAGTGCATTTTCGAAAACACCTCCTTGACCAGTTTCGGAAATGTACTTCCGAAATTAACCCAGAAAGTTTTTTTTTTATTTTCTTGATTGTTTTGCATTCTTATGGATTTCAATTTTGTTCAGGAATATGGCAGGCAACCCCGCACGACTCAGACAGGGCAGAGAGACCTAGACAGCGTCAGCTAGACGCGAGCGGGCGTCACAGCTGGCAGCGACACAAGGACGGGGTCGAGTACGAGTACCCGTCCAGATGGATGAGTCTGGTTCTTCATTTGGATCGAGGAGTAGACTAACTCGGGTGTCTTCTTCCCATCAGGAGGTGATACCTGATGTCGAGCGCAGGCACGGGGAGGAGGAGGAGGTGATACCTGATGTTGAGCCTCCGCACGGGGACGAGGAGGACCAAGGCTACCCGGGAGGGCCTAGGGACACTTCCTTACTGATTTACTACCACGACCACGTCGCTCGATGTGTCTTGGCGGTGTTTCCTATTTATTTTTTAGTCTTGACTTTTTTGTATTCGGGTTGTATTATTTTGACATCTCCGTACACTGTTTTTTTATATGTATATTATTAGTATTTTATTCCAATTTGCGTGTTATATTTAGTTTATATCAAACAATGTTTACATTAAGCATTGCTTTCTGCATTGTCATTTAAAATATGTATGATGAAGTTGACTTTTAAGTTGCCTTGTTAGCACAACTTTAAGCTTTATCAAAGCAACTTGCAATTTAACTCTTGTTCCAATAAATGTTAATCCAGTCAGAGCATTACGATTTGATTTGAGTGGTGAATGTCATGCCAATGGCCATTGTGTACTATAAGTTGAATAAGCATGTTATCTAGAAAATTATCAAGAGTCGAATCCTTACTTCAAGATCCACCACCAAGGAACTCGTCCATTCTAGAAGAGACTATGAGTGAATTTATGAAGTTTGCTCAAAGCAACTTGGAAGTAATGAAGAATATTGAAAATTAATTGGGAAGTTATTTGAATGAGTGGTAGCTTGATCAAGTGGAGATTTTAATAGAAATATGCTAGATAATCCTAAGAATGATGAAGTTGAGAGAGAAGTCGACGATGAATGGGAAGCATTTGATGAAGGAGTTGAAAAAGAACAAGAAGAAGAAAAATTCATGCCAACAAATGAAAAAACTGAAACCGGAATAGAAGAAATTGAGGTGGAAAATAGATATGGGAAAAGAGCAAGAATGGTAAGTGATGGTGATCTAGTTTTGGATGAAGCTTAAAAGTTAAAAATTTGTCTCACTACTACGAAAAAGGCATTTAACAACAGTTAGAAAAGATATGTAATCTCGCAGGTTCTGGCGTTGTTATGAAGAGTGTTGTTGTAAATGTGTTACTTACAATCACGGTCTTGGAACCTTGTAGTATAATGGAAAGCGCGCGCGATATCGTAATTGTTATTTAACTCGACCATTGATAGACCTAAAGGTCACAGGTTCAATTCTCAACGACGACATTTTGGAATTTATATTATTCTGGTCAGCGTTCAATACACAACCATGATCATAGAATATAATAAAGCAAGATGAGTTTTTGGCAAATTTGCCATTTGTCAAATTTTTAGACTACATGCTATTTTTATGATTGCTATTAGTAGAAAGTTTCTATAATTAATTATAATAAATTTTTTAATCTTTAATTAATTATTTCATTAATTTCTAATTACTCATAATGATAAAATATAATATTTAGGACAACTCAATATTCACATTGAGAGATGTAAAGTTATTGCAAACAATTGGAAATCAAAAAGGATTTTTTGGAAGAAGCGTAAAACATTTAAAAATTCATCTTTATCCTTATCCAATCTTCAAAAAAATTCTATCCAAATCACTCTTCAAACACACTATATAACAACCTTCATTTCCTCTTCATTACACACACCAAAATACCTACACCTCTGCCACCCTTCAACCCTCAAAGCTTCTCAGTGTGAACTCTCACATTCACTCATCTCAGATCACTGCAGAAAAGAAGAAAGAAAAGTTCAAATTTGCATCCAAAGCCACACGAAGAAGAAGATTCGAAGAAGTAAATAGAGCATACATAGATTTTATTTTCGTATGTATTTTTTTGTTTATGCTTTTGGATTTCTACAAAATCTTGCATTTGTAACCTTGAACATTTGAGATATGAATTGGGGCTCAAGTGTTTGATTGGGGGTTTGAGTAATTTTTTGTGTTTGATGTTTGAACCTGTGAGTGAGACAGAGAGAGATTGAGAGGAATTTTTTATTTGTGTTGTTTTGATTTTCTCTGAAGAAACAAAATAAGTCATGTAGAACCAGAAGAGAATAGAGAAGAGAGAAAAGAATGGGATGAGAGATGTGTGTGTTTTTTCTCAGAGAGAGAGAGTTTTGATTCAACTAGTTCTTTCACTTCCACCCATAATTTCCCCCATTGGTGTCTCTCTTCATCAATGATAATGTCTATAAGTTTGCATATGATTCGGCCAGGCACAACAATATTGTTTTCATTCTTCTTACTAATCCTCCATCTATCGACATCAGGTATAATGATTACACACTAACCTATATGGATATCTACTTTGTTGAAATATTACATAAACATAATATAATATTTGTGCAAATATATGGAGTAAAAGAAAATAATGGTGTTAATTAGAACAATTTGTATTATTATTATTATTATTATTATTATTATTATTATTATTATTATTATTATTTGATAATTAAAAATTGTTTTTGTATAAGAAAATGAGAATTAGGATAATAAGATATAATAGTGTTAGTTGAATATATTATTTTATTATTATAATTATAATTATTATTATTATTATTATTATTATTTTTATTATTATTAATTGTGGTAGCTAGTTATTATATTATATTATTGTTATTATTATTATTATTATTTTAATATTTTTATTAATTAGATATTAATTATTATTATTATTATTAATAGTGATGGTTTAGTTTAGTATTATATTGTTATTTATTATTATAGAGTTTGTATAATTAGGATTCATATTTAAAATTATTATCAAATGACAATTATCTACTTATTATTATTTTAATATTTTTATTACTTAGATATTATATTATTATTTTATTATTATTATAATTAATGATAATGATGGTTTAATTTAGTATTATATTATTATTATTTATTTTAATATATATATAGTTTGTATAATTAGGGTTTTATTTAGAATTATTATCAATTGACATGTGGCGAGGATTATTACCAAGAAGACATGTAGCTAGGGTTGCCATCATGACTTCTTTACATTTATATTAAGTAGATATACTTTTTTGTTTCATTTAAGTTTTAATTGGTAATTTAAGTAATTAATTGAAGGACAAATGGCAAAATTGCTTTATTATATTTAATGATTTTCAAAATATTTAATTTTATTTTATATATAACAATTTTTTTATAATATAGATTGTATAATCATTATTATTATTAAATAGTTAAATTATTTATATGTACTATTAATAACTTATCAACTTATTTTTATAGTATCATAGCTTTATTTATAAACCCTAAACAATTATAAAATAAATTTTCTTAGCATAAGAAATTTTATCACATTTATATTCATTTAAATACAATTATTTATCCCCTCTAATTTTATAAACTTTTATATTTACCTCATAATGATAATAATAATAATATAACTTTCAATATATATATATATATATATATATATATATATATATATATATATATATATATATATATATATATATCCTCATATATATATATATATATATATATATATATATATATATATATATATATATATATATGAGTATATATATATATATATATATATATATATATATATATATATATATCCTCATATATATATATATATATATATATATATATATATATATATATATATATATATATATATATATATATATATATATCCTCATATATATATATATATATATATATATATATATATATATATATATATATATATATATATATATGAGTATATATATATATATATATATATATATATATATATATCCTCATATATATATATATATATATATATATATATATATATATATATATATATATATATATATATATATATATATATATATATATATATATATATATATAGGGCATATCATATGAGAATGTCATATTTATATGAGAATGTGAAAATGAATCTGAACCATTGGATTTTAAAATAAATGGTGGAGATTATGAGTACATTTTTTTTCTCTCTCCTACATAGGGGTGGCAAAACGGGTCGGGGCCCGCCGGGCCGCCCGCGCACCCGCCAAAAATTGGCGGGTTGGGTTGGGATTTTAGACTCGCCGCTCGCCAAAGCCCGCCCCGCCAAAATCCGCCGCCCGCCATACCCGCCCCGCCAAAGCCCGCCGCTCGCCAAAACCCGATCCTCCTCCAAAACTCACTCTTTTTTTAGTTAATTCTAGTTATTGCAATTTTTGATGGTTTATTTTATATATTTATTTATAAATATATGTAATATTTTTTAGAGTAAATTTGTTAAAAAATTACTTTTATAAAAAATTGTTTTAAAAAATAAGTGAAAAGTTTAATTAAAAGGTAAAAAAATGCATATTAATCTATTAAAAAAATATAAATAAAAATAGGCGGGTAAGCCCGCCGCCCGCCAACCCGCCATCTTGGCGGGGCGGGCATGATTTTGATGCCCATTTTACTTGGCGGGCATGCCCGCCCCGCTCGTTTTTTGGCGGGCATAAGGCGGGGCGGGCGGCGGGCGGGGCGGGTGGCCCGTTTTGCCACCCCTACTCCTACATCATTTATTTCAAAATGTAGTAGAGAGAAAACAAAGATTCACCCATAATCTCTACCATTTATTTTAAAATCCAATGGTTCAGATTCATTCTCACATTCTCATATAAATATGTCATTCTCATATGATATGCCCACTCTCTCTCTATCTATCTATCTATCTATCTCTCTATATTTATATATATCTATATATATATATATATATATATATATATATATATATATATATATATATATATATATATTAACTTTATATAATAAGAATGAATTAAAATTTTGGGTTAATACTACTTTACCCCCTGCCATATAGGCGAGATTCGGTTTACCCCCCTCTAAAAAAAAAACTTATCGGACAAACCTTGCAAAATAAAGATTCCATCAAATTTGACCCTAATCAGTTTTTTTGGCCAAGATTCTTAGAATCTTGCCTACATGGCATTTTTGGTAGTGCTGACTGTACAACACATAAGCAATGTGACACAGTCAGCACTGCCACGTGGAATTTTTTTTTTTTAAAATATTTTTTTTTGAAAGATTTTTTTATTAATTTTTTTTAAAAAAAATAATATTTTTTAAATTTTTTTTTATTAATTTTGTTGATTTTTTTAAAATTTTTTTTTAAAAAAAAATTTAATATTTTTTTTACGTTTTTAATATTTTTTTTACTTTTTTATTAATTTTTTCCAATTTTTTTTCCAAAATTGTTTTATTGTTTTTTTTAATTATTTTTAAAATTTATTTTTATTATATATAAATTCGCAGGTATTTTCAAATCCCTAGGTAAATCCACAGGTATTGTCAAATTTGCAGGTAAATCCGCATGTATTTTTAAAGGTAAATCCGCAGATAATTTTAAATTCGTAGGTAAATCCGCAGGTATTGTCAAATCCGTAGGTAAATTCGCAGGTATTTTTAAATCCGTAGGTAAATACGCAGGTATTGTCAAATTCGTAGGTAAATCCGCAGGTATTGTCAAATTCGTAGGTAAATCCGCAGGTAAATTCGCAGGTTTTTAAAGGTAAATCCCCAGGTATTGTCAAATTCGTAGGTAAATCCGCATGTATTTTTAAATCCGTAGGTAAATTCGCGGGTATTGTCAAATTCGTAGGTAAATCCGCAGGTACTGTCAAATATTTTTTAAAAACGTAAAAAAATATTAAATTTTTTTTTAGAAAAATATTAATTTTTTTTTAAAAAAATATTAACTTTTTAAAAAAAAAATTAATTTTTAAAAAAAAAAATCAATAATTTTTTTTTTTTAAAATCCACGTGGCAGTGCTGACTGTGCCACATTGCTTATGTGTTGTACAGTCAGCACTACAAAATTGCCATGTAGGCAAGATTCTAAGAATCTTGACCAAAAAAATTGATCAAGGTCAAATTTGATGGAATCTTTATTTTGCAAGGTTTGTCCAATAAATTTTTTTTTAGAGGGGGTAAACCGAATCTCGCTTATATGGCAGGGGGTAAAGTAATATTAACCCTAAATTTTTTTACAAAGAATATAAAAACACACACTCTCTCTCTCTTCAATATTTTAATTTCAAAATATTTGAATTTAATTTAGAATTTCTAAAAATATTTTAAAATTTTGTATAACTATTTTCAAAAATATTTAATATTTTTTATCTGTTTGGTGTCACAAATATTACATAAATCACTTAAATAATGTAATTTCTTAGGATTTTATATGTTTAATGGTTTTTATAACGTGTTAAAGTTAACACCGTTTTTATAAACTTCTATATTTACTTCATAATATTAATAATAATAATAATAATATAACTTTTAAATACATTTTTATATATTTTTCTAATTTTATGTAATAAGAATGAATTAAAGATTTTACAAAGAATATAAAATATCTCTCTCTTCTATATTTGAAGTTCAAAATATTTAAATTTAATTTACAATATTTAAAATCTTTTAAATTTTGTATAATTAATATCACAAAATTTTAATATATTTTAGCTATTTGGTGTCACAAACATTACACAAATCACATAAATAATAGAATTTCTTAACATTTTATGTTGTTAATAGCTTTTATGACGTGATTAAAATTAGCAATATTTTTATAAACTTCCATATTTATTTCATAATGATAATGATGTAACTTCCAAATGCTTTTTCATATAATTTTTTAATTTGACGAAATATAAAAATGAATTAAAGATTCTTAAAAAAATATAACAATCCTCCATTTTTATAAACTTCCATGTTTACTTAATAATAATAATAATAATAATAATAATAATAATAATAATAATAATAATAATAATAATAATAATAATAATAATAATAATAATAATAATAATAATAATACTTCTAAATAGTTTTTCATATAATTTTTTAATATAACTTCTAAGTGTGTTTGTATAGCTACTAATGTTACAATAAATATGGTAAAAAAAAGTCATTTTTTGCTTATAAAAGTTTTCATTAAATTACCAATTATTAATTGGTCTTGTAGTGATTGGCGTTGTACTTCGTAGTGAGGATCACGATTCGATTGCCAGCAAATGCGATCAAGAAAAGGCTTAAACTACTTGATTAGGCATTTTAGATTTTTATTTGTCCTCATTTTATTATTATGTGTTGAGGTATGTCTTTGGCATGAATTCTCATTTTATTTTATTTTTCTAATTATTTTCTACTGAATCCTTTTGGAATTAGAGAAAATAATTTTAAGAAACGAATTATAAGATATTTTTTTTACATTGGAAATTTTATCCCGTGCCACGCACAGGTATACACACTAGTTAGTTGTTATAGCCGTTGTCAAAATATCTGTTGTTTTTTAAAAAGGAATTCTCTGTTTTTAAAATATTTTCCATATTTAACATGTATCTATTTTAACCATATCAGAGAATTAAAAGCTACATGTATTTTTGTTAACTATGCATAAAGATCATAAAAAATAATCTACATTTTGCACCAAAATCCAAAAGTAATATTTATATCAAACACAAAATATGTTATTTACATCTTCAATCTCAAAAATATATTGAACATATCTATAAATAAAACAGCAGGAACCTTATGAACATTATGGATAAACACCCAACGTTTACGAAGCCCTTTAAAGTCCTCAAGGGAAAATGATGTTTCGTCGATAAAACATCTGCATAAAAAAAACAAAAAAAGTGAATATCATGCATGATAATAATTGAATAGCCAACTTATATATATAATATAATTTAAACATTTTATGACATATATAATATATACTGTTTCCCATGAATCAACAATGATGACAAGGACAATGTTTAACATGTGTTTTATGACATAATACACACACTTGTAACCCCTGGTTGTTTCCTCGTCTACAAATTTAAAAATTAATTTCTTGAATATAACCACACATGCATGTAACAACATATATAAATGAATGTTACAAGTAATTGGGCCACTTACCTTAGGCAAGAGCCATGAGGGCTTTCTTCTAATATTATGCATGATATTTTGTCGTTGCACAACACTATACATAGGAAATGAATTAATCATATTACACGTTAAACTAGTTACAATATTAAAGAAAATATTACTTTAAAGTTTCATATCAACATACACTTACCAATTAATAATATCTTTCATTTTGTTATCGAGTTTCTTATATAAGGAACACAATGTAATTATCGTATTCGTCCTAAGTGATATGATGAGCAATTGCCAATTACCACTGAATAAACACGAGCATAAATATAATTAGTATTTGCATAAACAAAACTAAATATATAATAGATAAAAAACAGTTACAAAATTACTTACTCATTGATAAATGGTGCTAAGTAACATGCTTTTCCTCCCTCCTTTAACCGTTTTGTCAGGTAATCTTGAATTTCTTTTGGATCATTATTTTTCCATGGAATACTATATAGATCCAAAATTCCATATATATTTGATTTATTTAAATCTATACAAACACAGTGAATGTACCTAAATAGTTAAACAAAATTAAAAAAATTAAGGGAGGAAATACAAAAATGACAATGTACTATAATGACATGCATATTCAATTATATACATACGTGCACCAAACTTGTAATATCCCTACGTCCAGGTGTAACACCCTTCTACCCAATATATATTTCATGAGTAATTTTAAATAAATTTATTAAAATACAAGCATCAACAAGAGTGTCACATCGTCATAAAATATCATACATATATATCATCTTGCTCCGTAACACGAGTTCTCTACATAATAACAATTAATCTTTCTTTTGAAACATCAACATAAATTCAAATATCATGCAGCAGAATCTCAACATTAAAATAAAGTAACAATTATCCATCACATTTCATCATTCGTAATTTAAGTCTCAAAATCAACTTCAAACCATTAAGGGTAACTCATAGAATCATGTTCTCAAACAATTAAAATATTCAAATCATACGATCCCAACCCGATGTTACATATCAGATCAAAACCCTTTATTCAACGGAAAAACTAAACGACTCTAGAGCTATCCTTACTCCTTAATAAGCTAGTCGGGATCACCTGCGCGTTACCCACGTGGAGGCAACATTCAAACAGAAAGGGTGAGTAGATCATAATCATTATAAAAGATATAAGAAATAGATATAGAAGTCATATCAAGGAAACAACAATCATATAACATCATTTAATACATTCCATCACATAACAACAATCACCATTTCTTCACGTCACAACATCATAAATCCCATAATCAATCAAATACATCACCTAAAATATACCAAACATCATCTTCCAAGAATCAATCAAAGACATAACTTAAAATATACCAAACATCATCTTCCAAGAATCAATCAAAGACATCACTTAATCGAAGTATTGTGCAATGCCTCAAATAATGAAATGCTACTTCATAAGACTCATGCATGTGGTACCAAAACATCATTGATGACTTAGTCATTGTTATTCTCCAAAGATCCTCACCAATAGGATCGATTCCCGCTTAGAATTGGAGCACCTCACAAGTTGCATTGAATCCACACTATGGGATTGAGGCCATCATTGGACCAAAACGTCCTGACATCACTAGATAACTATCCTGAAAACTTCACTGGACAAAAGTCCTACAAATGCTATGAATGCATGATGCGCAACACCACATAAAAGGAGAGATATTCATTCAGTCGTAAAAACTTTTGGAGGAGCGTGAAAGAGAGAAAAGGCTAGGGCAAAGAGAGGCAAGAGGAGAAGAGGAATCTCGGTGGAACACGAAGAAGATTCAAAATCAAACCTTAATTCTAAGGTAAGGGGAGTTTATCATTGTTATTATATTTGATTTAAGGTCTAGATAATTGTATGTTGTATTTGGAGGTTTTGTTGGATTGATGAACCTATGATGAATATTGACGTATGATGTATGATGAATATAATGAATGATGATGCATTTTAAATAGTCGTGGTCATATTTTTTGTGGTGTTGCGCATCATGCATTCAGAGCATTTGTAGGAATTTTGTCCAGTGAAGTTTACAGGATAGTTATCCAGTGATGTTAGGACGATTTGGTTCAATGATGGCCTCGATCCCATAGTGTGGATTGAGTGCAACTTGTGAGGTGCTCTGATTCCAAGTGGGAATCAATCCTATTGGTGGGATCTTTGGAGAATAACGATGATTAAGTCATCTGTGATGTTTTGGTACCACATGCATGAGTCTTATGAAGTAGCATTTCATTATTTGTGGCATTGCATAATACTTGGATTAAGTGATGTCTTTGATTGATTTTAGGAAGATAATGTTTGGTATATTTTAAGTGATGTCTTTGATTGATTCTTGGAAGATGATGTTTGGTATATTTCAGGTGATGTATTTGATTGATTCTTGGATTTATGATGTTGTGACGTGAAGAATTGGTGATTGTTGTTATGTGATGGAATGTATTAAATGATGTTATATGATTGTTGTTTCCTAGATATGACTGCTATATCTATTCCTTATGTCTTTTATAGTGATTATAATTGACTCACCCTTTCTGTTTGAATGTTGCCTCCATGTGGTAATGCGTAGGTGATCAGGACTAGCTTATTAAGGAGTATGGATAGCTCTATAGTCGTTTAGTTTTTCCGTGGAATAAAGGGTCTTGCTCTAATATGTAACATCAGGTTGGGATCGTATGATTTGAATATTTTAATTGTTTGAGAACATGATTCTATGAGTTACCGTTAATGGTTTGAAGTTAATTTTGAGACTTAAATTAAGAATGATGAAACGTGATGGATAATTGTTGCTTTATTTTAATGTTAAGATTCCGCTGCATGATATTTGAATTTATGTTGATGTTTCAAAAGAAATTTTAATTGTTATTATGTAGAGAGCCTGTGTTACAGAGCAGGATGATATATATGTATGATATTTTATGACGATGTGACACTCTTGTTGATGCTTGTATTTTAATAAATTTATTTAAAATTACTCGCGAAATATATATTGGGTAGAAGGGTGTTACACCAGCCACATATGTCCAATGAGAAAATCCCTTACATCTTTAAGATCATAAAAGAAGAGTTCTACAGTTAGACAATGTTCTAACGCAAGAGGTTGCAGGTCATCGATCTCCGCAACACTCATGTATAACTTGGCGATTTTATTTGTGGAAGGATCAAATAACTCATTGCGGTTATATGGAAGGGGGATGGGCTAAACAATTACTTCCTTTGGTGCTAGCAGGACATATAACACATATATTCAAAAATGATCATCATTTCCATCGTCATAATGATCATCTTCATTTGTACGTTGTTGGATGCTTCCACTTATTCTCTACATCATAATATTCAATTAGAACATAAAACAGAAAAAACACAATACATATCATATATTTTCGATACAACACTAGCATCTCAAATGAAGCACATACATAATATAACTCTTCTAACTTTTATAATTTTCCATATCTTTCCTCCATCTTTCCTTCTCCTCTTATGACATCTTCCTTTGTTCATCTAACTCCTTCTGAAATTTTTCAATCTTTTCTCTTTTTGCCTGTAATTTCGGCCTTTCAATACTTTTTCTTGAAGAGCCAATGTATAACCACATGTCGACACGTTCTCCAACACCACAGACACATCCACCATGTTCATTTGTTCTGATAGCTTCTACTAGTATATCATGTCGTGATTCTGAAACAAATGTGCCTTCACGGGCCGCCTCAACTAACATATCCTTCACAACATGCATGATAATATATATTGTTACCAAAACATTTAAATAACATAAGCAAAACAAATCCTACTTACAATTTTCTCAGCAACTACTCTTGACGCGTCTAAGGTGTACTCTCTGTTTGGTCTTAATTGAGTCATCTTCCATTTCTCATGTCTTGACGGTGGAAATGAGATGCGATCATCTCCCATTTGTTGGTTTTTTTAAGCATGATTGTTTTTGCAAGTTTCTTTTAACCCCCCCGAGACAATCTATGGGGGTACATGGTTTTTGCCTTATTTTGTATTCCTATTTCTATTTTAACCTGTTATTAGCATAGTAAAAAATATCTATGATTAGTATCTATAACTCATTAGCATAAAATTATCGGATAAATAAGACTAGTACTAACTTTGATTTTCTCAAAACGACGGTCCCTCGCAAACTTTTTTCATTGCTTCTTCGATATAAAACTATATCTTATCCATGGACGAGCAAGAACGGGCTTAGGCTTCCTAATGTAGCCAAACATGAGTCGTGACTTAAAGCCCCTCCAACAAGTACCGGAATAAGTGATCCGTTTTTTTTCCAACTTTTTGTCATCGGTAAACTCAAAACTCAACTACATTTAAATCAATAAGTATGTATTAAAAATTACAGAAAGTGATATCGAATAGATGGAAATTAAAATTATTACCATAAAGTATGTCCATATGCTATCTTTGATATCATCTGGCACTTGTTTCCAATCATCTATCAATATACTGACTTTTCTACGTCCAAGGAACACAACATAACTCTTAAAATTAAAGTATTATTCACAACCAACTACTTTGTAGAACGAATCAAACACGATCAAAATTTTGTCACCTGAGTTGTAGACTTTTATGAACTGGAGCATCATTGTGGCACCTCTTTGTGATGTTTTTTTTTTAGTATCATTTGTACAAGTATCATTTGTACAAGTATCATTTGTATGAGTTTCTTCGCTAGTAGATGAAGAATTTGACAATATTGACATCTATGTTCAAAAACAACAACAACAACATAAACAACAACAAAAATAACAACAACATAAATAAATAATAACAACAACAACATGAAAATAACAAGATAGACAATAAACATAAATATCATTAACAACAAGAAGAGCATAAACAACAACCACAACATAAAAAATTACAAAAACAACCTCTTTTATCTAATATAACCATCTAATATTATTTTCACTTATAACGACAATAAAAGATAAATCATACACATTAGCAACAACAACAACAACATCCACAAAAATGAAAAATGAAGTTTAATGTAGATGCATGGGGAAAATATTTTATGTACCATAAACTTGATGACTAAGTAAAGAAAAATGTTGTGTTATTGTTGGTGTTGCCTTCCTTCTCGACGATGACGACAATTTTGGTGTTTTCTTCCTTCCCGATGATGACGAAGGTGTTGGTGAAGTCTTTCTCCTCGACATCAACGATTGTGTTGGTGTTGTCAACCTCCTCGACGATGTTGACGAAAATGACAAATATAAAATGAACAGAGTGAAAATGAGGAATGATAAACAGTGAACGAGGGTGTTATGATTGAAATCATGTATCTTTTCACAGTATTGAATGGTGGTGTTATGGTTGAAATAATGTATCGTTTCATAGTATTAAACGTTAGGGTTATTTCATCTTGTTTCTTTTTTCAATGGAAAAATGGATACTGAAGGGACAAGTTACTAGAAGTAATAAATACTTATAAAGATACCACCACAGTCAATACTGTGAACCATGATGATATATTATTTACATAATGAAATTTCATAAAGAAGCACTAGTGTTTAACCATTTAAAAATTTTAAATAAAAAAACAAAATATATCACAACGGTTGCTTAAAATAATCGTAGTGATATCCCTTTTATTTTTATTTAAAAATAAATAAAAAAGAAAAGACGCGCCTTTACGTTATAGGAACATAATATATCACAACGGTTGCATAAAATAATCGTAGTGATATCCCTCTTACAATTTTTAATTAAAAAGTAAAAAAAATATTAGTGCATGAGTTTAAAGATGTCACCACGGTGTTTGGAAGAACCGTGGTGACTTGTGCGTTGTTGTATGCGCGTTTTATAGTAGTGTCTAGATGCAGATATCCAATTAGAAAATATTTAACAAAATAATGTCCCTAAAAGTTATTTTAGCAACATGAAAGATAGAAGAGAAGAAATTGATTGTTTGCTACTACAAGATGAAGAAGATTATGAAGCAACATCGTCAATACCTAAAGTTCATGGGATTCTTACAAAACAAAAAGAAAAATAAAAATGATGTGTTTTTTTGTGTCATGTATGCCTCCCTAACAAAGAATCAAATGGTAAAGCTAAGGACCTTAAAGAAGCGCTTCATGGGAGGCAAGCCTTCAAATTTTTTAATTTTCAGTTTTAGTTTTTATTTCAGTTTATTTCCCTTTTGTATTATGATCTAAGCAAGAGTAGTAGCTAGCTATAAAAATGTATGTCCCTTTGTACTTCTCTATGCTTGGCATTAATGAACTTGTTTATTATTGTTGTATCTTGTAGTTATGATTTGCTACCTTATGAATGTCAATGAGAAAAGAAAAGAAAAAGTCACCAGAAAGAATGAACAAAGGTGATCAATTTGGAAGTTACCTTGCAGATTGACAATAGATGAAGAAAAGGGAAATCGATTACTTGTACCAATCTCCAAATACCTTAGCTAGTAAAGTTTGAGCCAAATATTTTCATTATTCACTTTTCCTTCTTATGAGAGTATATGTACATTAGTTATTTTCTAGAATTAGCATTGTATCTATTAAGTTTTTTGTTATGTTAAATACATAACATGGCAGTTGTTTGTGATAACTCTGAGCCTTTTAAGCCAGCCTGGTTTAAATGTTAATATCATATGTCTTCTTCTCCAATTACGTCCTAGTGACTTCAGAACTGCTCTATATGGTGAGGTCATATCTATTGGAGATTATTATGGTATGATTCTATGGTCTTTGTGTGATGTCGCCTCGAGCGTTGTGTTGTCTCTCGTAGGAGGGTGTAACTCGGTGGGAGAACTGACTTTTTTGAAATGTTGCGGATAGCAAGAGTCGCCACCGACTTTTATTTTATCCAAATTAATAGAAAGGCTAAAAGAACAGGAAAAACCTTTTAAAAGAAATTTTGAGTTCGGGGGGTAATTAATACAAAGGGAAGGTGTAAGGCACCCTTTGTATCCATGGTTATCCATGGGCTCTTAATTGCTTAGCTCACTTTTGAATTGTTTGAAATGTTTGAAGTGTGGAAAAAGAATTTTGTTTTAGGACTTTAGCTTGTAAATAAGCGTAGCCTTTTGAAAATATTTGAAAAGAGTGGGAAAAAGATTTTGAATTTAGAGCAAGCAATTAGTAGCAACTACCCTAAGTTTTGAAATTTGTTCTTTTAGCTTTTCAAGGTGAAAGGGTCTATCCATACCATGAGAGGGTAGGAAGTCTTTCAATTGGATGTTGAAGGGTCATTGAAATGATCGTTCACCATAAGACTATCCCTGCCATAAAGAGGGCAGGTAGTCTAAGGGAAGGATATAATAGTCATTAATTTTTTAGGCATCATGCGAGGATACCTTAGCAATTGGGACAATCATTATATTTTATAAGGCAACCTCGAGGGAGTTTCAATAACTTTAAAGGCAACATTGCTTTAGGTATCCTCGGAATCGAGGGACTTGACCATTTAGTATACTTAGAGGCAACTAGGCAACAGTAATAAGGCAACAAGGCAACCAGAGGGATTACCCTAAAGGTGTGTGGGTGCACAATCATGTGGTTAACTTCGATGATATTTATCTTGTAAAAATTAGTGATCTATATTCAGTTAATAGTCTTGCACTCCATAATTTACTAGCCATGCAGTTTAAAATAAACAGAAATTAAAAGCAGAATTTAAAAGTCCTACGCTATTACAATAAACACCTGTGGGCAGAAATTTAAAGGCGGAATTTAAAAGGGCAAAAATTAAAAATAAAAGGGCAAAAATTAAAAGACAGAAAATAAACCCTAATTAAACTATTACATCCTGTGAACAGTTACATAATATGGTAAAAACTTTACGGAAAAAATTAAAAGAAATAATTAAGTAGATAATGTGCCCTGACACGCAGCAATAATAATAAAGACAAGATTATAAATAATAAGGAAAAATAATGAAGGCAAATAAATTAAATAAATTAAAATAAATGCAAATAATTTAAAAAGGCATGCGACAATCACAGAGCATGAGGTGAGAAGAGAAATCGCGCTTTGAAAGAAAATTCAATTTGATTACAAAAAGGGTAAGCCTAAACCCTTGAAAGTTAATGGCTAAACCTAAGGGTAAAATCCTAGTTGACGGACAACACCTACCAAATAATATGTGATTTAGGGTTAGGGGCAAAGTTAATGATAACCTAAAATTAACAATTATTATTAAAACCTAAAAATAATTAGCCTAAAATTAAATTATTATCTAAAATAAAAATTAATTAATTAAACCTAAATTATTTAATTAATGAAGATTATTAAAATTAAACCTAAATTATTTAATTAAAAATATTTACTAAAACTAAATTCTATTAAAATAAATTTTGTTATAAAAAGATTAAATTGGGTTTTTTTTAAGAGATAATTAAGAGAATAGAATAACAAACAAAGAAATAATAACTAAAAAAAACAATAATAAAAGAATAAAAAACCTGGGCGAGAATGATCTTGTGAGGTACGGCTCTAATGGTCCATGGTAGACCTGCATACTGGTGGGCGTTAGATCCATCTTTAAAATCATCCAAGGGTCTGGACGTGAAGGCACACCATATGTCTTCTTGGAGCTATGCGCACAGAATCCACAAACTTGCTAATTCATAAAAAATAATGTTGGAGCTGGGAATCGAACCAGCACCTTCTTGGATACATACATCCGTCCTCAGCAACTTGCACTATACATGTTTCGCTGTTAAAGAATCCAAACAAATTATTAAATATAAAAGCGTATATTCAATTTGAAATTCAAAGACAAAGTCAAACGTGGGCCCCCTGTGGTTGTAGACCAATCGCGGCAAGAGAGAGGAGAAGGCTTCATTGACTGGCCAATGAGAAGGTTGAGTTGTGCCACGCGTGATAGTCAAATGTTCCCATGCACTATTCATCATCACCAACCTCCTGACCTGCGGATTTTGTTGCGCAATTACTTGTGGAGTTACCTGCGAATTTTCCGCAGGTTTTTTCTTCTTCAATTTCGTGATTCCAACTTGCCATGAACGAGGTTATATCAATCCACATCCTGCCCAGATCATACAAACGAAGCCTTGCGATCATCATGGAGGTGTTGGTTTGTCTTGGAAACGCTTGCATCATAGGATCCGAAGCTTGGACATAGGTATGCCCTAGCCATGGCATGTCCTAATTCTTGCGTGATAAAGTCCATGCGAAGGGTCAAAGCTCTCCTAAACCTCCACACAAACACATTAAAAGCATCACATCGGACGAAAACGTACAGGATATTGGAAAACGAAAACAAGAAAATTTCAAAGAATATGAACACTTATGATATTGCTCTTAACATCACCTGAAGAATATATGATAGTCTATATTCGTCCAGAATCATCCTAGGAAGAGTTTGAAGGCTTTCTTTTGAACCAGAAGTGGCTGCATCATCCAAGCTCATGAGCCCTAACTTTTGAATTTTTTTGCAAACTTTAGAACCCTAATATTTTTCTCCCCCAATCCGTCCCCTTGCTTGCTGAAGTCTTGTGTATATATATGTGAATGAATTAGGTTTGTTTGTGGGCTTGGATACTAGGTTATTAGGAGAGAAAATAATATTTGAACAAAACAAGTTAATTCTTTCTAAATTTGGAAAATATTCTCTCCATAACGCCTAGGCCACGAATTTGGAGTCTCATGGATGCATACATGGGCCTTTAATATGATCCAAAGCCAAAGCTATAGGTATTGATCCATTTAATTCACTTTTTATTTCATTTATTTTCCTTTTAATTGCATAAAATTCAAATAATAAAAATAAAAATGATGAAAGCTTGTGGATGGGTTTTAGGGATCATATCTTGGGTCACAAACATGTTTGGAATCAAAGTTCTAGGCCCATTAACCTAAAAACACAAAACTATGCAATTAGGTTTTCATGTGGAGATGATCTAGGACTTTTTGGAAATCCCAAGATGTCCTCTTTAAGCCACTTTGGAACACTTTTTCCATTCGGAGATTTTATCTTGATGATATAGCTCCTGACAAAAAACAGCTTTTTGGGAGCTTCTAGAAGGACCTGTAATGTATTGGCTTATATCTCTTATGCGGAAGCATTTCTTGACCTTGGGCCCAACATCAAAGTTGTAGAGAATTTAATTTCCTTGAGAGTGAGCTTTGGTTGGGGAATTTTTGATACAGTATGAGAGAGATATGACCAGTCAAAGTTGGGTTGACTTTTAGTTAAAAACCCTAAATTAGTAACTTGGGATTTTGATGATTTCTGAGCTCTCCTTGATGAATCATGATCAAACCTTGATCAAATGATGAATGTGACTTCAAAATAAGGATGTTGACCAAAAACCAGAAGTTTTGACTGTGGTTTGACCATAGTTTGACTTTTAGGTCAACTAGTCAATTATTGATCGTTTGGGCCATTGGGTGAGCAATCTTTTGAGTCAGAGCTTGAAAATTGACATGAGGATTCTTTGAGGCATATGAGAGATTATGAGGTCCACTTGAATTGTTAGAACTTGATCTGTCTTGAAGGGAAGCCAGAACCCTAGTTGTGGGTTGTTTGTTTAGGAGAGTGTGCATCCACTTAGATCTTGAGCGGTTGATACTTGGATGAGCTTGAGTATAAAAATGTGGTGGGCAAATTTTGGGGTATGACAGAGGGCATTACAAGTTTACCTCAACTTAGAGTATCATGTCAGCCACGACTTGGGAATTTTGCGATTGTACCGAGTTGTAGACATTATTCAATAGATCATTTGCTTTTTACATGCCTAGGTTAACTTGCAGTTGTTGAATCTTCAAGAGAATCCCATGTTCATGAATCAGTAGTTGTCGATGAGGTTATTGCGAAGGTTGGACTTGGTAGAACTATTCCATATGTTGGAAGAACGATAAGGCGTGGAAAGTTCCCTAGCCAATTCTTGGAGGAGCAAGATCTTTTTTCACATGAGCAAACAAAGAGGTCATGAGAAGTGGAGCTTTGCTAGCCTCAGTGGCTGTCGCACCAGCGTGATGTTGAGCTATGGATATTGTAATCTTTGGCGACACAATGGATTCAAGAGTTTGTTATCTTATTTGCTCGAGAAAGAGATTCGAGTTTTGAGAAGAATGAGATCAATGATCATTGATAAGAGGATCAATGATATGAAAAATGAGATGGGTGATCTTTGTCTTTAATGATGAAAATGTGGTTTTCGTGGAAAAACCGTGGAAACCAAAAGTTGTTCCTACAGACGGCGTCATTGTTTAGTTTAAGAATCAGAAACGGGTAATGAAGTGGTGGGATTAGGTCTTGGAGCGGTGGAGCAAGCTTCGGATGCTACGAAGACGGAGTGGACTTACAAGGTTAGTAATTTAACACTTAAGTAGTCACTGAGTGTAAAGTAGTATGATAATGGGAATAAATGGAATACCTAAAATGAAGTGATATGGTTTTTATATAGTATGGGCGGTTAAAACCACCCACATGTGATTCAATGTATTGAGCAGGTGGTCGTTCAATTAGATATCGACCGTGAGAAATGCGATAGAGAGCATGATCGTGTGTTCTTGAGAAAGATGGTGATTCTAATATTATGTATGACTTCTATTTCAACGGTTTTTATTGGATCTTCTTTGAAGCCTTACGGATGACTCTAAGCAGAATTAAAGGATCTAAAATTAAAAATGTTAATTCAAAGATAAATATAAATCAAGCAATTTATTTAAGTGAATAAATATATTTAAACTTAATTTTTATTTATGATTAAGAGCACTAGCAAATTGCACACCCACAATTATGCAATCAAAAAACACAATTGTAACTTTTATGTTCACTTCGCCTCAACAATTCTAAGAACGATGTGAAATAAACGCTACTATCTCAATCAATCCAAAGAGGGAGCTTCTATAGATTGGAAACTCGTTCCTAAATATAACATGCAATGGATATTTCACTCAAATCCTATTCTATACCCTATCTTACTTTAACATCATAGTATCAAGTACATGCACTTACTTTCATTTGAAAAGAGGAGTTTCTCATCGTGTATCTTATTTTACACTATCGCTTTGTTTATTGAAGGAGCATTGATGATAACATTGAGTATTAGTACTTGACTAGAACTCAATTACTGGCGGCATTTCCAGAAGGTCAACAACAACCCCCTATCATGTACTACTCTGGCATGATTTATAAATAAAAATCCACTTTTTAGATTTATTGAATAATGAATGTATCTAGTCAACATAAAAGACAAGATACATTCATTATTCAATGAATCTAAAAAGAAAATTTTTGTTTATAAATAAGGCCAGAGGAAATACGTATACACCTGCAATAGACCTTAGGAAAATAAAATATTTTTGAAATATTTTTAGAACAACTGTATTTTTTTTTTTGTATTGCTATTATTTTATAGGCAATAATATAGAGGCGAAAATGACATTAATCTGAAATACATTTAATTTTATTATAAGTATGCAACTTACTTTTAACAAAAGTAAGTGTTTGGTGTTTATAAAGGTGGCAAAATAGTTTAGATCCACAAGACATTCTTTGGACGGGACAAAGAATTTAGCTATGCTTTCTCTAATACGTTCTGTTTTTTCTAACGTGTGTAATTTTGTTATTTTAAAAGTGTAACAGTGCCTGCAGCCCCTCTACACCGTATTTTTGTGCCGACATTGATACAGACACTAATATGAATTAGTAACAAATTTGTGCATACGTTTGAATTCTATTCGGTTACGCGAATTTGGATACATCATTTATTTTAAATAAAAATATTAAAAAAGAAAAAGAAAAAAAAGAAATTTAGATAAATAATTGATTATTTAGTATATAAAAATATTTAGATCAATAATAAATTTTTTTCTTGTATACCATTTTTGGATTAAAAATATTTAATCTTAAATACCATTTCTCGTATATAAAAATATTTAAATCAATAACAGATTTATTTCCATATACAGACTTAATTTTTGTTTAAGTATCATTTATAAAAATATTTGGATCAATAGTAAATTTCGTATATAAAAATATTTAGATCAATAATAAATTTTTTTCCGTATACCATTTTTGAATAAAAAATATTTGGGTCATAAATACCATTTTTCGTAAATTATAGATTTTTTTTCCTATACAATTACTTTTTGTTTAGGTATCATTTATAAAAATATTAGGATCAATATTAAATTTTCGTATATTAAAATATTTAGATCAATAATATATTTTTTCCCGTATACCAATTTTGGATAAAAAATATTTGATCAAATATACCATTTCTCGTATATAAAAATATTTAGGTTAATAATAGATTTTTTCCCGTATACAAACTTCATTTTTGTTTAGGTATCATTTACAAAAATATTTGGATCAATAGTAAATTTTGTATATAAAAATATTTACATCAATAGTAGATTTTTCCCGTATACCTTTTTTGAATAAAAAATATTTGGATCATAAATAACATTTTTCGTAAATAATAATACAAATATTATTTTTATTTAGGTATCATTTACAAAAAATATTTGGATCAATATTAAATTTTCATATAAAAAAATATTTAGATCAATAATAAATTTTTTCCTGTATACCGTTTTTGGATAAAAATATTTGATCATAAATATCATTTCTCGGATATTATAATAGATTTTTTTTCCCATATAGAGACCTCATTTTTGTTAAGGTATCATTTACAAAAATATTTGGATTAATAGTAAATTTCGTATATAAAAATATTTAGATCAATAGTAGATTACTTTCCCGTATACCATTTTGAAATAAAAAATATTTGGATCATAAATACTAACATTTTTCGTAAATAAAAATAATTAGATCAATAATAGATTTTTTTTTCCCGTATACAAACTTCATTTTTATTTAGGTATCATTTACAAAAATATTTGAATCAATAGTAAACTTCGTATATAAAAATATTTATATCAATAGTAGATTTTTTTTTCCCGTATATCATTTTTGAATTAAAAATATTTGGATCATAAATACCATTTTTCGTAAATAATAGATTTTTTCCGTATACAAAAATTATTTTTATTTAGGTATCATTTATAAAAAGATTTGAATCAATATTAAATTTTCGTATATAAAAATATTTAGATCAATAATAGATCATTTTTTACTAAAAAATATTTTGATCATAAATATCGTTTTTCGTATATGAAAAAAAATATCAATAACAGTTTTTTTTGTGGAAGAAAGAAGTGAGAAAGTGATGAAAGAGAAAAAAAATAGGGAATGGAGAGAGATTTGATAAGTTTGATAAAATATAAGAGTTGTATTATTTTAATAATAAAATTAAAAATTTTATGGTACAAAGATCAAAAAACCACAATTTTAACGTGGTGGCAAAAAATCAAATAAGAGTATTTTCGACTTTTCCACAACCATTAATTTTCTTATATTATAAATTTTATAATTTTTTGTGTTGAAGATGCAATATCTACAAGTTTGTTCTTCCTCACCCAATTTTGCGAGACGAGTAAAATTTTTAATTTGTCCTTTTAATTATGCCCGCTATTTTTTACTATTGCAAGATAGGTCTAAAGGAGTGAGTATGTATTTGCCTAAATCAAATTCACTGCATTCAAGGATTTTACACATTCATACATTCGGCATATTTTTAGTTGTTGGATAAGATCAAACTGTTAATATTTAAATAATTTTTAATTTTTCTTAAAATAAAAATATTAAACTCAAATTTTAACTGTTTGATCTTATTCAATGTCCAATAACATATCGAATGTGTGAATGCAGAAACATACCCCTACTTTTGATATCCAATTCTGTTTATAGACAAATTATCTTTTAGGTTAATTAAATGAATATATTTGACTCATATATCATTCAGATATATTAATTAAATATATTAATTTTATATTTTAGTTTTTATTAGTAAAGATCATTTCTTATACTCCCTCCGGTCTCATATGTAAGCAAAAAAAAAAAAAACTCACCCTTTAAGAAAGTGGCTATATATTCATTTAAGTAATGGAAAATATACATTTTTTCCATATTTATCATAATTTCAATTGATTAGTAATCTTTTTTTTTGTCGGATTATTCCCCTTCAGTTGTGTAAATAGGTTGGAGAACCTTTAATTCTCTAATTAATATAATTTTTGCTTACATAAATATATATATATATATATATATATATATATATATATATATATATATATATATATATATATATATATATATATATATATATATATATATATATATAGTTTTAATTAAATAGCTTAATTCACTCAACTTAGAGCTGAAGTAAGATTGCGTCAGAAACCGTGTAATATACTAACTTTGGACCTGATCAGAGTTCAACAAATTAAATATATACACAACCAATATAGTAAGATAATTTTTTTTCCCAAGTAAGCTGCAATTTGACTTGAACGGCTCCTAATTATAATTCAATATTCAAACTATTTAAAACAAATTAAATACTTAAGAATCAAACATTTTAGACCATTAAGCTCTTGAAAATTTGAAACTATCAAAATACCTTTAATTTTATTTATTTAGTTACATAAATTCAATATCACCTTTGTGCAATTGTATAAACTTATTATTCGAGTTGAGGAGAAATGCAATGAACAACAGCTCTTTTTCTTTTAACAAATTTAATATCGTTGGGTGTGTGTACAAGATCAGATTCAAAGTCAAAATATTTATTTAATTTTTTTAAAAGAAAATATAAAACAAAGAGGTGCACAATATATTATATAATTTGAAGAAAGGTATGTAAATTCCAGGTTGACTTCATAAAAAAAAGTAAATTCCAATTTGATTTCAAAAAATGTAAAAACTTTTAACCAAAATGTTTTGAGAGATTTACAGTAATTCAACGAGAGTAACATATGGAATGACTTCAAAAGAATGTTCAATTTTTCTTCTTGCCCACGCATGCATACACATTAATGTTAGGTACGTATTCACCATCAAAAACTACCTTGAAACTCTGATTATGTTCACCTAATAAAATATATCAAAAGTCAATTAATATATTGTGAACAACTTGAAATCTATTATTTCTACCAACACTTTCAAACTATTTGAAATTCCAACAAATGACTCAATGTACTTGATGTAAGTAAAATTGTAAATGTAAAAGCTAAAAGTTTTATAGAGAATAACTCAAGTTTTAGTGTTTTACACTGGTTAAACACTTTAAAGTAAAATTGTTTTACATTTATAAGTCGGTTTGGAAAGTTAAAGTCGATTTGTAAAGTTAAGTCAAACCAAACAGTAATTATAATATAGGATTGGTTTGTTTTAACTTAAATTATTTTTTTTTAAATGATTTTTATAGTAATATTTTTAAAATATTATAAATTTTTTAAAATTGAATGATTAATTTTAACATCCTATAATATAAACTCATATTATTGAAGATCAAACATAATCAAAATTACAATTTTTTTATGTATTTCAAAAAATATTTTTATAAAAAATTATTTGAAATAATTTTAAAATTAAGTAATTTTTTTAAAATTTAAATATTCAAAAAAAAATTTCTTAAATTTTCATTTAAATTTTTATAATAAATTTTTTTGAATTTATTTTTACACAAAAATATATAATCCTATAAAAATCATTTTTAAAAAAATTCAAAACAAATAGATCAATAATAGTTAGGGATGTCAACGGGGCAGAGAATGTTCGGAGGATGCTTCCCAGCTCTCTGCCCCACTCCCAGATTTTTTCTCCGTTCCCATCTCCAGTCTCCGCCACGGGAGAATATTTTCCCCCATTCTCATCCCCACGGATCCCCACAGAAATCCATAGATATCAAATCTTAAAATTTTTTTTTACTTTTTTAACAAAACTGTAACTCTAATATTTTGTTATTTTTTTTCTTTTTTTTAGAATTAAAAAATGCAAAAGCACTATTTCTAATTTTTTTCTATAAAAAAATAAATATTCAACCGAACTTCTTGCTACAATGCATGTCTTTGTACAACTATGATGTAATGTCATTATACATAAGAAAAAACAACAATAACCCCTTAGGAGATGATGAATGAGGAGACAGAGAGTTGAGAAAATAAAAGGAGGATACGACATATACATTGCATGTATTGGATGCACTTTTCTAGAATTTGATAATTAGCATAGTGAAATAATATATTATACAATAAAACAAAACAAAAATGACTCATCCACTAAACTCTTCATTTTCTAATACATTAATATATTTAAAAAAAAAAAACATGTTAAATTATATATATGATTATATATTAAATAATAAATATAAAATTTAAATAATATGTTCGGGGTCGGGGAATTTGTGGGGCGGAGGATACTTTTCCAATCCCTGCCCCAAAGTGTCAACGGGAAAACTTTTTTCTCCATCCCCGTCCCCACAGAAAAAAAAAATCTTTAATTTCAGAACTCCGAACAGATAATCCCAACAGGGATTCCCGTTAACGCATACTACTATTAAGATTTTATTATCCAATCACTCACTATTTATGTATGTATTATCCAAGAAGACAACTACACCCCTCAATTTTATAATACTAGAGTAATTTTTCACCATTTATAAATTTTGCACTCCTCAAAATCTCACATTTAAATAAATTGATATTTTTTCTATTAAAATTGAGGTAGGGTTGGACTCAAATTAAATTTTGATGTTAAATTTTTGAAGAGCAGACTTGAATACATTCCGATTCTATAGCTGGCAATGACCTCAACTCAACAATACTATTAGCAATAAATTTTAAGAAAAGAATAAAGTGGCAGTTAGTACACGAAGTTGACAAAAACAAAATTTCCCAACAGTTGAAGTAGTTGGGTTGGGTATATCAATATGATGATACAAATATGTCAAACACCAAAACTTATTTCCCAAGAGAATAAATTTTAGTCAATTCAGATTAAACCTAAGTGACACCGTTTCTTGTTGGTCGCATACATACGTGGAACATGACTCCCATTATTTCATATTCATTTTATTTTGAAGTGAAAGCCTAATGAGTTCAACTTTTCTATATACTAATGTTTAATAAATTGAACTTAGTTGTATTGATTTAGTCAATACAATATTCATACATTAATATATTAGCAAGAAAGACCTTCGTTACCTGAAGAAAACTTAATGAAAATAATAAAGTTTAGACTGAGGAGCGTTTTTTTTTGGTATGAATGAAATATTTTATGTAAACAATTATAATAATTAATCTTTTGAATAAGAGAAGACTATAATTATTTCAAGAAGAATTGAATATAAAAAAAACCAAAAACGTAGAAATATGAACTAAAATTATTTTGATTAAGAAGTTACACAAGAGGCAACACATACTCAGTATGTGATGAATCAATTCATAGTGTTGTTATACACTAACTATAAGCCTAAGTGAAGAAAATATAAAAGAGTGAAAAGAAATTTCTGCTGTTAAGCTTTATCCTCCAATGGAGTTTTTAAGAAATTCACTAATACTTGATCAGTTCATACATTGTTTATATTGGATGACAAAAGAAACTAAATATACCGAGTTGTTGCTCGAGAGTGTTTCATGTTTGCTTATGTTCATTAAATGTGTTATCAGCTGTAACAAGCTTCATGATCAGTATTCAAGAAGAAGATGAAGATCTACGCACAAGAAGCAATCATCAAGAGAGCTGGTGCTCCATATCTGCTTATGAAGATGAAAAGAAGATGGTCTTACAAGAAGGAATTAATCTCAAGAGCTAAAGCTCTAATCTCCTTACTCTGACTAGAAAAGACCAAAACAAAAAGAAGCAATTTACAACAAGAGCTGATGCTCTTAATCTGTTTTCAGAAGAAGAAGAAGATCACTTGAAGAAGCAACCTAACACGGAGCTGTTGCTCTAAATCTGCTTTCAGATGATGAAGATCAAATCAGAAGCAATTTACAATAGAGTTGTTGCTCTAAATCAGCT
Organism: Vicia villosa; assembly: GCF_029867415.1. NCBI lineage: Eukaryota > Viridiplantae > Streptophyta > Magnoliopsida > Fabales > Fabaceae > Vicia > Vicia villosa. The sequence continues at coordinate 54,110,775 of NC_081180.1, forward strand.
TAAGAAGATTTGAAGATAAGGATCAATTCAAGAAGCAACAAAAACAGAGTTGTTGCTCTAAATATGCTTTTAGAAGAAATGAAGATCAAATCAGAAGAAAATTTACAAAAGAGTTTTTGCTCTTAATCAGCTTAAGAAGATTTGAAAACGAAGATCAGCTTGAAGAAGCACTCAACAAATGGAGCTAAAGCTCTTACTCTGCTTACCACCAAGAAGCAAGGATCTCATTCAGAAGATGCAGACAATAAGACTCCAAAGATTATTCATTCACTCAAAGTGATTACTTGTCATTATATCAAAACAAATGTACTTAGACATTAGAAGATCTGCTTATTTAGAAGCATTATGTTGTAACTAATTCAATTGGTAATGATTCCTTGAGCGACCAAATAAAGGTCAGGAGCTTGAGAAGACAGTGATGGTGGCCACTATGGAAATCCTCATGGAGACCAAGCGAAAGTCAGAAGTCCAGAGAGGTCAATGAATGTTATATCTGTGGATCAGATCACTGAACAGTTCATTGGGGTTAGTCACAACAGTTTGGTTGTGCAGGGTTAGTCACGAGCAGTTAGCTTGTGCAGGAAGTTAGTCACAACAGTTTGCTGTGCAGGGTTACTAGATTGATGAACGTTATATCTTGCTGAGATCACTGAACAGTTCATTCATCTAGGGGTTAGTCACTCGCAGGTAGCTTGTGTAGAGTTAGTCACAGCAGTTGGCTGTGCAGGTTGTTAATCATGACGGTTGATCATGCAGGTGTAATCAAGTTTAGTTATAGTGGATTAAGTCCTCTATCGAAAGACAAATCACCTGAGGAGGGTGGAGTGGAGGTAGCCTTATTCAGAAGGTGAACTAGGATAAAAACGAACGTGTCTTTTACTTTCTGTACAATTCATTTAACTCAGAACACTCAAGCATAATGTCTTCAGAACTATACTGAGACAAGTCAGAAGTTCTGATGATATAAAGAAGTTAAAATGAATATCTCATTGGTTATGCAACTCCATTCCAAACATGCTTCCGCAACATTAAAGCATATCCAGAAGATGAGATACTGAGAAAAAGAAAAGAGTTTAGAAAAAGGGAACTTTAATTTGATAAAGAACACAATTCAATCCCCCCTTTCTTGTGTTTTTCTCCGCCTTCAATTGGTATCAGAGCATGGCTCTGTTATTGATCTCAAGATCAAACATTTAACCGTGTAGAGATATCCGGAAGGAGAAAAACCACAATGAGTAGAAAAATAACGTCATAGTCCAACACTCAGTATAATCAGAAGATGTCAAGGCAAAGATCTCAATACTCTGAGAACATTATCTACATATCTAAAGGAGTCTGTGGATCATAATCAAATCTTATAGAGGCTCAAGACATCAGATTGAAGGAAATTATGCTTAAAGAAAGACACTTAAAATCAAGAAAAACAAGTAGGGTTGACTCAAAGCCAGGATGATCAAACCCAGCCAGACAGATCAGATTAAAAGAGTGGAGACACAACAGAACAAGACTGAAGCAGAAACAGACAGAACTTCTGCATAAGAAGATGCTCTCTTTCTCAGAAGATACTAGAAGAAAGGTTTATCATCCAGAACGATCAGATCTTTCTAAAACACTCTCTTTTACAATTCTGCTAAATTTAATATGAGTTTATTAATAATGTATATAAATCTCTCTTGCATGTTAAATTAAAAAGTCCTTATAGCCTCCTACTCTATTAGTAGTCCTATTCTCCATGCATATCAGTAGTCTACTCACTCCCTCGATAACATAGCTCAACCACCTCATTAACTCATTTGTCTCATATTAATTATTTTGATTCCCTTAGAGATATAAGTTCCTACTTCATAAGCTCCTCAATAAGACATTTCCTTCTCAAAAATACCGCCACTAACCTATCTAGGAAACCAAAACCTTCTTGAAGTTATCTCAGAAAACCAAGCCGAAGTCTCATCTGTTGAAAACATTTTTGCATGTAGTCTTATGAATGTGCTCTACAATCAAAAATGGACAAGATATCTCTCGATTCTGAAGAAACCTATCTATGAGAATCTTGTTAAAGACTTCTGAAAACACGCATCTCTTAACCCTGAAAATAACTCCATCTCTTCCTTTATCTTCGATATTCCAATTCCCATTAACTATTTCCCCTTTGTTCTTGCACTGGATGTGAGAACCTGGGTATCACCATTAACTCCCATAAGACTGAGTTCATAACACCTGATATGTTACGCCTCCTTCATGATGGTTCATCAGAATATAAACCAACTAATCCAGAGGATCTTCTGACCATTCCTAGGAGTTGGTTTTAGCTTGTTTTGACAAACTTCCTTCCCAGAAGGGAAATTCAAGACATTCTAACTTATGGTGATCATACATTCATTTATCTTCTGATGAATGACTTCCATATAAATCTACCACAAACCATGTTCACTCATCTCTGGAACTCCATCTCTAAATCTAGAAACAGCATTGAGTCCTACATTCCCTACGGAAGAATTTTGTCAGAAATCTTCTTTCAGGAAGGAATCGTGGTATCAAAGCAGGAAAGCTGAATATGGATTAGAGAAATGTTTTGAAAATATGCTTTTAAAGACTAAGGGTGATATCTTTAAAGGCTAAAAAATGTATTTAGATACTATGTTTTCTTCATATTTGCATGCACTATATTTCCCTTGGCCTAATTAAAACTTTATATTTTCAGTTGTTTGCTTACTATGTTTATCTTGAATAACATGTTAACCACTCTGACCTATTTAATCACTTAAGTACTGACCTTGCTAAAACCCACTCAAAAGGCTATCTTGTCTACACTAAGCTCTGTCAGAATCTGGAATATGCGTAAACCAACTAAGTTAGAAAAACGCGTAAAACAAACAAGATCAGAAGTTTAAAATTACATAGTCAAAACTTGAAGTTAAATCTAACCAAAGGCCAGAAAGAAAATTGTACAAAATCAGAGAACACGTGTTCAAAACATCCTGAAAAGACACATGTGGTCCAGCTACTGAAACAAAAACTCTAGGAAATTGTTTCAAATCTCGCAAAACACGCCACCCCTTTCGAACGGTCAAATTCAATTAATAAATGGAAATAATTGTTTTAACTCACTATTTTCCTTCCATTTCTAATACACAACCATGACTGCTATAAATTCAAAAACCCTAAACAAACTCATCTCCTATTTCTCGCTTTACTCATTTGCTCATACCCTTGTTTAAATTGTCACTCCTCAAATCTCTCTGACAATGGATTTCCAACCTCGTCTCATCATCATCAAAGAGCAATACATAGGACTAGCTGAAAGGAATGATTATTTTATGACGCTTCTGGAGAGACAAGGCTGGTTTAATTATGCTGTCCTTTTCAATGGTCCTGTCTTCACCAACCTCGTGAAGATCTTCTGGATAGAAGCATCCATCAGTGAGGACAACCGCAGCATCATAGCTAGAATATATGGAATTCCATTTATTATTACGGAAGAATCCATTGCTGAAACAATTGGATATGCTCCCAATCCATCTGCCATCAGTCTTGAGTCGTTTGATCGCTAGAATGCAAACCACACTATGAGCAGAAATATTAGACGCATCGTCAACAATGCGAAACTTCTGACTCATTTCAAACAAGTTTTGTTTAGGTCCGTCTTGACTAACATAAAACCTAGAGAAAACTTTCATCAAATCCTGTCAAATAGGTATTGCTTTCTCATTCACCGACTAGAAAATGGTCGTCCACTGGATCTTCCCAAGATCATCTTCTGCCACCTCAAAGAATCTCTCACTGCTTTTGGATGTGGCGAAAGTATTCACATTCCATATGGGAGAATTCTATCAGCTCTGTTTGAATCTGCTGAATTAGTTCAGATTATCCGTAATGCAGAGTTTGAAAACAATGATGACATTATCATTGAAGAAGAATGTGAAGCATTCTATGCTTAAATATGTATTCTGATGTTTACTTGGTTGTATTTTCTTTTATATAAAACTAATTCTGTTTATTGAAGTGCCTGATATGTTCTCTGTTGAATGCTCTAAACTGTTTACAACAATCTTAATTATGAAACAGAAGAAGAGAAGAAAAACATGACTAAAACACCTGATTATGAATGATAGTCTAATCATTAAAAGGAAAATTCTATTCTGGATAATCTAAAAATCACTTAACAAGTCTTAAGAAATCAAAGATAAATCATTTCTAACTTATGTACCAAAAGCTTTTGCCTTGAATACAGGAAGAACTGATAATAAAAGAACATAAAAGTTCTAAGATGATGCACGCATACATAGCTAAATATCTATCAATCTTCTGAAGAAACAAACTGAAGAAATTATTTCAGGGGAAGCTATAAATCAGAAATTAATTCATAGGGTTATCTAATTCAGGGGGAGACTACACATCTTAGGGGGGGAAATTATCTTAGTAAACCTAGTCTGTTCAACCCTATCTGACCCTCTTAAAAGTTTTTTGATTATGACAAAAAGGGGGGAAAGAATAATAGGTTTTGATGAATAAGTTGTTGAAAAATAAGTTGCTTGATTGAACATATAAAAAGGGGGAAATATACTTGCTTAATTATTATCACCTCATAAATTTGTTCCATCAAAATACATGGTTTTTGTTATCATCAAAAAGGGGGAGATTGTTAGAACAAGATTGAGAATCTATGTTCAGAATCTGGTTTTGATGATAACAAGCATATATTTTGTGAGTAACAATTTTATTACTAATGATTTCATTGAGTGTGCAGATATTCTGCTATAAAGCTTTATACGACATCATGAGAAGTTCTGTACAAAGAGCAAGAATTCAACAAGACAAGCTTCAAGGATTTAAACAGAAATATCAATATACATAAAGATCCGTTAACACAATAAGATCACATGAATAGAAGATCAGAAGTTCTGATAGAGTAACGCAGTGACATACAAAAAGCTACAACAACAAAGGTACACGCAGACAAGAAAAGAAAATACAACTTCAACCTACAAAGTACAAAAGTTCATAATCAAAAGAAAAACTGTTACAAACATCATCATTAGCAAAACGGTTGCAACAAATTAATGGAAAAAATCCCAAGGTTGATTGAAGAAGCAACCCACATGCAGCGCGTTGGAAAGATAAGCTTAACCAAGGAAACATGCTACCAACTGTCATCATCACGCTAGAGATAAGATTCTGCCGCGAACAACTCTTATCATTACTGATTAAATCGAGACAAAGCATTCAAAGCAATCTTCAACGGCTAGTTTCCAACGGTAACACATCAAGCTATATATATATATATATATATATTAAACTTTAAACTTGAAGGTGTGCATCCAGTGTGTGTATCCATAATTAAACTTCAAACAAGAAGGAATTAATTTCAAGAGCTGAAGCTCTAATCTCCTTACTCTGACTAGAAAAGACAAAAACAAAAAGAAGCAATTTACAACATGAGCTGATGCTCTTAATCTGTTTTCAGAAGAAGAAGAAGATCACTTGAAGAAGCAACCTAACACGGAGCTGTTGCTCTAAATCTGCTTTCAGATGATGAAGATCAAATCAGAAGCAGTTTACAATAGATTTGTTGCTCTAAATCAGCTTAAGAAGATTTGAAGATAAGGATCAATTCAAGAAGCAACAAAAACAGAGTTGTTTCTCTAAATCTGCTTTTAGAAGAAATGAAGATCAAATCAGAAGCAAATTTACAAAAGAGTTGTTGCTCTTAATCAGCTTAAGAAGATTTGAAGATGAAGATCAGCTTGAAGAAGCACTCAACATATGGAGCTAAAGCTCTTACTCTACTTACCACCAAGAAGCAAGGATCTCGTTCACAAGATGCAGACAATAAGACTCCAAAGATTATTCATCCACTCAAAGTGATTACTTGTCATTATATCAAAACAAATGTACTTATACATTAGAAGATCTGCTTATTTAGAAGCATTATGTTGTAACCAATTCAATTGGTAATGATTCCTCTAGCGACCAAATAAAGGTCAGGAGCTTGAGAAGACAGTGATGGTGATCACTGTAGAAATCCTCATGGAAACCAAGTGAAGTTCAGAAGTCTAGAGAGGTCAATGAATGTTATATCTGTGGATCAGATCACTGAACAATTCATTGGGGTTAGTCACAACAGTTTGGTTATGCAAGGTTAGTCACGAGCAGTTAGCTTGTGCAGGAAGTTAGTCACAGCAGTTGGCTATGCAGAGTTACTAGATTGATGAACGTTATATCTCGTTGAGATCACTGAACGGTCCAGTCATCTAGGGGTTAGTCACTCGCGGGTAGGTTGTGCAGAGTTAGTCACAACAGTCGGTTGTACAGGTTGTTAGTCACGACGGTTGATCGTACAAGTGAAATCAAAATATTTATTTAATTTTTATAAAAGAAAATATAAAACAAAGAGGTGAACAACCTTCAAAAACTACCTTGAAATTCTGATTATGTTCACCTAATAAAATATATCAAAAGTCAATTAATATATTGTGAACAACTTGAAATCTATTATTTTTACCAACACTTTCAAACTATTTGCAATTCCAACAAATGACTCAATGTACTTGATGTAAGTAAAATTGTAAAAGCTAAAAGTTTTATAGAGAATATCTCAAGTTTTACACTAGTTAAACACTTTAAAGTAAAGTTTTATATAGTGAAAAAATTTACATTTATAAGTTGGTTTAGAAAGTTAAAGTCGATTTGTAAAGTTAAGTCAAACCCGGTTTGGATCGATTTGTTGTTTTAACTTAAATTATTTTTTTAAATGATTTTCATTACAATGTTTTTAAAATATTACAAATTTTTAAAATTGAAAGATTAATGATGAATGAGGAGACAAAGAATTGAAAAAATAAAAGTAGGATACAACATGTACATTGTATGTATTAGATGCACTTTTCTAGAGTTTGATAACTAGTGTAGTGAAATAATACAGTATACATAAAACAAAACAAAATTGATCCATCCACTAACGACTCTTCATTTTCTAATACATTAATATATTTTTTTATAAGAAAACATGTTAAATTATATATATATATATATATATATATATATATATATATATATATATATATATATATATATAATTATATATTAAATAATAAATATAAAATTTAAATAATGTGTTTGGAGTCGGGGAATCCGCGGGACGGATGATACTTTTTGAAAATTTCTTTACCCACCTCCCTATGGGTGGTCACCTCCTGCGAAAAACCAAAACTACCCCTGCTTCGGAAGTTCATTTCCGAAAGCGTGTTTTTTAAAAAAATTGACTTACTTCGGAAGTTCATTTCCGAAACAATTATTTCGGAAGTTCACTTCCGAAATACTGCGATTTCTGCAGATTTATCAAAACACTCCCCCTCCCCCAATCATTTACCCTAAATCAAAACAAAAAGTGGCAGAGGCGAAAATTTGTGCAAACAGAATTCCAAAGCTGCATCAAGGCTCCAATCACACTGCTAAACAACATTCAAAAGCCCTCAATCCTAACACTTTGTAAGTTTTGAAATTTTTAGATCTATTATTCAAATGCATGTTATTTAGGGTTTTAATTGCATAAATGATATATGGCTAGGTTGTTAGTAGTATTTAGGTTGTTTAGAAGCATTTTGATTTGGTTTGAAGGTTGATTTAGGGGTCTGCCATGGAAGTTGCAGGAAATTGCATCGCAGGGGTGTTTCGGAAGTTCATTTCTGAAAACACCTCCATCCCAGTTTTCGAAAATGAACTTCCGAAATATATCAGAAGTTCAAATTTTTTTGTTTTTTATTTTGTCTCGCATATTAATCGATTTCAATTGTTTACAGGAACATGTCTTCTAGAGAGGGCGCTAAGGGAAGAAAGGATTCTTCAAAGAAAGAGGTGAAAGAGGTGAAGGAGGTGAAGGAGGTGAAGGAGAAGAAGAAGGTTTCGACCGGCTCTACTTCTCGTTCCCAGGGGGCCCGGGGCCCGGATGCTCAAGCTCAATCTTCAGGCGTGAGAGTCGTGATCAACGCTGATGGTTCTGAGACTGAGTGGGATGAAGATTGGTATAATTATCTTCATTCGGAGGAGTTCGCTCGTCGGGAAGAATAACGTGTTTTTTTTGTTTGATGTGTATTTTGTAACGCTCGTCGGGCAGAATAACATGTTTTTGTTTTGTTTTGTTCTGATTTCGGATTGTATCGCACAGTGTATTTGTATTGGATTTATCATGTTAGTTTTTGGAAGTGGTAACCGGGGTCGGAACATATGACGGATGAGGTGGATGTCTGGAGGAAGTAGAACTGGAGATACGTCCACCACGAGACAAAGTAGCCAATCAATGTAAGCTATAGTTTATGATTATCATCTGGGGACGTCATTTCTAAAAAATCAAGATTAAAAATAATAAGATTTTTTTTCCAATTTTTTGTAATGACGTCCCCTGATGATAATGATAAATTATAGCTTACATTGATTGGCTCCTTTGTCTCGCGGTGGACGTACCTCCGGGTCTTCTTCCTCCTGACATCCACCTCCTCCGTCATATGTTTCGGCTCCGGTTACACCTCCTCCGTCATTTGTTACTTTCAGTTGTACGTATTTTTATTAAAATAATAAATAAACCTTTTGAAATTTGGAAGCCTTTTTTTCTCCCCACCACTCTCTCATCCCCACCTACCCGTGTTTAACAATATGTAACTTTAATTTTATGTAATATTATCGTTGTAATTTTCACCCGATTAAATAAAGCGAATTGTTCATTTTCTTCTGTCCAGACCTATTTTCGGAAGTGCATTTCCGAATTCCTCCAAGGGGGGTGCGCTCGGAGATGAACTTCCGAAACACCACATTTTCTAAAAAGTGACTTTATTTCGGAGATGCATCTCCGAAATCAATATTTTATATTAAAAAAAACACGTTTTCGGAAGTTCATTTCCGAAAACACCTTTTTTCCAAAAAAAAGTACCGTTTCGGAAATGAACTTCCGAAACAAGAGGTATTGTGGTAAATTCACCAGGGGTGGGCAAGAAGGTTAGGAGGTGGGTGAAGAAAAAACCTACTTTTTCAATCTCCACTCTAAAGTGTTAACGGGAAAACTTTTTTCTTCTTCCCCGTCTTGACGGAAGAAAAAATCTCCAACTTCAAAGTTCCGAACCGATAATCCCTACAAGGATCCCTGTTAATAGATGCAAATTGACATCTCTAATAATAATATTAAAGTTTATATTCATTAAATTATATACTATTAAGTTAATGCTGATCACAAGTGTGGAGCCATGTATTATCCAAGAAGACAACTACACCCCTCAATTTTATAATACTAGAGTAATTTTTCACCGTTTATAAATTTTGCACTCCTCAAAATCTCACATTTAAATAAATTGATTTTTTATTTTATTAAAATTGAGTTAGGTTGGACTCAAATTAAATTGTGATGTTAAATTTTTGAAGAGCAGACTTGAATACATTCCGATTCTAGCTGCAATGACCTCAACAATACTATTAGCAATAAATTTTAAAAAAAGAATAAAGTGGCAGTTAGTACACGAAGTTGACAAAAACAAAATTTCCCAACAGTTGAAGTAGTTGGGTTGGGTATATCAATATGATGATACAAATATGTCAAACACCAAAACTTATTTCCCAAGAGAATAAGTTTTAGTCAATTCAGATTAAACCTAAGTGACACCGTTTCTTATTGGTCGCATACATACGTGGAACATGACTCCCATTATTTCATATTCATTTCATTTTGAAGTGAAAGCCTAATGAGTTCAACTTTTCTATATAATGTTTAATAAATTGAACTTAGTATTGATTTAGTCAATACAATATCCCTACATTAATATATGAGTAATGTTATTCTTACACTCAACAGTTACCTTAATATTTACATCAAACACTGTTTATACGGTACGGTGAACAGTATTTTTTAAAATAAAATAATAATTTTTATTTTTATTTTTAAAATTAAGAATTATGGGTGTAATCGGATCGGTTTGAATTGGTTTTTGGTCAAAAAAAGGTCTGAATCAATAATATCTTCATCGGTTTGGTTTGGTTTGGTTTTTAACATTTTTTAAAATAATACATTTTTGAAACATTATATTCTTCAATGTATTTTTCAATATTGTATTTTTCTGTATATTTTATGCTATTAATTTTTGAAACATTATATTCTTCAATGTATTTTTCAATATTGTATTTTTCGGTATATTTTATGCTATACTTTTTTAAAATAATACATTTCATGTCATTTATTTCATGCTCTAATTTTTCAAACAACTTACAAGTTGCACTTAATCCATATATGAAACAATGACAGAGTTTCATTGCATAATGAAATAAATTCACTATAAAAGTTGAATCTTGACATCGGAATGTTGGAAATAGATTTAAAAGTTTAACAAATAGAACACAAAAAACACACATCAATTTCCGCCTTAAATACACATAAAAACTATTTTGTAACAAGAATAGAAGGAGTTTTGTTGAAGAAAAAATCAGAAAGGTAAAAACAAATATGAAAAGTAACGAAGAGAGTTTGAACCCGAAGAAGGATACCATAACATATCATAGTGGCGATAGTGAGAGCAACATTTGAGGTAGACAACTAGAGAAGTAGTTTAGTGAAAGTTGTGACTTATGATTTTTACTTTACATGTTTTGGAGTTTAGTTCTAAATGCGTGTTTTGCTTAAAGGAAGAAAGTGAAAACAAAGATGGAGAATGGTTGGAAAGGTACAAAATTTGAGCTTAATGAAGGGTGGAATAGAGGATTTAGAGCGTAATTATTTTCATTGGTTCGGTTTATCGGTTTGGCGGTTCCTAAAAACTAAAACCAAGAACCAAACCAAACCAAACCACATCGATTTTTATTGGTTCGGTTCGGTTTTAGAACCAAACCATAAATAATCGGTTTTATTTAAGTTTGGATTGGTTTGAATTGTCGGTTTAATTGGTTTTTTCTGATCCGCTTACACCCCTATTAAGAACGACAATGTTCATGTACGGACATACATTAACCAAATTTTTACACTGCATTAACCAAGTTTGATGACTGCTAAAAATTATTTTTAATACCTGGATATTGCATTAACCAACTTCATTATTGCATTAACCAAATTTTTACCTTGCATTAACCAAATTTGATGACTACTGTAAAGTACTGTTCATGAGTGTAAGAATAACATTACTCAAATTTGGTTAATGCAGTGTAAAAATTTGGTTAATGCAATAATGAAGTTGGTTAATGCAACATCCAGGTATTAAAAATAATTTTTAGCAGCCACCAAACTTGGTTAATGCAGTGTAAAAACTTGGTTAATGCAGTAATGAAGTTGGTTAATGCAATATCCAGGTATTCAAAATAATTTTTAGCAGACAACAAACTTGGTTAATGCAGTAATGAAGTTGGTTAATACACGTCCGTACATAAACAGTGTCGTCCGTAATTTTAAAAATAAAAAATATTTTTTATAAATATTATTATTTTATTTTAAAAAACAGTGTTCACCGTATAAATACGGTGAACAGTGTTTGGTGTAAGTATTGGTGTAAGTGTTGGGTGTAAGAATAACATTACTCTTAATATATTAGCAAGAAAGACCTTCGTTACCTGAAGAAAACTTAATGAAAAAAATAAAGTTTAGACTAAGGAGCGTTTCTTTTGGTATGAAGGGAATATTTTATGCAAACAAATATAATAATTAATCTTTCGAATAAGAGAAGACTATAATTATTTCAAGAAGAATTGAATATAAAAAAACCAAAAACATAGAAATATGAACTAAAATTACCATGATTTAGAAGTTACACAAGAGGCAACACATACTCAGTATATGATGAATCAATCCATAGTATTGTTATGCAAGTGCGTCCTTGTTTACCTTGATTTTTGGTAAACAACCTCTAGTTTCTTACTAAAGGTTACTTGCAGGAACAACAAGGGAATCATAGGACATAGTGCTAAAGTTTTAACAAGTTTTAGTGTTAATTTGTGGTAATGTGAATATCAAGAATCTCGATAGTTGTTATAATCCTTGAACTGATCAAAGAACTTAAGGGAAAGAATGCAAAAATACAGAGGTAAAAAAATTAAATGAGACTTGGAAGGAAAATTTTAAATAAGATGAAAGTAAATTGCTTGGAATTTGTAAATGGAACGCATACATACATTCTTCAGAAATCACTCTTTTCTCACTTTGCCATAGATACTTTGAGTTACTATAGCAATATAACAAATGCAGACCTCTAAAACTGGAAAAAAAATATTACTTCTATAGAAATCCTAAAATAACTGCCTACAACGGTCGACTAAGCAAAACTTGCCACGTTTCTAATCCATGCAAATTGCGTCATGCAGGCTTCCACGTGTCCTTGAATATCCGTCTGTTTTTATCAATCTTGAACTGCCTCAACTATGCTTGATGTAACAAAGAAAACTAAAAAAAATTGCTAAATCCTAAGACCAACATGACCCTAGTCTCCCTGGCGAAAGGATTTCGACTAACATTGTGGACTTCTTGTCAGGCTAGTCGACGAAGCCTATTGTTAGAAAGTATATGATAAGTATTTCTAGTATCATCTCCTCAGGGATTGATGCGATATTATCGCCATTCTACAGCTTAGTGTATTTTGAGTTAAGGTTTGGGTAACCGTTTGGTGACATGAAATATTAATAGCATACAAAGTAAGTAAAGACAATAACTTAGGGTTTGAAAATAATTTGAGAAAACTGTGTCAAGATTAGTGTTCATTAGTTTGCTTCATATGTACTCTAGTGATCATATATATGAACCTATTAATGATTAATACAATCACGTATCCTCTCGATACTGTTTATCTCTAAAGCAATATCGTGATTATTATCATATTAACCGTCAAATGATCTCTCATGCCGACAATCAACGTGATAATCTTAAAAGCTTGATACTTATGATTATCAACTCACAAATCTATCTCTAGAGTTTGTTTATTGATAGATGAATATCTTTTAGGTCTAGCTTTGAAACATATCTCTCAATAGTGATCCAAAACAACAAATGAAACATAAACAACAAGATATTCACCATGTATTGATCATTAACCAAGTTTATACATAATAGATCAAAGAAAGTACATATTTACAAACTAACTACCTCTAATCTTGACACAAGATGAAACTTAGCCCTCCATATCCATGGAATATTCAACAACAAGCAACAAACCAAGATTTAGTGACATCAAACTCAAGAAGATTGAAGAAAGATGTTTTGAAATCTTGATTTTCTCTTAAGGAAAATGGTTTTTCTCTTCTTCTCTTGCCCTAGATTTTCTTCCAAGTGTGTGTTATGATAAAAACTAGTCTAATTACTCTTAATCATCAATTTTATGTGGCTAAGAACAAAAGTTGAAAAAGTAGGTCCGCTGAGCGGGACAGGTCCGCTGAGCGGAGCAGCTAAAACATATACTTTGTCTTCAAGGTCCGCTGAGCCGAGGGGTCCTAAATGATCAATTACCGGTTCTTAAGGGTGTTTACTCCTAAGTCCTTAGTGAGCAAACCTTTAAACATTCAATCCTAATACCAAAGTCCTTCGAAATTAGTGATGAAATCAAGCATTATTATTATCAAGAATGTTCCGGTTACTATAGGGTATCCCTAGTCCTAGGTGATATCTACTATAGTATAATCTATCAAAGGATTTAACAACGGCAGTTGAGCCCTAATTGTTAACCATGAATCAATCCCTGTTGGTCCGACAGGGAAAGCATTAAAAACATTGAAAGATTAAATCAATTATGAAAAACTAATATGCTACTGAAAATAAGAAATCAAGTGGTTTACAATGTCAAATCAAGGACACCCCCTAGCATTGGGGGTTTAGTCACACATATTGTTCAAAATAATTACAATAGAGAAATTAGATATTACAAGGAATTGGAGAACTTTGATCTTCAATTGCTTCCACTCATGAATCTCTTCAGCTTCCCGATAACCTTGATCTCTCCAATCTTCAATAGTGTAAACTTATTCGAGTTGTCAAAAGTCCTTTTTTCCTTCGTGAAAACTCTTCTTTATAGTGGAAATCCATTGGCCTTTGTCTGAACTACCCAAAATGCCCCTTTGGGTCAACACTTAATAAAAAATCAAAAAAATCAGTAAAATCAGCGTTTTATCCAACATTGCCCGTGTCAGGAAACACGGGTGGCCGTGTTGGCCCTCTGAACTTAAATTCTCAAAATCACACTCCCAACACTACTGACACGGGTGGCCGTGTCAGCCCTTAACTTCAGAATTTTGCTTTGAGTTCTTCATCAAAGTTGTAGCCCTTTTCGTTAGCGAAATTTTGCCACCGGAACCGCGTCATTCCGAGTTACGAAACTCTAGTTATGATCAAAATACTACACGCCTGTCACGATGAGAAACATGCTGAAAATTTCCAGATCTCACACTTGCTAACACGGATGGTTGCGCCAGGCCTCCTGTAGCATGCTCTTTCACTTCCTTCAAAACTCCTCTTTTTGTACTTTTTCGCATTGATTTGTCTCGATTTATTCCTTTGAGCCTGCAAACAGTACAATACACAACTAAAACATAAAATGTAGAAAAATGAAGTAAAACACTTAACAATATAAATAAAAGATGACTAAAATCAACGGTAAATAAACGTGTAAAAACCACTGATCAGAAGTCCAGATGGATTACAAAGTCAGATACAACTACTCGAAGAAAAGGATAACACTAAGTCCTAAGGTCCAAGGTCCAAAATACTCCTCAAGCAAGGGATAGTAACATAAAATCCACAAGATCAAATGAATGTTTTTTAGGGTTTTATCCATTTTATCATGTTTTTGTTCTTTTTGAATTTAGAAAGCAATAGAAGCAAAAATGATAAGAAGCATAGAGTAAATGGCAAAATAAAATGGCAAGAATGTAAATACATGATTGTAAATGGTATAAAATTAAATGGAACTAAAAGTAAATAACATAAAATTAAAAGTTAGAAGTTAGTACAATTAAATGTTAGGGTTAGTGTTAATGAGAAATCAACCGAGTCGGGACAATTTAGTGTTATGTTAAGCAATCGTTAGTGGAATCATATAGAAGTAACACCTATATGAGATCGGTCAATAGAAATTTACGTGTCATGCATGTTAGAGGAATGATACAAAATCATCATCCTAAAACAATGTGACATAATGATCAAAACAAAAGGAAAAAGAAGTAGACGAAGAAGGAGAAATGATCAAGCACATTAAAAATATAACAAGTGATAATCTATCATCAATTTCAATCATTCAAACTTATAACACAAATGGGATAAACTTATCACTAATTCAAAGTTTAAAAAATGATTAAATGATCATTTAATCAATAAGTTTGAAATGGTGAAAGTTCATACTACCAAAGTATCATCCATGGACCAATTGAAATTGATGAAGCATTAATCAACCAAGTCATGATCCAAGTCAACCAAAAGTCAAACACAAATGGATTAAAAAACAATTAAAAAAAGATTAAAATGATTTTTTAAATGGTTTAAAATAGAAATCAAATGGAAAATTTCAAAGAGGCATCAAAATATCAAATAAATTGCCAAGAAAATTTGAGAAAGTCAGAAATATTTCAAATAAATGGATCTCAAAAGTTAAAGAGAAAAATATTTAAAAATGTGTTAAAATCAATTATTATATGGAAATTAAAAAGAAAATAAGAAAATAGCAATAAATACTAAAAATGATTTTTAAATTCTAAAAAAAATATATGTGGTTGAAAATATTTTTACTGATTTATGAAAAAAATTGGAGTCAAAAAGGTCAAATGAGCTATTTAAAATAAATAAAAAATAAAAGAAATATTAAAATGATTTTAAAACAAAAATAAAATAAAATAACCAACAGCTAGTTGTGTGGCACATTTTGATTGGCAGGATTCAAACTTCCCACCATAACGCGCACATCTCTGGGTCTTCTTCAATCTTGTGTTGATTGTTACAAATCCATGAACTTTGAGTTTTAAGCTCAAACAACACACGTTTGAGCTTCTACTCGTATCATTATTCATGTCTCTTTCCTTCTAAACCATTGATTGGTTTTGAGCAAATAGAATTTTCTCAAGAATATGAAGAACCCTAATTCTTCAAAGTAAAATTATATGACATATACCAAAGATAAATTCCAGGTAAGAGAGGAGATTTAATCAGTGAACCAAGACGAAGAGTGTGGTAACTCGTTTGCTCATAAATTTAACTCGTAACTACCTTTTCAATTGGAGCTTCGAAAGGCAACAACGGTGAAATTGAGTTGAAGGTTGGAGGTGGTTTCAAGCTTCAGCAATGGTTCAATTAGCTTCAGATGATGCCGCTGAGTGATTCTGGGCAAGGAAACGAAGCAAAACAAGCTCAATTTGGGAAAAGGATTTCTAGGTTTTGAAGCTTTTTGTGAGTGAAAATGGTAGAGGTCTTGTGGCTATTCACGCTTGCAAATGAAGGCGAAATGATCCTCCATTTATAGGAAATTATTTGAGGTCATGATACGTGTGAGATCAGATGTAGAACGTGTGAACCAAGTTGGAATTTTTCATTTTGCAATCTTTGTGAGAGTGGGGGTGAAATGCGTGACTCTAGCACG
This sequence comes from Vicia villosa, assembly GCF_029867415.1. Classification (NCBI taxonomy): domain Eukaryota; kingdom Viridiplantae; phylum Streptophyta; class Magnoliopsida; order Fabales; family Fabaceae; genus Vicia; species Vicia villosa. Next base: position 54,127,343 of record NC_081180.1, read on the forward strand.
AAACTTAGTTGTTTTGCACTTTGTTTTACACGCTTTGCATCAACAAACAAGTTTGTAAATGTGTTGGTGGTCCAAAGTGAAGATTTGGGTGATTTTATGTTTCAAGTCCTTCTTAAAATATATAGTCCATGGTACCATGTTTGAGCTTTGGCCAAATGTAATCCACTCGTGCGTTAAGTTCTTATTTGTGCCAAATTATCACTTGATGATTAAGAATTAAATGCAAAAAGATTAACATCAAAAGGAGGCTTGAGTTGAAAATGGCATGGATGACAAGTTCAGGTCATGACCTGATTTCTGGGTCAGACAATAGGTCGAACCAAGTTTTGGATCTACTTTTGTTCACACTTGGGAAACTTGACCAATTCCTACATTGAAGTACTTAGAGAAAAATCGATGTTTGGCCCTTGAAACAAAGTTTTAAAGGAGTTCAAATGTGACATTTGGGTCGAAATAGATTTCAAAAATGTTGAGAAATGAAAGAGTTATGGTGATTGGACAAAGTGACATTCCATACTTGAATTTTGGCCAACCAAACATGCACCAGCTTGTGATTTTTGCTATCTTTTTGCATCTAATGGCCCAATGAAGAACACATGAGCACCAAATGAAGAAACCTTGATTGTCCCTTGAAGAACTTTGATAATTGCTTGAGAATTTGATGAAGATGGAAATAAACACATGAACCATACTTGAATCAGCTTTGAAATCATGTACCAAACTTGAACTTCTCTTGACCAAATGAAGATGAATGAAGCTTTACATGAATATGACCTAAGATTATAGGTCATGCCTTGATGTAAAATCTTCTAGGACTATTTGTTGACCAAAATCTTGAATTTGGGAACCAAAACCCTAATTTAGAAACCAAGATTGATCTTTTGACATCTTCAACCACAAACCAAGTAACCTTGAATCTCCAATCATTCTTGATCATTGAACAAGATCTTTTAAGCACTAAACACACTTTTTCTCCCTTGAATGTTATAAGTCCCTATCTTGTACAATAAGAAAAGAAAGCAACACATATTTTTGTATTTTTGATGAAGTTAACAAAGTTAAAATAATAAATAATCATAAATGCAAGAAGAAAACAAAGTGTGCTTGGTGATCTCCCACAAAAGTCAAACCAAAGGGTTAAGGGTTAAGATGATGCCATGCTTGTGATCTTTGGTTAGATGCAAATGATATGTTAGGTGGAATCTTAGGGTTAAAATTAGGGTATGATTTCGCCCCCGTCATGTAGTGACTTTGGGTTCAATACTTACGGAAGATGTTTGTGCACACTAGTAGAGGACCATGTTCTAAATTGTAGATCTTTGAAAAGTAACCACGTAAAAACGGTCCTTGAAATTCTTCATGCTATCATAATAAGTCTTGAAGTATTTAATGTTTTTCCACAAGGAGAGCAAATTAGACCATTCGCATAGTTGAGGTTGTTTTGAGTTTTAAAATGATGAAGGAACAACGCCACAATCAAATTATCTCCTATGCTCACATAAGTGGTGGAAAACTTTAACAAATGACTAACTTACTACATGTAACTGTCAGTAAGCAAATGGTTCAATATGTTGACCTCAAATTCAATGAAATAAATGTAATACTCTATGAGAGAGAATATGCATTCATAAAAAGTAATGACACACCCATCGTATTTGTAACACCCCAAAATCTACTCCGCAATTAACACGGAAAATCAGAGTATGAAAGTCTCAAAACAAACATCACATTTGAGGTGTCACAATTTTGACTTAAACCAAATTATAAACATGCTCATAATTTATAGATACATAACACATATATCGGAGGAAAAACTCATAACTGATTAGTCATTCGCTTCAAACAACTTAGAACCATCGCAGTAGAATTCATTAACAACATGAACCAAAATATCACATACGTGCCAATCACAGCAATCAACGAATCCAACATATCTCATAAGGATCTAACAACATAATCCAATAATAGATAACAATATTCGAATATAACCACTCAAAGAAACAAGATAACACGACAAAATCAAAACAAGCTAGACGTCCCCCGAGTGCTACGTATCAGAGCATCGACACACCGACTCGAGCTAATAGGTACACGACTACTCCACGTCATTATCTGCATGTTACCAACAAAGGGTAACATTCAAACAAAAGGGATGAGATATCATTCATTATAAAGAAACGTATGATAATATTCAAAGCATAGTAAAGATCATACATATATCACCACTTCTCATCATATAACACTTAATACAACAATTTGCATCACGTAAATCAACTCATGAAGCGGCAACAATGTCAACATTCAATCATGACAATATATATAATTCACAAGTAAGATTCCAACACATCGCGACAAACATCTCATCATCAAGTCATCACATCACAACAACATAATCACTTAAGACTCAAATGTAATTCACATGTGACTCGACTTATGCAAATGCATGCGGTACCGTTGGAGTAAAACTCCCGTCTCAAACAATTTCCATTGGGTCGTCTCAAACATTTGCCATTAAGGATGTCTCAAACATTTGCCATTAAGGCCGTCTCAAACAATGCAATGGATGCGACTCAAATGATGCACATCCACAAACTCGACTTAAACAACGTAAGCAACATAAACAACTCGAGCAACATTTCAAATATCGTCTAAAACATCACCAACTCAATGTCAAGGTTCTATGGCAATAAACTTATCATTACTATCTTAGTAATTTACCACATCTCGACCATGTCGTCACGGCATACAAGCATACATCACATGCTACTTTACAAAAACACCATTAAATCGATAACATACAATTCAAGAAAAGATTCAAAAAGGTTTCAAAAGTTTTTCAAATCACATTCATTAGAAAGATCTCAATTATAGATGCACATAGGTTCAAACGACACTTAAAAAGGAGTTACGGATCAAAAGATACGTGAATTCAAAGTTTGAACAAGTTTTGCACAGTAAGGTCCGCTTAGTGGCCTTCAAGCGGCTAGCAACAGAAGCGAACCAAAACTGAGCTCCGCTTAGTGAGCTCTCTTTAATTTTCAAAAACAAACAGCATCCGCTTAGCGAACGCGCGATTATGTAGAAAAATCACCTTCATGACAGAACTGTGAAACCTCACATCCACCACTCAAAACCCATTCTAAACATCAATTAAACACATACAAAGGCATCAGTAATCATTATTCATCATCAATCATCCATAAAAACATGCTTTCAATCATAAATTTCATGAAAACTCATCACAAACCTAGGGTTTCTATAACATGCAATTCATGGTTCAACATATCATCTAAACCCACCCTAAACATCATCATACATCCCTTTAGCATGAAAGAACCCCCTCCTTACCTTAGGTTTTGGATTGAAGCCAACTATATCTTCAACCTTGAGATTCTCCTCTTCTCTTCTTTCACAACTTTGCCAAATGAGTTCTAATTCTCAATTTCCTTCAATTCTCTTATTTTGGTTAAACCCTTACTAAACCCTAATTACTAATGGGCTCTAATTAACACCCCTCACTTACTAATGCCAACATAGGCCCAATAACTAATAACACTTACTAACTTATGCTATTTACTTTTAATACTCAATAAATAACACAAATATCACATAAGCACTTATAAACACCCTTAATCCACATAATTCACAAATAATAAAATAAAACACGAAATAATAAATACGGGTGTTACAGTATTGGCTGTTGAATCTCTTATCTTCATATGGGGAAACACATCCCAGTCGCAGTTGCAGGACCCGTGTCTGTAAAGCTTGGTCAAAAACATCTTCACAAACTATGACAGGAGTAGTCCCTACAATGTTTGGAGCCACCTAATCACCTAAAATATCCTTATCGGCCTTCTTGGTCGAGGTTGACACGATCACCATGATTAAAATATGTTATAAAAGAAAAAAGAATGCAAATACAGTTAAGCGAACAAGCTCAAACATTATCGCCCTTAGGATAAAAACACTAATAATAAAGAAAAATATCTAATAAAAAAGATAAGAGATCAAACGCTCACTAATTCAAAAACTCTAAAAAAAAGTTACAAGAGAAAAGGGAGTATGTCTAACTCTTGAATTCAAAGGAAGGACAAAGGAGCCATCAAACATCCAATACGATTCTTTTTAGAATATAACTAGTAACAAACTCTTGCATACGCACGGGTTCTGTTCTATTATGTGCATTTTGATACATCATTTGTTTTAAATAAAATGTTAAAAATATATATTTATATAAATAATTAATTATTTCGTATTTAAAAATATTTAGATTAATAATAGATTTATTCCCGTCTATCATTTTTGAATAAAATATATTTGATCATAAATACCATTTCCCGTATATAAAAATATTTATATCAATAATAGTTTTTTTTCCCGTATACAAACTTCATCTTTGTTTAGATTTCATTTACAAAAATATTTGAATCAATAGTAAATTTCATATATAAAAATATTTAGATCAATAGTAAATTTCGTATATAAAAAATGTATACCATTTTTGAATAAAAAATGTTTGGATCATAAATACCATTTTTCGTAAATAATAGATTATTTTATAAAAAAATATTTGGATCGATATTAAATTTTGTTATATAAAAATATTTAGATCAATAATAGAATTTTTGGCCTATGCCATTTTTAAATAAAAAATATTTGGATCATAAGTAACATTTTTCGTATTAAAAAATATTTAAATCAATAATAGATTGTTTTCCCGTATATAGACTTCATTTTTGCTTAGATATCATTTACAAAAATATTTGGATCAATAGTTAATTTCGTATATAAAACTATTTAGATCAATAGTTTGGGTACCATATTTTTTAGGTACCATTTTTTAATAAAAAATATTTCAATCATAAATACCATTATTCGTAAATAATAGATTTTTTTCGTATACATATTATTTTTGTTTAGTTATCATTTACAAAACTATTTGGATCAATATTAAATTTTCTTATATAAAAATATTTATATCACTAATAGATTTTTTGAATAAATTTTTTCTGTATACCATTTTTTAATAAAAAATATTTGGATTATAAATATCATTTTTCGTATATAAAAATATTTGATCATAAATACTATTTTTCGTATATAAAAATATTTAGATCAATAATAGATTTTATTTCTCGCATACAGACTTAATTTTTATTTAGGTATCATTTACAAAAATATTTGAATCAATAGTAAATTTCATTTATAAAAATATTTAGATCAACAATAGATTTTTTCCCGTATACCATTTTTTAATAAAAAATATTTTTATCATAAATACCATTTTTCGTAAATAATAGATTTTTTCCGTATACAAATATTAGTTTTGTTTTGGTATTATTTATAAAAATATTTGGATAAATATTAAATTTTCGTATATTAAAATATTTAGATCAATAATATATTTTTTCCCGTATACCATTTTTGGTTCAAAAATATTTGATCATAAATACAACTTCTCGTATATAAAAATATTTAGATTAACAATAGATTTTTTCCCATATACAGACTTCATTTTTGTTTAGGGATCATTTAAAAAAATATTTGGATCAATACCAAATTTCGTATATAAAAATATTTAGATCAATAGTAGATTTTTTCCCCTATACCTTTTTTTAATATAAAATATTTGAATCATAAATACCATTTTTCTTAATTAATAGATTCTTTTTGTATATAAATATCATTTTTTTTAGGTATCATTTATAAAAATATTTAGATCATTAATAGATTTTCTGGCCTATGTCATTTTTGAATAAAAATATTTGGATTATAAATATCATTTTTCATATAAAAAATATTAATTATTAATAGATTTTTTTGTGTGGAAGAAATAAGTGAGATAGTGATGAAAGAGAAAAAAAATTAAAGAATGGAGGGAGATTTGTTAAATTTGATAAAATATAAGAGTTGTGTTATTTTAATAATAAAATTAAGAATTTTATGGTACAAAGACTAAATAAAGACAATTTTAATGTGATGGCAAAAAATCAAATAAGAGTATTGTAGACTTTTCCATAGCCATTGATTTTTTTATATTATAGATTTTTACAATTTAAATTTTGATCTTTCAACTTAAATTTAAAAAATAAAATAAATTTAAATTTAAATTGATGATCAAATTTATTTTGTTAAAAATCATGTATATATATTTTTTTTGTAAATACTATTAGTCTATTAGTAAAGCTAAAAGACATATTTCTCGATCTCAAGTTGGTTGTCGAGGTCATCGCAAGTGTGTAAAGGACAACGCTGTGCATGTCTCCTATTTTTATTATTTCCCTTTTTTTCGCTGCCGAAAGTTAAGAAGCTAAACCAAAAATGAAACTAATTGTGCTTTGCGTGACCTTAATCTATTTACAAATATATGCGCGTTTGTTATGTTTATTACATATATCATCTTCAGTCACAAAGTACCAACAAATGGTTATTTAAAAATTGAAATCAAAATGTAAGCGCGTGTACGTGTGAATATGAATGAATTCTATTGTACATTAATTTCATAGTCAACAAGTAGATGTTTAAAATCTATAATAAACTTTGACATTAAAATAAAAAGTAAATAAGTAAATAGATTAATGCATGTCATGGCTTCCGTTATAGCGATGACAAAAGATTATGATATAAATTTTTTAAAATATTGAAAATATTCAGAGAAAATAAAAAATAAATTTTATTTAATTCTATTTTAGATACTAAATTGATAATTACTGGCTTATTAAAAAAGCTATTTTCTGATACAGAAAAAAGCGATTTGGACTTTTTTTTGAAGAAAAAGACAAACTCCGGCATGTTGACTCTACTAAAAAATATTTTTCTCGTCTTATTTTAACACAAAGTCGCAGTCACGATATTCATTCATCAACAACAAAAAGGTCACATCCACGACATTTGATTCTTTCCGTAAAACAACAATGTCAATAACCAACCAAACACTCCTCTTTTAAATACACACCTCCATCCATTTCATTTCAGATTAGTTGCTTCATTTCAAACATCGCGGAACACGACAGCACATCCCAACACATTCTCATTTCATTCCTTTGCTGTCTGTCTCCCATGAATATCATGATCAACTCCACCCTACCACCGCACAACCTCAACATGTTCCAAACCAAACGCACAACCACCACCTTCACTTGCCGAGCATCCGTTATCAACTTTCCTCCGCGTAAAACAGCTTCTTCCACACGGTTACATCTCTCCAACCTCGAGAATCTCCTTAAAAAACAATATCAACCACTGTCAACACAACAACAAGATCCATTAATCCAAACCAACAACCAAACAACCACAACAACGACAACCGTAACTGAAAAGAAATCAAAGAACATTCTAGTAGGACTCGACCTATCAAATCTCTGGTCTACAGACAAGAAAACAAAAACAACAGAAGAACAAATGTCACCGCGCCACCTCAAAAACCTCCAACGCCTCCTCTCCAAAACAGCAGAATATTCTCCACGCAACTCCCTCGGCGGATACTGGAGACAGTATCACGGATGCAACTACTGGAAGGGAATGCTAGACCCTCTGGATCAGAATCTCCGGCGAGAAGTCCTTCGTTACGGTGAATTCGTACAAGCCGCGTATCATTACTTTCACACCGACCCCACCACGACACAACACGATCACCCACATCAACGACACGTGTCACTTCCTGATAAATTCTACAAAGTAACAAAAAGCCTCTACGCCACGTCATCAATAGAATTACCCGAATGGGTCAATAAAATTGCTCCAAATCTCGGGTGGATGACCCGGAAATCCAGCTGGATCGGATTTATAGCCATTTGCGAGGACAAAAGAGAGATTTCACGATTAGGGAGAAGAGATATTGTTATCTCTCTACGTGGAACCGCAACGCTGCTTGAATGGGCGGAGAATATGCGGGCCCAATTAAAAGAAACCGAAGCCCAAAACGGAAAAAAGCCCAAAGTGGAGTGTGGGTTTCTCAGCTTATATAAAACTAAAGGCTCTAATGTTCCTAGCTTAGCCGAGTCGGTGATTGAAGAAGTGAAACGGCTTATGGAAGTTTACAAAGGCGAAACGCTTAGTATAACGGTAACCGGCCACAGCCTCGGCGCGGCTTTAGCTTTATTAGTAGCTGATGACGTAAGCACGTGTAGCCCACACGTGCCACCCGTGGCTGTTTTTTCCTTCGGTGGACCCAAGGTTGGTAACAAAGCTTATGGAAACAAAATCACATCACAAAATGTAAAAGTTTTGAGAATAGTAAATTCCCAGGACGTTATAACTAGAGTTCCTGGTATGTTTGTTAGCGAAGAGTTTGAACAGAAATTGAGAAGTTTTAAGGTTGGTGGTTTTGTAGCTGACATGCTTGATGAGAAAACACCATTGGCTTACTCGCACGTGGGAGCCGAGCTACGCGTGGATACGAAGATGTCGCCGTTTTTGAAGCCGGATGCTGATATGGCGTGTTGTCATGACTTGGAAGCTTATTTACATTTAGTGGATGGTTTTTTGGCTTCGAATTGTCCTTTTAGAGCCAATGCGAAGAGAAGCTTGGCTAAGTTAATGGAGTATCAAAGTTCTAATGTAAAGAAATTGTATACTAATAAAGCTAAATCAATGAGTGTGAATATTGAAAAAGAGAGATCTTTCTCCAGCTCTGAATGTTTGCCTAGTCCGTCGTAAACATGAATAGGACAAGGTTATTCTATTCGTGGTGTGTTTGTTGTGTTCTGTGTGCATGTGCATGACTCTTACTATTCATTATTTTTTACTAACTTCAGCTAAAAAAATAGCTTAACCAAAAGTAAAATTCATTGTGATCTGCATGGACTTGAACAATTTCTTTACTATTTTACAAATGAGGTGTGCTAGGTTTACACCTTTTTCTTACACCTATAGCACTACACCGTATGAAAGAGCGAGGAAAAATGTTTTTTGCACAGAAATCAAAAAAATTAAATTATTAAAAAAATAAAATTGATAAGTATTATGTATAATTATACGGTGTAGTGTTAAAATGTGGTGTATGGATATCTTTTCCCTTTACAAATATTTGTGCGTTTGTGTGTATACGGTTTTTGCGTATTGACTTCAGGCACAAGGTACTAGCAAATCTATACTTTAAAACTGAAACTAAAATGCCAGCGGGTAGGTGTGAATTTGAATGAGTTCTTAAAGTTACTGATACATCATCTTCATTCAATACCAACAAATCGATTTTACTAATTAAAATGAACTTTGACTTTAGGAATAAAAGTTTTTAAAATCCATTTCAGTTTCCATCATTTTGAAAATGAGGTATCTGTTTAATAAAAAAGATGAATAAGTTCTGTTAAAGAAGAAATGAGACAGGTTGATTTTCAATCTGCTTGGTCAACTTTCAGAAATAATGACTATATATGAGATATTAAAATTTGATCAAAATGACTATTTTTACAATCTTTATCAAAGTCAAGAGAAATTCAAGAGAAATTTATATTCAACATTTTATATTTTTCGATCCAACGAGCTTTCTTTTGCCAAAGTCAAAATCAGGATGGTTCACAAAAGATTCAAAATGTCCCATATCTCAAAAACGAGATTGTAGACTTGAGGTGAAATAACATTTTAAGTTAAAGATAAATCTTTGTCATGCTCGAGGGTGAAAGACCATTAAACTTGTTAATTTTAATTGAAAGTTCATGAAACTAAACAAAACCTAACATTGCCAAGAAGTCAGAGTTAAAACTAGTTTATAAACAACACAGATATTTTTATACAAGTCCAAATACTAACGAGAGTAGTGCCAAGAACATTCTCTTTTTAATATTCTCTTCAACACTCACTCTTTCATTAAATGAAACACATGTGAGTCTCTCACTTTAGAAATGAATCTCACATAAAATAGTAGGACTCACATGTATTTCAACCAATAAAAAAACGAGTGATAGTAGTAGAAAGAATATTGAAAAAGAGAGTGTTACTAGTGCCAACAATAATTTATAAGCAACACTTCTTATTTAAGTATTTAAATTACACTTTGATTTGGAAAGTAGTGTTAGGCTAAATTCAAAATTTTAAATTACTTAATTAATTTAATTTTTTAATTATTTAATATTTTTTTTAAAGAAAATTATCGATTTATAAATATCAATAATTTATTGTTGATATGGATTGAACTTTAAACAAACCGTTTATATTCATTTAACTCAACTAATAATTATTTGTTAAATTATCTGACTCACACACTTCTCAATTATTTGATAATTAGTCTTATAGATTATTCTCACTATTACAAAAAAACATATTTAACTTCGGTTGCGAAAGGGATTTAAGTTCGGTTACAAAGGTGAAGTAACGAAGGGCGTCATGAAAATTTGTCACATTACCCCTTGGTTTTGAAATAACCGAGGGTTAGAGTGTTCTTCACATAGATTCGATCTCCAAAGTGGTCCTTTTTGAAATGCTTAAATGGAGAAAATAAATTTCCTCTTAATCTTGATATTTTATTGACGTGTATAACACCTTTCATCTCGGTTTTGACATAAAACCGACAAGTAAAATATGATTGAGTTTATGAAATCTAATGTACATTGTTTATTTCACTACACCCTAACTGAACATATAACTTCTCAAAATTGGTTAGAAAAATAAGTATATGAACAATTGTGTTATATTTGAAATAGAACTTACACTGATTTATGTTTTTCAAGCATTATACAACTCACACTGCGCCAAACAAGACTTTAGACGGCGCTTTTTTGGCTTTAGACAGCGCTGTCTATTCCAGCGCTGCTATAGGTAAAGACAGTGCTTCGTTAAAACTAAAAGGGCTGCTAAATACCCCCTTTAGGCACCCCTTTTATTTTGAAAGTGTTGCTAAAGGCCCCCTTTAGCCAGCGCTTTTACTTTTAAAGCGCTGCTAAAGGCCCCCTTTAGCCAGCGTTTTCTCTAAAACAAAATTTAAAAAAAACTCCTCTTTAGGAAGCGCTTTTACTGTAAAAGCACTGTCTAAAGCCCCCTTTAGACAACGCTTCCTTTTTAAAGCGCTGTCTAATGTCCTCGAAATTTTTTATATGACATTTTTTAAAAAACACGCTGTTTGATATATACAATTTTATATGCACAGATTTAAACCATATTTGCACTAGGTTTTCACCACATTTTGCACCTGTATATACCATTACAAATTTCACCAGATTTTCACAAATTGGAGCTTTAGTCCAATAAAAAACAATACCAAAAGATATACCATATATATTTGCACCAATGTACTTATATATACCATTACTCTTGTACATATATACTTTTACAAAAAAAACAACGCCAAAAGATATGCCACATTTTGCACCATTATATACCATTACAAAATCTATTCATCTCTATCTTCTACATCTGCACATATAACCTGAAACAACACTAAAATATTGTAATTCATACCATGATACAAATAAAATATAATTTACCACATGATAAACAACACAATAGCAACACTTGAATATACTCAAAATTCTCATCAGTTAAAGTAAGATTACAATATACCTTATATAACTTTCGACTCAATAATGAATTGACACCAATCCTCCTTAAGTTCATCCAACTGAGAACTTGAGTAATAGCACACTTGAATTCATCAAAGTACTACATAATAATATAACATGCGTTCTTTCATCATTCAACACACGTTCTCTCATATGGTTAAAATCTCTTCAATATTTCAAGTTTTTTATTCAACAATTATGGAAGAAACAATCAATCTAAAACTCAATAACAACAACATCGACATCAACAACAACATCAATAACAACATTAACAATGAGTCTCAACAACGACATAAAATCTTTAGGGTCTCAACGACTTTTCATATGATTATTTCCAAAATCAATTTAATAGAAACAAGGGTTATTACCATTTTATCCCCTATAAAAAAAATTGAAAAACAGCCGTGCCATTTCAAAATACTAACGATTTGGCCCCTAAAGTCAAAATCTGAAAGAAAACCTGCAGATTTTCCCGCGGATTTTGACTTTAGGGGCTATATTATTAGTATTTTGAAATGGCAAGGTTGTTTTTCAAAAAAAAAAAATTACAGGGGGATAAACCTCAAATAGCCTAAATGGCAAGGGGATAAAATGATAATAATCCTAGAAACAATCAATACTAGATATAATAAACTCATCAACTCGACGAAATAAGATGAGAGCTCCATAGAGAATCACAAAAAATATATAATGTCAATATCAATCTAAAACTCAACAACAACAACAACAATAACAACAACAACAACATAAAATCTTTAGGATCTCAACAACAACAACAACGTCATCAATAACAACAACATCAATAAACCTATAACATAAATAAGGTTAAACAACAACAACATAAAACCTTTAGGGTTTCGGGTCTCAACGACAACAACAAAATCAATAAACCTAGAACATAAACATGTTTAAACAACAATATAAATCTCTAGGGTTTCAGATCTCAACAACAACAACAATATTAATAATGATGTTTGACGTACCAGATCTTTGAAGAAGTGAAAGAAAATGATTTGGGTCTTTGAAGAAGAAACAAAAACATTAAACACATATGATCATCGTATTAAAGATGATATGTGTTTATGGCTCTCATTGATTAGGACTCTCTTGTTGGCTCTCTTGTTAAGGACTCTTCGTTAGAATTTTGTTTGTGTTGCTTAGAAATGTGAAATTGAATGTTACAAGTTATATATTCAAGAACTAGCATCAGAAATATTATTAATTCTTTGACTATAAAAATACAAATAGGATAAATCAAATAAGAAGGATATCATCAAAAAGTTAAAGAATTAGTACGATTTCCCAAAGAAGAAAATACATCATAAGAATCATAAGAAAATTCTTCATTAGAATTCAATGAATCCTCTAAGGAATCTTCATCACGAGAATCCTCTAAAGAATCATCATCAGAAGAATCATATGAAGAAGGTGTACAGTCATATGAATAATCTATAGCATCGTTAGAAAAATTTGTGGAAACATAAAGAATCTTCATCATATATATGAAGAATTCTCTAAATGATTAGAATCTTCATCAATTGAAGAATCATTTTAAGGATCACCTAAATATTCACATGAATTATCTTCCAAATAATCAACAAAGAAATTATATGAAAAGGTTAAAAAAATTGCTTTAAGGATACTTTGGAATATGACAATGAGGTAACTACTTTATCTTACAAGTAAATATTTAATTTAGGTGTTAAATTTAGTAAGAAAAATAATGAGCTAGAAAGAAATACCTTAGCATTTCAAAATCATGTTAAAGCTCTTGAAAGTGAAAATGATAAGATTAGTGATGAAAGTAATATGCTTAATAAAACATTTAAAATCAAATAAATGTGAAACACGCAATTCGTTAAGAAAGGAAATTGAAAGCTTGTATGAAACTTTGAGTAAATTTACTAAAGGCAATGCAAATCTTGACAAGATATTATCACACCAAAAGAGTTTTGTATAGAAAAGCCGGCTAAGAGTATCAACCAACTAATAACGCTGAATCTTTTATAAGTATATGTCACACGAAGAAGAAAACAAATTGTTTTGTTTATAAATGTAATTAGTGTCATAAGCTTGGTCATCTTGAACCTTATTGTTTTGGAAATACACATCATTTAATATGGTCTAAAGGATACACCTCCAATGACCAAAGACATCTTAAATTCACTAACGCTAAAATACCCTAAAAGATTAGGTTACCAAAATTAAAAACCTTTTTTTTTTGCAGAAAAGCTTTGCAATCAGTAAATCACTGTCAAATAAAAATAAGATGTAAAGAGAATATGTCTAAAGTCTTCTCAAAAAAAGATGAATTAATGTTAAAAGAATTCTATAGGAATGGCTCCTTGGGTAAAGAATTTTTTCAAATGTGATCGGTTAAACCTCTTAATCGGTTAAACCTAATAGTTACTCGATTAAGACAATTTATTTTTCAAATGCAGTGCCATCTACTCGACTCAATTAAGGCCAAATCTAATCGATCAAAAAATAAAATTTATATAAAATCTCCACAGAACATCAATTCTCAATCAAATTTAATGCAAAATCGATCACCATTAAATATTTAATCTATTAAGACAAAATTTAATCGATTAATGAACTCAAAATAACAAAATTTTCAAATTAGAAAAAACAATTCAATCAACACTGATCTACCATAAATTATGTCGTCCAATTCAAATTTAAAAATGTTCACAATGAGATTGTAAAAGGTACATTATTTCCTCTCTTTTTTACTAATAAAAAAAATCATTCTTTTCTTGCTTGCCTTCTTGTTTATACTTCTTGTTTGTTATTATCATAATCATAATGGCATGAAAGAGGATCTTTCTCTCTAGAAGTTGTTCTTCAAAAATCTACATGTCTAGAGATTTCTCCTCCGAATCCCAATATTTTCATGATGACTTCTTTTTTGATCGCCGCATTCTTAAAATTATTTACATGGACATAAACTACTTTAAAAAAAAATGGATTCTACGAAGATCTTTGTCAAGCATTGACTAAATATTTCACCTGCAAAGAGCCAGAGCCATATATCCATGAATAATCAAGATATTTTTTGAAAATATCGATTTCAAAGATGGTTTACTCATATCAGATGCATGTAAGACTAGAATTTCTCTCACCATTGAAAACTTTGGAAAACTCTGCAATTTACCCTCTTTCGATAAAACCTACAACTGAGATGCTCTATTTGGGGTCTCAAAACTTCATACTATATATCTCTACTTAAAACCTTCTTATCACTCCAAGGGGAGGTATCAAATTCCCTATCAAAGAGAATATGTTGAATGCACCTTATCATTTTGTGCATCATTTAGTATCATTTGTGCTTTATCAAAGGAAGATCATGCATGATGAACTGTTAAAGAAAGATGTTGTGACCATGTGGCATCATTGAGAATTTTGAGTAATAAAGCATGTGTTGGAATTCATGGGTAAGACTAGAGCATGGTTGCCTTATGGAAATTTAATCACAAAATTTTATTCCAATGCTGGAGTCAACTTAGAAGGAGAATGGTCAAGCCCAAATTTTGTATTTGATTGGGAAAATTCACTTATAAATATAAATATCAGAGACTTCAAGGGGGTTTTAGAGTATGATTCAGCAAATATGGAAACTTTTTATTACAATATTCCTCAAATCCTTCTACATAAACACTACTGACTTCCATTGTTTCAAGCACTCAAGAAAACACCAAAACTCTTCATTAGTTATCCAAGCAAGTTGCCTTACTAACAAATTATGCCTTTGATTCTGAAGCTAAAGTGCAAGTAAAAATACCTTATGATGATGATATAAAAAAGGATTAGTTGCCTTGATGAATGTTTTATTTCCTATTTTTTTGTGCTTCATATTTTCTTCTTTATCACTTTATTGTAATCAAACCATTTTCATTTTGTTTTAATGATAACTTGTTTTCTTCCAAGTTTATGGAATATGCGGTTTATATTCAGTTTATTTATCCATCTTTTTTATAGTGTCAAAGGAGGAGAAGTATACTTTCAAGGGGAGTAGAGTATACTCTCTTTATTTAAAAGGGGGAGTTAACCACTCCAATGTTTTCATCTACCTTTTTTGTTTTACCACCTCCCGAGATGCTTTATCATCACCAAAAGGGAGAGAATGTGTATCTATGTTATGTGCAAGTATAACCATCATCAGATTTTGATAATGATAGATATCCAGCGGTTTAACAGACGATAACTTTAAAAATCAAACGTCAATAGGTGTTAATGATTCAAGAAAGTTCTTGGTGATAACTGTTAAAAGGGAAGTTTTCTAAAAATATCTAATGGTTCATGGTGATGGCATCTTAATTTTATATTTGTCTCATGTCTTTATCCCTTATATGTTTTACTTTTAGTATTTATTTTATTTTTGTAATGTTTCTATCTTTTTTCTATTACTCTGCTGCTATTCCTCTTTTTGTTTATTTATACTAACCTAAACAGTTTTAAAATCAAAGTTTTTATAAATCATTTACGAATTTAAAATATCACAATTCACCCTCTTACGTATTTGGAGTCACTTGGTTAATGGTACTTAGACAGGTCGTTGTACCTACAAGAGTCGAAAAAATGCTCCATAACTAGGAGGGAACTTATAGAATACAAGAAAGGTTATCCCATTGAGCCTACACATTATAAGAGTTTGATGACGACAATGTCCCTATATCTTAGAACTATGTGAATTTGAGGCATTACTACAGTTAATATTTGTTATGTTTCCAAGTTAATATGGCGATGAAGCATCCTTCCAAAACTTGCATTTATGACTAAATATATTAATAAAAGAAGTAGGGTGGCACTTTTTTCCCTTGCAAGGGCATGGGTTTGTAAAGAGGCGCCCTATTTACTAAATTTAGACGTTCTTAATCTTAGTTGTCCAGTACATGAAAATCATTGCATCCTTCAGGATATCATTGCACTCATAAGGGTATTGTTGCATCCTTTAGGGTATTGTTGCATCCTTTGGGTTATTGTTGCACACTTTGGGGTGTCATTACACCCTTCAGGATATAATTTCACCTTTCTCTGTATCATTTCTCTATGAGAGGCATCTCAACCTACTAAATGAAGCCATAATGCCTAAAACTCGCCAAAACAATATTACATAAATAACATCTCACTTAAAATTATAAAAACCTTAAGAACATGCAAATGCGACAAAATGATCAAATTTAGTCAAACAACACAGGAAAATGAAATGTCCATTAAACTTTAACACCTTGAGGGGTATCATAATATTCAAGGACATGTCGTCGAAAGAATTTAAGTATGGACGACAATGCTCAAAGGTTCACTAAACTCAAAATGGAAATAAATAGTGGTATATTTTTCCTCAGAAGGAGGGTGGTCCTCCTCTTCGACCAAATTCCCATCTTATGCAACCTTGAACAAATGAAGCTCGCTTAGATTCAAGTTAGGATACATACAGTACACCTTCTATTTATCCCTCTCAAGTGTCTAGTGGGAAGCAAGAACGCTTTCTGCATGATATTTGTCCAAGATAGTCTATAATTAGGCCTTGATAACGACATCAACATCGATTATATATTTCAAAGCAAGCAATCTCAACTCTCACTCGTGCTACTCCTTGTTCTGCTTTCGGTGCACATCATCTTTATCCTTATCCTCCTCCTCCAACTTTTTCAATGAACATTGTATGTCTTTGTGCTTCTTTTCAAAGAAGAGATATTATTGTTGGCCAAACTTAGCGAAGTTTTATTCTTTTCATCTTCCCCAATTCCATCTTTAGTGCCTATGAAATTTCTCTGTTTGGCCATATTTTTCAAAAATAACTTGCTCTAGAAGGACATCCCTCAAATGATAGGTCTCGGCCATGTTGAACAACCTCTTCACACACATGTTCTTCACCTTCTACATGTTGCTCAAAAGGTTGAGGTGGTCGTGCACGAAGCCGATGTTATCAAAATCCTTATCCAAAAGAGAATGTGTCTCCTCATTTCTAAAAGGAACCATAAATGATACTCTTTGTAGAGGACCGACACCATCACCATATTGAGGCACCTAATCCAACAAGTCTATTGAGGCGCCCACCTCCGTACCAATGTGATTTTTTCCTCTTTTAACCTTCTTATGTTTTCCCCTAGGATAGGATCAAACCTCGCCAAGAGAGGCCAACTTGGCATCATCCATGGGTTTCCTATTCTTTACATCACGAGTCAATAATCTAGAAAGGCCATTGTTATGGTTGGTGATCCCCACCTCGCTTGTCTCGAAATTCTTCCTCTCTAGTAGAGATTTCCTCTGTGATATCAATAGGGAAGCCATCCCTACTACAAAAGAATCAAGAAGTTAGTGAGAGTAACACAAAACTAAATTCAAAACAGGCATATAATTGATACTTGCATAAATATTCACTGAGCACTTTATCTCCCTCCTCATAGTTCGTTAACTCTATCACATTTAGGACGTAAAACAACTCTAAAAAATTGATGGTGTATTTCTCTACCTCATTGATCCTATCATAGTCGAAACCATTTTTTAGCACAATCTCACTCACGCAATATAGAGGAAACTGATAGTCACCAGTATCCTTAAACATGACCATCGAGCACTTTGTACTACCCTATTTTTGTACAAACTTCTATTTCCAATTCTTATAGTTTGAATGTCATAGGGTGAATATGCCCTTATTGATGAAGGAGCTTATTGAGTCCCTACCATCCTTGTTGACACCCTTTGTACCATAAAAAGAAAAGGAAAGTCAATCATAGGCATGATCCCATGGGCTTCACACATGGTTACAAACCACTTAATAAAATCCCAAGTGTTTGAGTGCAATTATGAGTGGGTGAAATTGATGGTCTTCAAGACGTCAACCTCAAACATAGTGAAGATAATTCCCACTCCCATATCAACAATAATTTTTGTCTACATGTAGAAGTGTTTGTTCCCCGTCCCCCACAGAATCCTCATAGAAGCTTTCTCTCCCTCAAAATATGGCTCTAATAGAACATCATCTATGTCGCTTGTGGTGGATATATACATCCTCTTATGGAACATAACCACCCTGGTTGTGTTATCAAAAACCGAGTTAGTGCTTTCAACTTTTCCACTTGAGCGAGCATCACCCTTCGTCGCCATCAAAGATCCCAGCTTTCTTGTGTTAGAAGAGGGAAAACAAAAACAATATCATTGCTTTCTCTGCAATTAGAGCTTTTAGAGCTACTGTTGTAACTCCTAAAAATTCCTCGTTCAAAAAGCTTCCAATCCAACTCCCCATTGAGTCGCCTTGAATTTTCTAAACAATGATTCCACATCCTTAATCTCTCCTCAAACGTTTTAGGTTTTATCAATTTTTGTTCGCGTCACACTCTCTAATAAACATTGTTGCCTAGATGTTAAAAGGAAACAACACATAGGAGAAGCAAAACTAAATACCTATGATGAAGATTCACTTGTAGAAATGTTAGATTCACAAACTAATGGAAGAAAGTACGAATACTAGAGGAAAATGGAGCAAGACTAGAGAAGCCGTGAAAAATCAAAGACATGAGGTTGTGTATTTATAAAGAAAATGGTCCTCCCTTGACTGAGTAGTCATCAATTGGTGCATATCCATCATTGTTGCGATAAAGCATCGACGACCTTGATCACATGCATGCAAACAAACAAACAAATCATATATATTGGCCATTCCTAATGCAGTTTTAATTATTTTACAACATTAATTTCACCCTTAATCATAAAGCTTGATTGTTGATCTGAACGAAATCGCCTTCAATACTCTTTTGAATAACAAAACCAAGATCCTAACCTAAGTACATACACCAATTGAAGGACAAATCAGCGTCGCCGATGAACACACCTCTTCACTTAACCACTTCCCCCTAATGGGCCTTTTGTGGACTGGAATTCCTTCCTTTACAGGTCTTATGCCTTAAGGACAGAGGACTAAAATATCTTTAATTAGCTGCAACTACTATATCGCAAAACAGGTCTGTCAAATGCCAAAGTCCTCAGCTCATCACATATTCACAATGTTAACACAATAATCATCATGAGCTGTAATTCCTTAATCAAATATACCATCATGATCATCATTTATTTTTCAATTAAAGTCAATTATGCAACCGGCCAGTTATTTCCCACGAGTAAGGAATTTTTAAATGCAACACAAAAGTAATTAGTGCGAATGCATCAGTTTCACATTACACGGTCTGTTTTGTTATATTTTTCACATTTTAGAAAAGAATAACTATTTCAACTAAACCACGGTCACTTGTAAAGCAATCGTGTTAAACAATTTCCTGTTGTGTTTCCCGTTTTTGACATTTTCACTCGGGAGGAGAAAAAGTAAACTTCAAACAACTAACAATCTTTTCAACAATAAGAATGTTATTTGGATACAAGTTTTCTAACATCATATATAAATATCTTAAAAAATATAATAGGATGAGTCTGGGCATAAACCGATAAAAAAAGACATATACATTGTCGTCATCGTATTTTGTATTCTAAAATAATTTCCCTGTCAACAAAACAAAGTGCTTATTGTTCGTTAAAAACTTCAACTCTAGTTGGATTTTGTAAATTTATAATTAAATTATGATAACATGAACATAAATCCGTTGTAGTCTAGTTGGTCAGGATATTCGGCTCTCACCCGAAAGACCCGGGTTCAAGTCCCGGCAACGGAAGTTTAATTTTTTGATGAATATTTTCTCTTACGAAACTTGTTTTGTTCCAAATCCTCTAGGAAACTTAAACCACACAACACGAATTTGAACACATAACAATTGTTTTTTGCTACTACGCATGAAGATTATCTCGTACCGTTGCTAAACCACTTGAATAGTTGAATCAGTGTTTGCGGTGAAACTGACATAACGATCAGAGTCTCTGAGATTATTGATACATATGTATTGTTTGCGATTCTTCAGGAAGAAGAAACTAACATCTTTGTCGACCTCGTCATTTGTTACACTAACCAAACACCAAACCCTCACTCAAACCCACCATAACAATGTCATTGCTTCGAATAAAATCATTGCCAATTACGTTCGATCTGGTGACGTGGATTCTGCTCTTCGTGTGTTTGATAACATGAAAGTGAAGTCCACTATTACCTGGAACTCTATCCTCGCTGCATTTGCAAAGAAACATGGGAATTTTGATCGTGCTCGCCAACTGTTTGAGAAAATTCCTGAACCGAACACGGTTTCATATAACATCATGTTGGCATGTTATTGGCACCATTTTGGCATCCATAATGCTCGTGGTTTCTTTGACCGAATGCCCGTTAAGGATATTGCGTCGTGGAACACGTTGATTTCGGGTTATACTCAAGTCGGGTTGATGAGTGAGGCGCGCAGGTTGTTTGCAGTGATGCCGGAGAAAAACTGTGTCACGTGGAGTGCGATGGTGTCTGGTTATGTGGCTTGTGGGGATTTAGATGCTGCTGTGGAGTGTTTTTATGCTGCTCCTATGAGGAGTGTGATTACTTGGACTGCCATGATCACTGGGTATATGAAGTTTGGAAGAGTTGAATTGGCGGAAAGATTGTTTCATGAAATGTGTTTGAAGACATTGGTAACATGGAATGCTATGATTGCCGGGTATGTTGATAATGGTAGGGCGGAGGATGGGTTAAAGCTTTTCAAGACAATGTTAGAAACTGGGGTTAAACCTAATAATTTCAGCTTGACTAGTGTGTTGTTGGGTTGTAGTGATTTATCAGCTTTGCAGCTAGGGAAACAAGTTCATCAATTAGTTTGTAAATCTCCGTTGATTAGGGATACAACTGCAGTGACTTCTTTGATTAGCATGTATTCCAAATGCGGGGATCTTAAGGATTCCTGGGAGTTATTTGTTAAGATTCCGCGAAAAGATATCGTAACCTGGAATGCAATGATTTCGGGTTATGCTCAACATGGAGCTGGTGAAAAGGCGCTTCATTTGTTTGATGAGATGAAAAGGGAAAACATGAAGCCAGATTGGATTACGTTTGTTGCAGTGTTATTAGCCTGTAACCATGCAGGATTGGTAGATCTTGCGATCCAATATTTTAACTCAATGGTAAGAGATTTTGGTATTAAAACTAGGCCAGAGCACTATGCATGCATGGTTGATCTTCTTGGTCGAGCTGGTAGGTTATCTGAGGCCGTAGATATGATACAAAGTATGCCTTTTAAGCCCCATCCTGCCATATTTGGAACACTTCTAGGTGCTTGTAGGATCCATAAAAACTTGCACATGGCCGAGTTTGCTGCCAAGAATCTGCTTGAGCTTGATCCAACTAGTGCAACTGGATATGTTCAATTGGCTAATGTTTATGCAGCACAAAACAAATGGGAACATGTTGCTAGGATCCGAAAATCAATGAAAGAACATAACGTTGTGAAGTCCCCTGGATATAGTTGGATCGAAATAAACAATGTTGTGCATGAGTTTAGGTCAAGTGACAGATTACACCCTGAATTGGTTTCTATACATGAAAAACTAAATGAATTGGAGAAGAAAATGAAGCTGGCAGGATATGTCCCAGATCTTGAATTTGCATTGCATGATGTCGGAGAGGAGGTGAAAGAAAAGCTTCTCTTATGGCATAGTGAGAAACTTGCTATTGCATTTGGACTTTTGAAGGTACCAT
Organism: Vicia villosa; assembly: GCF_029867415.1. NCBI lineage: Eukaryota > Viridiplantae > Streptophyta > Magnoliopsida > Fabales > Fabaceae > Vicia > Vicia villosa. The sequence continues at coordinate 54,149,462 of NC_081180.1, forward strand.
TAGGAGTTCCAATCCGGGTGTTTAAAAATTTGAGGGTTTGTGGAGATTGCCACTCTGCAATCAAATACATCTCAGCTATAGAAGGAAGAAAAATCATTGTTAGAGATACCACAAGGTTTCATCATTTCAAGGATGGGTTCTGCTCCTGCAGCGATTACTGGTAGGCTTGATGGTTTGTGGCTAATACAATGGTATTAAATTTAAGGGTTTGCTTGTATTGCAAGAACAATGCTATCATGCTCTTCACCTTGAACTCAATTTGGTACCAGTTCTCACTAAAAGGAACACCACAACCTTTGCTCTCGCATCGCATTAAATTTCTTGTTGAGCTTGTAGGCTATGATGCTGAAAACTAACTCCGTCACAACCTTTGCTCTCGCATCGCATTAAATTTTGTGTTGAGCTTGTAGGCTATGATGCTGAAAACTAACTCCGTCAGTAGTTAACAATTTTTAAGAGAGTTTGAAGTTCACCTGCTCTAGATAGATAGTGCAAGAGAAAACCATTGATTGCTGCTTGTAGGCACCGCGTCATGAACAAATGTCTGTTCCCAAATGCAGGTTCAAGAAAAGAAAAACAATTGATTTTAAACTACAAACCAGAAGACTACAGGATTATATGGATTTCAACAATAGCAACCTGGAAAATGACTGTTGCACATCTATCTAAAGTGTAGAGTTCGGAGCATCAGTTGCTTACCAGAGTGCTTTTGCAGTAACAAATTGAAAATTGGGGATTCAATACTACACGGAAAAGTCTTACCCCCAAATTCATTTTATTTGAAAATTATTCAATTTTACAACAATTCGTATCATCATTATTTCAACTAATAAGGTTATTTATAGATCATGAGGATGCTCAGCTCATATTAGTTTTACCTATCATAGAAGAAGTCGAAAGTGAAAAGGTTTTGGTGCTTTAGGCCTCACGGTGACTATAGCGTAAACTCAGCTTATAAGTAATCATGGAAAGCCTTCTGGACAATAGCAGGCTGCATGTTGATGGAAATTGGAGAAAGATAACCCCTCAAAAGGTGAAGGTGTTCTTATGGAGAGCTGCTCGTAGCTGCTTACCAACGTGACACCGCCTTCAAAGTCGAGGAGTAAAGTGTGATGATCGATGTGCTTCCTGTGAGAGGTCATACGAGAACGATTGGCATATTTTCTTCAGGTGTGACGAGATTAAATCAGTTTGGGAGGAAGCTGGATTGTGGCACATTATTAGCTCAAATCTGGAGCAGACTGACGGTTTCGTGGCAGTTTGTTCAGCTTCTCAAAGAGTTACCATATCACCAAATAATCACTTTCGCTATGACTGCTATGGGGTTCTGGAAAAGAAGGAACGATAAGATGTGGAATGGGCACGAGACGAGTGCACACATGACTGTGCATATGGCGCGAGAATCGTTAGCACAGTGGCAGCAAGCTCAACTCAACGTAGGCTGCAGAAATTGGCCCATGCAAGCTGGAACAGAGACAGAAAATCCAAAAAAATTTAGATGGCAAGTTCCGGAAACAGGGGAGATAAAGTGTAACGTGGAGAATGGATGTTGCAGAGTGGGAATGTGTATTAGAGGATCACATGGTGAATATTTAAAAGCTAAAACAGTTTGGTTCCATGGTTTACCTCTACCTCATGAGACGGAGGCGAGGGGTTTAAAGAAGCGATCAAATGACAAGTTTGGGACTATCCAACAACCAACGTGTCTATCAAACATGAGTGTAAGCAAGTGGTTGACGGGCATGGCTAGGAGGCTCAACACCAATACCATTTTTGGCGCCATCATCGACATCTATAAAGCTTCAACTCACATTTATCAAAACTTTAGGATAAGTTTAATCAAGAGACAAGCAAATAACGTTGCTCATTCGTTAGCACGGACGGCTTTTCATCTTGTATCGAGACTATTATTTATGCTAGTTCTAAAGTTCATGATCTTATTTCATCTTGTATTGAGACTATTATCATCAATGAAATTAGTTAAATTTGTTACTGTAAAATAAAATTTATAGATAGTTTTTTTGGTCACAAGACTATTTATAGATGTTTTTTCTTTGGGTTGAAACATTGTACCAATACACCAAAGATTTGGGCAGCAGTTGCCTAACCAGCAGAAATCGCAAGTTTGCTACACAACAATACTCTACAATGATAGAAAAACTGTGAGTCAGAACACAACATATATCATCTTCAAGCAACACCTCCTCAAGGAAAACAGGTTTACTCTAGAATTTCTTGAGCTAAAGGTATGTTCAGCAAAGAAAGGGATAATAAGTGAACCTTTTCAAGGATAAAAATTCAGTTTTCTATATATTTTATTTCATAAACTTATACATTCAATTCCTACCGAGACAACCGAACAAATATGAGAAGCAAAAATAAATCAGTTTTCTATATATTTTATTTCATAAACTTACAATGCAATTGAACAACATTCAACTCCTACTGTGACAAGTGAACAAATATGAGAAGAAGCTATTAGGTAAAGGTAAATTGTGCTTGGGACAAAAGGTAAATACTGCTTTTCAACAATATTCCTAATTTTGTACATATTTTTTTAGAATCAAATACATTGAAAAGAATGAAAGTTTTAACAACGAGCTGAATGACAAAGAGTAAATCACGGCAAACAATCTTCATATAGAAGCATTATGTGAGAACTAGTTTTGCATGCCAGAGACACATGAACGTCTAAGACCATGAATATTTAGTCTCTAAGACGAGCAGCAACCGGACTTCTGGTTCACAGGCTGTCCTCGAATTTGAACTGTTGGAGGCCTGGCATTGTTTGATGGTTGACTTGCCATTCTGTGGGGAAAAGTACCAGGGACAGACAAATGGGATCAGTCATCGAGGTGGATTTGCTAATCAGGATCCATGAATAACATTACATGTAGAAATTCCATACCTGTTTTTTATTTCAGCAGCCATGGCCATGAAAGCCTGTTCCACGTTGTTGGCATTTTTAGCACTAGTTTCCATGAAAGGAATTCCAATTTCATCTGCAAATGCCTGAAATATAGAAAACACAAACATCCAAACATTAAATAAAGGAAGGATTCAAAAACAAATGTTAGAAGTGGGACATGTATATGACATAAATCAACAAATTGAGGATCACCTTTGCTGTTTCAGAGGACACGACTTTATTATCCGTGAGATCACTCTTGTTTCCAACTAGAAGCTTGTTAACATTTTCACTTGCATAGCGGTCAATTTCATTCAGCCACTGCTTAACATTGTTAAAGCTCTCTTGGTCAGTGACATCATAAACAACCTGCAAAAAAGAAATGCAAAATTACACCATTGTTTCCCAAAGATAATATAAAAGGAAATTGCTGACAAAGTGCCAGTTTAAAAAGACTCACAATTATGCCATGAGCCCCACGGTAGTAGCTGCTAGTGATAGTCCGGAAACGTTCTTGACCAGCAGTGTCCCACTATTCAGAAGATGCAGAAAAATATGTCAACAATTACAGGATGCAGTAAAGCAAAAAAACCCAAATAATTGCGATAATTGGTAAATGGAAAAACTTGGAACGAGCAGCTTATCATATAAACAAAAAAGGTATCCTTGGTACATGGGAGATTAACATCATTGGTTCAAGGAATGTTCAAATTCATTTTTGTGCATCTAATTGAGACAGTTTCAATATGCAATTTAGATGTAGAAAACAAATTGACATAGAATAGATAATATAAAAATCCCATCAGAACCAAAAACAACTTGTTCAATATTCAAACAACATTAACTTGATCCGTGACTTACAATTTGAAGTTTAATGGTCTTCCCGTCTTGCTCAACAGTGCGTATTTTCTGTAGAAGGGAGCATGTTAAATATCCAACCATGCAATTGTGTTGAAAACAACGTGGAAATAAGGTTAGGTGGTTTAAATGAAATGCTTACAAAGTCCACTCCGATGGTACTGATATAGCTGTCAAGGTATGAATCATCCTGTTTCAGATATGAAAAAAATATTAATAAGTGTAACCTAATCCATCTGGTGAGAGTCAGTCATTATGCAAGGAGTAAATCTTGCCATTGGATCTAACCATGAATTGATATGAATAAAGTTGGAACTTTGTGAAATGATGTGACTGATAAAAAAACTAAAATTGATGACCATATATGGTTTATAGTCAAGATTTACTCCTTTCGGTCGTGCAAATAGCCCTCTCCAAGTCTCATTGAATGTGATTGTGACATCTTCCACATTTCAATGGCGAAATAATATCCAAAGTTCTGAATACTAAACTTCATATGGAAATGGAATAGTAGGAATATTCAACTTCATCTTTTTTCATTAATTGGAAAAAGGTAAACCATAAAGAAAGGACAAGGGCTCGGAACTTACAGCAAACCTCAGGAGGAGACATGACTTGCCCACACCAGAATCTCCAATCAACAAAAGCTTGAACAAATAGTCACTGAAAATAACATATGCTCCAATCAAAGATGTGATATTATTAATGAATGTATCCTTTTATAAAGATAATGGACAGTGGCAATATGGGTGAGTATGACTTGGTCCATTTGAATTTGTGTATAATGAACTAACTTTTAATAACCATTGGCATATATATTGTAAAACAATCAAGAATTCTAATTATTTTACAATATATATTAATGCAGGCGAGGAGTTGGTTCCTATGAAGTACGGACTACGACACGGATACCGACACCGATAATTTAAAAAATCTAGGATACCGACACCATTACATAAATTTGACATTTATTTATCCATCTATGATAAAAAAGTGAAAAATATTCTATTAAAAGTTAATCTCTTCAATCCTTCATTGATAATATTGATTCAATACATATTTAATTCTTTTAGATTAGATTTTAAATGTGTATGAGAATTAACTAAAAAAAATTTACAACATGCGATAAGCAAAGAAAAAAAAATTTTAAAACTCTTATGTGAATTGTCCGACACGTATTGTACGAATGTCATACGACTGAGTGAATGAATGTCATAAAATTGTTGGAATTCGTTTCAAAAAGTGTCAAAGTAAGAAAAAAAAAACCTTTTTTTACATTTGTTTGCCTTTTCCGACACATGGCGTATGGGTATCATATAAGTGTCGGACAGCCTATTTCTAGAGGTGTGCTTCATAGTTGTGATATTCACATAGATAAAAAATTTAACAGATCATGCTATATGAATATCCCGGGATCTGTCCAAGCTAAGCAAGCAGCAAAACTCAAGCTCATGAGGCAATGAGTGCCACAGTAGACAGCAATGAGTGCCACAGTAGACAGCAAATCATGATTGTCTAACAGAAGCACGTAGGCCGCCTCATATATAGAACTTCTTTCAAAGTTACTAACTAAACTAGTCTTAGATTAAACTCATGCACCGACAACATATTAATCGATCTCAGAAAATTTTCAAACCTAAAACCGCGTTTTACTTATAAACATCATATTCATAGATCTATCAGCAGAATAAAATTTCCAGGATCCCCTTATACACACCGGCAATACAAATCCAACCACCAAAGAAACAAACTATAATACTCCCTGAATAAAATGCAGTATCACTAATCATATGTTCTTAGAACTCAACTCTCTCATGTGTTTACCTAATGGAACAATCATGCATCTCTCGTTAGACACTAACCCAACACAATTTCTACAGTTATATCATCACTATCAGAAAATTTGTAAGACTAAAATCACAACCCAAACATGATCACTGAATCAAAAAATTACAAAACACGTTAAACACAATTGAACATGATGAGCAAACGGATCTATCCTCTAAAGAAACAGATCTAAACCAGCAACGAATTTCGCGAAACACGATCCAGGAAGAATTTTCACAAACCATGCATCAGATACACTTTGAAATTCACCACCGACTAATACAGCAGATCTAAACAAGCTCGATTTAGAAAAATCAAAACAATAAAACTACAAGACGAATTTTCCGTAACGGGGATTTCGGAGAAGTGAAGCAGAAACGGAAAAAGCGATGAGAATTGGCACTTACTATTCAGGATTCATGGCGGTGAGAAGATGGAAACGATTTGAATTGAGAGGAGTCGGATGTAGAGAGGAGAGGAAGGGTTTGGCGGCGATGGGAGTTACCGGTTGTCTGAGATCGTCGCCGGAGAAATTGAGAAGGTGAGAGAGAAATGAGAGAAGAGAGAAGATGGAAGAAGAAATCGAAGAAACGTGTGAGGGAGTAGTGTTTTAAAATGATCCGCGGGTATCGGAGGTCTATTCATCAAGCATCAACGGTGCGAGTGGGGTGACGTATACCAGCAAGTTCGGTGCTTGCCACGTGTTCTGCACCATTTACCGAATTACTGGATTGGATAATTTTTTTTTTTTTTAGTGATACTTACAACTAAAATTTAATTAATATTTCATCCAAATATTATAACACTCCTTCTAATAAAGTTTTTATCCCAATAATTATCTCCACCTGACTTCTTTTGTTTGAAAGTTAGTTTGTATTTAAGAGAGATAGTTGGTTATTTTAGAATTTAAATTGGGGAAGATGAGTATTGGGATGAAAAATTATCCTTTATGTCTGGTCCATCGTTTCTAGTCCAGCATTACTGTAAGGAAGGTCCAACAATTCAAATGGTTATAGTCGTTGGAGAGCTCCTCACCCACTAAGGGCACGTGGCCAACTGCCTTTCGAAAAAACTGGTCCTCCATCTTTCAAGATTCATGAACAGTTGACCTAGGACGAAGATCACGCGCTGATCTTGCCCTATCCACGTAGGATTCTGGCAGTCTTTTGTTTTGGGCCTAAGGATCCATCCCAAAACAAAAGACATTGGCCTAGTGCTGGGCACTATAAATACCTTCTTTCATACATGGGTCAGGTATTCAATTCTCTATTCTCTACTTTGTACTCACTCTCTTCATTCTGAATCTCACGTTGGTATTGGAGTGTCTTGCAGGTACACTCCCCCCTTTATCTTCTGAACCTACCACAATTCGAGTGTTGCAGGCCATTGAAGATACTTTTGATCTCGGTAAGATCAGGTATATTAGTTACTTATTATATCTAAAAAATAATCTTTTTTTTTAAAACGGAACCAGATGGATAGCTCTTTATAAAAAGATGGTTCTTACTTCTATATTTAAAAAGGGTTATCTTGAAAATTGATATTAAAAAAAGGGGTTTGACACTTTGTACTGGAACTTCCTTCTTGAGGTGCTACTAGCTAGACTCCTTCGGGTTCAACTTAACATTCTAAAATTGGATTAAGGAAATCTTGTATTATGCACGAATGTCAATTCTGGTTAATGGTAACCTAATAGATTTCTTTAAATGAAAATGTGGAGTGAGGCATGGGAATCCCATATCTCCTCTATTGGCTTGCATATCATATGAAATTCTTAGCCAAACATTAACCTTAACATCTAACCATGGTCTTATTAAACCTATGCATGTCAATAGAGGAATGTCTTTTTCGACTCATGCTCTTTGCACACACGATATCATGATATTATTCTTGGGAGACAAGAGAGTCCTACAGAAGATCCTCAAGAACTCTCAAAGATTATGGAGCAAAGTTGGGTCAAATAATTAATATGGAGAAGAGAATTCAAAGTTTAAGCTATGTTTTTGTAGCAAGTGTGTACCATTCAATCTTGATTGTGTTTTAGCCAAGGACATATCCATTTTTCCTATATGGGATATCCTATATTCAAAGGTAAACAGAAGCAGATTCACTTCCTAAAGATGTCCCATAAAATTAGATCAAAGCTTGCATCTTGGAAAGGTGCACTATTATCCATAATGGGAAGACAACATATGTCTTCCATGTGTAGTTTATGTTTTGCTCAAAGAGAGACAATAACCCATATCTTCTTTGATTTTCATTTTGTTTCAAAGACCTAGAACACGTTAATGGAAAGAGACAGGATTATAACTTTACCTAAAGGACCGACGGACCTTGTTCAGATGGCCTTGCTAGGATGGCACTCCAAGCTTAAAGATACAATTATCCCAATCCTTATTCACGTTGTTCATCTAATTTTGATTGCAAGAAACGAATGAGTCATTATTTTTAAGATTCGTTCATTTTTTTATTTGTGAAGTTGTCAAAAATAAGACAATTCTTCTCGTGATTCAATTTTGATTGTCACTAGAAAAGAGTAACTCTTTAATAAGCTATGGGATCTTTTTGTTTTGTGTATCCGAAAAAATCATCAAGAACCCAAATTGTATTCATGAAAAGATTTTTTCATTCACAAACATATTATCTTTGAAACTCAACCTTCTGAGAAACCTCCTAGAATATTGAGAGTGTAATAAGCTTGTAGCTATGTTGTGTGAAATATTTTGGATATTATTCATCATCTTCAAACTTATACCAAGAAACTATTTTTATGGTTCTCAACTTTAAAGATTGGGTGTGAGAGGTAGATCGAGATACATTAGGGAATCTAATCTTTTTTATGTAAAGTTTTTTGGTTTGTATTAGGATAAAAGATTGTTTCTTCTTCTCGTTATGTATTGGTGCTTATCAAGCAAGAGAAGAGTTTTCTTCATACTCCAATGAAGATTTTGATAGGTCTGGATAAAGGTTACTGCAAAAAAATTGGGAGTTATCCTCATTCGTTGATAGAATAATCGCTCATATAAGTCTTCTTTAACTTTAATCATAATGGAATACATTATTGTTTCTAATGGTGATAATCATCTAAGAGTGGAGTAGGCATAGCGGGAACAAATTATTGAATCACTATATATCTGGTATACAATTTCTCTCTCCTTATCCCTTTAATTTTTTGCATTACATCATGTATGTTAGGCGTTGTTCATCATTAGAATGTCATCTAGAATTAGATATTTCTTATAGTGTTTTATCATATAAGTGTAGGTCTATGATGCATTTAATTTGGTGAATATTCATCTCTTGAATTACGATTGTATTGACTTAAGTCATTGGATTAAATTGCTTATCAAAACAAATTCAAGTTTATGATAATGTTTGAAATTTTGTTTCTATGACAATAGGAAAAATATGGTATTAAATTCACTCGCCACGTTTTTACTTCCACTCATTACATTTTTCTTATGCACTTTAACTCAGATTTTATAAAAGTAATTGTGTTGAATTAGTGTTTTAGGGGGGACCTATTCAACCCTCTTCTAGATCGTCTCATATCAACATTAGCACTCACAAAAAAAATAAAATAAGCATGTCACTAAGCTTATGCATCATAGTTTAATTCTAAATTTGATAGAAGTTGGTAGATTATAGATATTGGTGCAACATTCATAAATGAAATTCTCTTATATGATTTGTGTCATGTCATAAGGTTGAACCAATCTTAAAAAAAAAAATTCAAATTCAAATAAAAATTACATTAAAGCACAATAAATTAAAACACATTAGATTGATAAAGTAAAACTAAATGAAAATTTAATAATAGTTTTTTTTTACAGGAATGATATGTTGACAACAAGTTATTATTTCAAATGCATGATTTTTTTTATTATTATTTAAATTTATATTATAAAAAGCATTAAGTAATATTGCAATTAAACTTTCTTTCTCCTATCTTTTCATCTTCCACCTCCTTTTCTCTTTTGATAACACATCTTCTTCCCATACAAGAAGCTCTACATTTATTCCATTGTAAATACCTAAAATAGCTTAATGAATTTGTTGACAAAACAATTAAACTAAATTACAAGTAATACAAAATAAGTTAATTGTGTGTAAAAAATTTGATAATATAGCTCAAATGTTGGTTAAGGAGTTTCCAGACATATCAAAGTTGATTAATTATGCGTAAAAAATAGGTTAATAGAATTCAGATATTGGTTAATGAGTTTCTAGATATTAAATTACAAATAAAATAAAGTTGGTTAATTTTGTAAAAAAATTGGGTAATACAACTTAGATGTTGGTTAATAAATTCTGAGACATAAAAATACACCAACATTCACACATAATAAAGGTCTCTTTAAAGCTATCAGCGTTCAACAAATTTCATCTTAACACCATAAATATGATTGAAATCAAGCGATGGAAGTTGATTGTTGAATTTGGTGTGTGCGTGTGTGTGACCGATAGAGATTAAAATCAAGTGATAGAGGTTGAGGCAATTGAGTTTTTCTTTGTAGTGTTATATTTGCAAATAATATTTCCTTGGGTGATAGCTTGGCACCGCCCTATTAAAAGGTGAAGACACGAGGTCACCTGAAGGAAGGTATCGCCTCGCCCTTAAGTTTTCCTCGTCCAAGAAAAGAGAAAATGTGGAATAAGACGTGTCTTGGGCAAAGATAAAATCAAAGTCGTTACTAATGCGCGTTACCCTTGAAAATATGGATTAAACTGTTCATTATTAGACTAGGTGGACGGTGACCCTTTTCGAGAAAACCCTAGGTCCTAGAGACCCTTATAAATACCTCATCCTTCAAGGGGAAAATGAAGACTCTCAAGCCATGCACATTTACTTCTACTCGAAGAGCACTTCGCTCTTAGTAGCCTGAAACAATCTAAAAAACTACCGTACAAGACTACTCACCGTCGTGAGCTAACCCTCATCCCAAAACTTTTAATATACCTACTAAGGCCTATGAGTCTCATTGCCTTGCAGAGAAAATACACATACACACACACACACACTATAGGACTCTGTAAAACTAACATGGACCATACCTTTCACTCCGACCCTATCATCCTTTTTCTCTATAGATTTCTGACAGGGTCCTACAACATGCAACAAACACCATTGTCAAAGGTATCTTCGGGAGGGGTCTCTCTGGGGTCGTTTAACGAAGATATGTGAGGCAGGTGTTCGCCGTAAACGTCATATCCTCTTATTTTTCTAAGAACACCACAGAACGGTCGAGGTCAACGTTGTTTTCTCTAAAGAAGATTCCTTGTGCATCACTCCTCACGACAATGACTCGTTGATAATCATCATCCAGCATAGCAACTTGGATATTATACGTCTCCAGATAAACCTAAACAGCTCAGTCGATGTCCTTGTCTAGGACATATTCCAGAAGTTACAATTGAACTTGGATGACGTACAAGGGTTCACAGGATCTCTAGCAAGATTATCAGGTGAACAAATATAAATAGCGGGCTACGTGATCCTAAAATCCACCTGCGAAGAAGGAGTTGACGCAAAAACTATCAATGTTAGCTACCTCATCGTGGGCATCATGTCACCTTACAACATCATCCTGGGACCCTAACCATCAATGCCCTAGGAGCGGTAGATCCACCCAATATTTAACCTTGAAATATCTGGTGCTCCTAGATGACAGAGTGGGAACCATCCGAAGAGATCAACAAGTAACTCGCAAATGTTATCAGAGCATCCTAGAGACAGCTAGAGAAGAGCTAACCGTTGTTAATGACCATCTTTATAAAGTTCCAAATACTGATTTCAAAGGTTGGGACCCCAGACTGGACGCAGAGCCGAAACAAATCACGCCAATAGAAGACTTGGAGGAAGTCCAAATAGAAACTCACGCTCATCAAGTCATAAACATAGGCACCTCCTTGTCTATAGACAAGGAGCGAGAGCTAGTCAACCGACTCATAAGAAACGATGACATGTTCGCCTAGGCCCCCTCAGACATGCCAAGCATAGACACCATAGTCGTGATCCATCGCCTTGCCATCCATCCATCTGCCAAACTTGTGGTACAAAGGAAGCAGAATGTGGGCGACGAAAAGAGGATCATCATTGACGCAGAGGTAGCAAAGTTATCTAGTGTTTGATTCATCACTGAGACAAAATACCCTTTGGCTAGCCAACGTAGTCCTGGTATGAATGACCAACAAATGGCGCATGTGCGTAGGCATCATGGATATCAATGTTGACTGCCTCAAGGATTCGTATCCGCTGTCGGACATTGACCGTCTAATCGACAGATCACCAGGCTACCTTTAGTTGAGCTTCATGGATGCCTACTCATGATACAACCAAATCAAGATGGATTTCTTGAATGCGCCCAAAATTGTATTCATGTCGAAGCATGGCAACTGCTACTGCAATGTCATTGCCCTTCGGCCTCAAAAACGCTGGCGCCACATACCAGCGACTCTTGGTCGCGGTCTTCGCCCATTAGACTGGGAAAAATCTTGAGATATATGTCGACGACGTGATTATCAAGACGACAAATGGGCACAGTCACATTGACGACCTAGAGGACATCCTGCAATCAGAAAGAAGGTATGATATGCGCCTAAATCCTTCCAAATGCTCTTTCAGAGTACATGCGAGGAAATTTCAGAGATTCATGTTGACGAGGAGGGGGATTGAAGCCAAACCAGACAAGTGTCAGGCGATCATCGATATTTTTCTCGTTACAATAAAATGTTGCAACTTATACGAGTGACAAGAAAATCATGTTCCGGTCTCTTGTTATTAAAATTTGAATTAAACTCATAGTTTCAATTTCGCGGAAACAAACAAATCGTGTAGCCTTAGATAAGCACCGTATACTGAAATTGCTAAAGTCGTGCACTTGCAACCTATCATACGTATCAAACACAAAGAATGTGTTTCATTTTATACATGATATTTTGAATGTTTTCTCTACTACCTCAATTCATGGTTTCAAGTATTTCCTAACTATTTTAGATGATCACAATAAACATCTCAGGACAGAAATTATCTGAGGACAGGAATTATTAAAGCTAAGTTAGAAGTTCTTAGTTATGTTTTGTAAATATGATGAAAACTCAATTTGATAAAAAGATTAAAGTGATAGTGGACTAGAATATCTATTGACTTCATTCTATAAAGAGAATGTCATGTTGCATTAGAAAAGATGTGACGCCAGTCCACAACAAAATGGAAGGGCGAAGAGAAAGCACAAACATATACTTGACATTAGCAAAGTCCTGGTGTTTCAATCTGGTTTGCTTTAAATGTATTGGAGAGGAGGTTTTAGTGATGTTGATTAGGTGTATCTTCATTGGTCATTCTCTCATTTCATGAAAAAAAATCAAACAATCAAACAATTGTATGTTGCTCATCAGTTGTTGGATATTCTGCTCTTGCTACAACCACTAGAGAATTGCAATGGATCTCATTTCTTCCTCGTGATTTAGAACAGGCCTGTGCTATGCAATCTGTATTCTATCGTAACAGTCAAAGTGTCTTGCTGTTAATCTTGTGTTATATCAGAGAACAAGACATCTACACACAAATTACCACATAGTATGCTTCAAAATTCAGGAAGGTCTCGTGAAATTCTTAACTATACATCTCAAATTGCATACATATTTACAAAAGCATCTCGTCCTTGATTTTTCCACACCAAGTTGGGATTGATGGGGCATTTTTTATCGTCTAACTTGTTTTGGGGTAACAATAGAAGAAGAAAACTCTGATTTGATCACAATTATACAAGGTGAGTAGATAACTTGTTCTGCAGGTAACAATATATAAAGTGTTCTCTGCTCACAATTATGCGAGTGGGTAGATAACTTGTTGTCCAAGTTATTATGTAATGCAAGTTTGTTGATTGATGTTAGTTAGTTTCAATTTTGTTACAGTCATGCCATTTGGACTATGAGCTAACACAATTAATTAGACAACTCAAACATCTATAAATCATTATAATTGATTCATTTCAAATGAAAATCAAATTTTTACTCATTCTTTTGTAACTTTTATATTATGTACAATTGCTTATAAAAAAACGTGGTAATTCATTGTAACTATGACAATATGAAGCACGGATACCGGTAATAATTTGAAAAAAATGAATAAAAAATATAATTTCATATAAAAACATAATTTATGACTGTCTAACCACAACTCAAACAATGAACAGGATTAATCAACACAACAAAAGTACAAAAACATACACCGAAAACTATCTAATTATTTGCATATACAATTCTAATTGAGAAACATTTTTCTTCTAAATCTCAACAAGATTTGAGATAAGTGGAAAGGATTTGGATTATGATCAAGAAAGAAACTTGGTTGTATATCCTAACCTGCTGCTGCAGACAAAATTGAAAACAAAGCCTCTTTGAATGTGAGTGTGACACAAGAAGAAAACAGCCTCTACATGCCAGCTCAATCCCCAACAATGAATGATGAATCCCTCTTGAACCTTCTAGAATATACTACATACCAAGTACCAACTAACTCAGTGAATCTACTTCTTGACTTACTTATCGGCAGAGACATGGAAATATAAACAATGAAGTGGCTGCAGCAAGCTAAACTCATATAAGTACAAGACAACCCAATTACCAGGCACTATAGTTTGACGATTCATGATGTACCGATCAGTGTCCCCATTCTTCTTGCAGAAGTGGTTGATCAGTGTCACCTTTCTTCTTGCAGAAGTGGTTGAGATGCGGCGTCTGAAAAAAATCCCAGCATGTCAAAAAGATTACTAGGAATGATAAGACAAATAGACAAATTACAAAGTTCCAAATTCAAGATCTGACTTTGATGTAATTCAAACATGAAAATGTATGTTAAAAGAAACCATTTTTTGACAAGTTTGATACTTACCTCTAGGATTTTGTTGTCCATTGGGCCTAGTTTTGCCGGTTTTCTCTCTGATTTCGGCTAAGATCAAAGGCGACAGAAGAAGGCCAGAAACAAATGCACCCAGAACTAGCATCATGAAAACTTCATCCCATCCCCTTGTTGACAAGAACCCGGTAAGAAGAGGGCCAATAGCTGCACCAACCGACCCAGTACCATCTATGATTGCAGTCACCGTGGCCAGAGCACGAGAATCGCCTTTGAGAGATTTATGTGTACCCAAGTCAGCAGAGACAGCAGTAGTGATAAGTGAATAGGGCCCATTTACCAATAATCCAGTTACCATCATAAATCCAATGTTGGCATGCATAGAAACACTTCCATAGGTTCGGTATAAAAGCATAGCAGGAATTGCTAAATACATGAAGCTGGCTGCGGTTATAGCACGAGCACTTAGTTTATCAGACATGTAACCAGCAAGTATTCCCCCAAAAATACCCCCCACATCAAATAAGGTTGAAAGGTTTCCAGCAGATTTTACAGACATATACTTCCCACCGATTTCTGCAACATGAAAATTAAATAATTTATGGCAGATAATGGTTTATGACTAATGGAATTTGAAATATTGGTCCTGTTTGAACAATAAAAATAAACAGAATAGCAATTTCAAAAGATGAAATGAACCAAACTAAACGTATTGTAACATACTAACGTCTAATTATAACATTGAATCACTACTTTAGTTTCTAAAATTATAGAGTCGAGCAACTTAAACCTTGAAATTAACAAAATCTTAAATTGATCTATGATATGATATTGAAAATCTTCAATCATACTCGTTCTCCCTGTTCTCATTGTACAATTTTGGACTAAGTTGATAACATGAACCATTTTTGTAAGTCACTCAAAATAGACTACTGCTAAGTTGACAAGTTTCTAATTTTTCCTTACCAAAACAACAAAAAAATATTTTAAATGAATTTATTTTGGCTAAAAGTGATTTATATTTAGATACATTCATATAAAAAAAGTGAGTCTAACAAAAAATTCAAAGCAAGAAATCAGTTGTAGAGATAACATGTTTGATATCATGGTGTGTTTGCCCAAATCATTGTGGATGTGTAGCTTTTGCAAAATCACGGCGGCCCATCATGGTTTCAGCAAACACAACTCCAAATTGTAGTATCTAGAATCAATTCTATAGTCATTTATACTCAAGAAAACATCCAAACAGATCAAAATCAATTCTACACTTATACATACACTAATAACGAAATAGAAAATGCAGTACTCTATATTACATGAGGTAGAATAATGAAAGATTGGTTACCTGTCTGAGTCAAGTAAAAGGGCAACCAATAGAGAAATGTATAAGCAACAAGCTTAGCAAAGAAAAGACACATAGCAAAAGTAATAACACCAGGTATCATACAAGCTTCATAAAGTCCAATACTTCTCCCTCTGCCACCGCTCCCATCTCTCCCATCAACAGACCTTTGATTCTCCCTCTCCCTCTCCCCTTCAACCACACCACCACCAGCACCAACAGTTTTAACCCTCTGCTCCTCTTCATCCCCATGAATATAACAAAACCCAACATCTTCCGGATACGCCGGCAAGAACAAAAACACAACAACCCCACCAAACATAATCAACAAACCAAGCAAAACAAAAGACCAACCCCACCCATAATCCAAAACACTAGCAGCAAGAAGCGAACCACTAATATTCCCCACCGAAGTATGCGCATTCCAAACCCCCATTATCAACCCCCTCTTCCTCTTCCCAAACCAGTTCCCAATAACCGCCACAACAGAAGGCCAACCCGTCGCTTGAAACAACCCCGCAATCATTTGCATCACCAAATAAAACCAAAACTCATGAACATTCATGAAATAACCCATCCCAAAAACACCAACAAAAATCCCACTTCCAATCATTCCCATCGTCAAAAACAACCGAAGATCAAGAGAATCACCTAAATGTCCCGCAACATACATACCCAAAGAATAACAAGCTAAGAACGCTAAATCAATTTCACCCAATTTCGAAACACCGTTAGGTCCGTTAAACGGTGCCCACCCTGAATATTTGGTTCTTTTATTCGCGTCTGGACACAGAACACTCTTGACGATTCCCGTTGGTTTTCGTGAAGCGTGGTAACAAACGTAGGCGATGAACGTTATGAGTAAGACGATGTAACGGTAGGTTTGAAGACTCCATTCTTTGCCTCTGAACAGCTTTATTCCTGGTGGAGGTCCTCTTGACATTGGTGATTTTGAATTTGATTGGTTGAATAAGCACGCAGGTGCATGCAGAAGAAATGTAGCAGAAACTTGAAAGCTTTTAGGGGGAGAGAGAAATGGGAAGATAGATTAGGAGAGAGAGGGAGAGCGAGAATGGCGGGAGAGAGAAAGTGTGAGGGAGAGAGAGGAGGAAAGTGGGTAACAAGTGGTTAGTTAATGGTGTTGCACGTGGATTTTGTGACGGATGGTGAGGAATTACTCGGCCGTCTTTCACCGTTCTCTACGACGGAGACACCTCGCATGTTTTGAATTAAAAATATTCACGCTTTCTACAAATGCGGTTCGATGCGAATATTCCATTTTTTTAAATCATGATAATGTAACAGATGCGAATGTTCCATTTTTCTAAATCATGATAATGTAACATGCGAATATTCCAATTTTTTTTTAATCAAGATAGAAAAATACTTGCATGATACAATATAAATTCATATTTTTAGGAATAATTAATAAAGAGAAAGAATTTAAATTTATTTAAAATTTAATTTAATTTTTAATTGTCATTATGGAGGTGGTTGTAATTTGTGATAATGGAGGAGATGGACAATTTTATTTTTATTTTTTAATTAATAAAAAATTTGTGATTGATTTTGTGTAAATCCAAGTGTTATGGTTGTGTTCATATAAGTATTTCCATCACGATAATGTAACATTTCAAAATTTATTACAATATTCTTTTTTTTTTATGAGAATTTTTTTTGAATAACCAAGTATTGAAAAAAAACACACAAATAATCATGTTTTGGAGAAAAATACGCAAATAACCATAGTTTAGAAAATGTTAATATGGAGGCGCCAAATGAGATGGCGACACCACTTAAATTTATAAGGGAATTTATAAGGGAGGCGCCAAATGAGATGGCTCCTAAGTTGGATTAGCCATCTCAAATGGCGCCTAGGTGCAATTTGTTTTTTTTTCTTTCAAGTTTTTAAAAAATAAGAGACAATTACATAAATAAACGACTCCATTAATAATTAAACAATAATGAGAATAAAAGTTACATATTATTTAGTGGTCTCACTGGACTAGATAACGATCCTTTATTTCGCACCCGCGTCCTCGCCTAACTCGTGGTGTGTTTCGACGAATTTTCTATTGCGGTTGGATCGAAGTTTGTTGCGGTTGGGTCGAGGGCCTTGCAAAGTCGATGCATTCAGGATCCATGTTCGTCAGATAGTCATATCCGGAAGATCCTCTCTCAAATAGTCGGTTACCCATTCCCTCAAAGTTTGGTCGTATTGGTTGGGGGTGGGGTTTCATGGGTGGTTGATAGCACTGGTTGTATGAATAACGGGAGTGAAAAGGAAATGCATCTTGTGTAGTTTGGTACTGTGATTGTTGGGTGTATTTGTCAGATAGTCATATCCGGAAGATCCTCTCTCAAATAGTCGGTTACCCATTCCCTCAAAGTTTGGTCGTATTGGTTGGGGGTGGGGTTCCATGGGTGGTTGATAGCACTGGTTGTATGAATAACGGGAGTGAAAAGGAAATGAATCTTGTGTAGTTTGGTACTGTGATTATTAGGTGTATTGGTATTGAGGTTATTGATAGTAACTTGGGTTGGTTAGGGAATATTCTTCAGGTAGGCTAATGTCTAGGCTAAGGTGAGATGATGAGGGGCCCACATCAGGATGACGGATGTATTCTTGGTACTGTAATTGGGTATGGGGCATATGGGTGTATTGGTATTGAGGTTGGGTGTAAGGCATATGGGTGTATCGGTATTGAGGTTGCGATTGGGGTTGGGTGTTTGTTCTGCGTCATCGGGGTGTTTGGTGGGAGGTTGATTGTAACTCGGTGAACTGACTTTATTTTTAATATGCAACAATGTTGCGGTAAGCATGAGTCGCCACCGACTTTTATTTTGTCCAATGTTAGGAAAGGTAAAAAGTACAGAAAAAGACCTTTTGGAAGAAAACGGGCTCGGGGGGTAAGTTATGAAAAGGGAAGGTGTAAGCACCCTTTTCATCCGTAGTTTTCTACGGGCTCTTAATTTGCTTAGCTCATATTGTTTGTTTGTTTTGAAAGGAGCATAAGGACTTTAGCGTAAATGCGTAGCCTTAGTTTTTTTGAAATAGTATTGAAAAGATATTTTTATTGAGCTAGGCAGTTTAAAAGCATTACCCTAATTGATTGGTCTTTTTCTGTAATTTTTAAAGTTCCCAGGACTATCCATACTATATAGAAGTAGGTAGTCCTTGTTTTATTGGACGTGCGGGTCATCGAAGGGTCATCGAGGTCGTTGAAGGCAACAGGTAGAGGTACCTTTAGCAAGTTCGAAGGGACTATCGTCACTTTTTCGTAGGCAACAATCGAGGGTCATCGAGGGACTTAGTGACGATTTTGTATTGAGGGACAATCTGCTAATGGGTACCTCTATATTCGAGGGACACGACCATTTATTCGTAAGGCAACCAAGAGGGGCGTACCCTAGAGGTGAATGTGTGCAAGTGTGTTAATTTCAAATATTTTATCTTAAAATTACTTGTTAGCTATGTTTAGTATTATCTTGCCATACAATCCTATTAGCCATACATCTAAGCAGTTAAAT
Organism: Vicia villosa; assembly: GCF_029867415.1. Classification (NCBI taxonomy): domain Eukaryota; kingdom Viridiplantae; phylum Streptophyta; class Magnoliopsida; order Fabales; family Fabaceae; genus Vicia; species Vicia villosa. Next base: position 54,168,788 of record NC_081180.1, read on the forward strand.
GGTGCAGAAAGTAAATTGCAAAAAATTAAATCTACGCTGTTACAGGGCTTCGGGATGGGGATTACAATTTGTCGAATGGGGATGAAAAATAATATTTACAAAACCGAATGAAAATTAAAAGCGGAAATTAAACAATTAAATGTAAAAAATTTGGAACTTGCAAATGTCCATGAAAAACGTTCCACGCTACAAGGTACCTCACATAAACATAAAATCTTAGTACGAATGTATGAGACAAATGGTTAAAATATGAACAAAAATCAATGGAGAATTAACAAAAGTACATGAACAAAAGAGACACAGTAATTCTAAAAAAAACAAATACTAATTAAACAATATTTTTTAATTATTTTTGTATTTAGTAAATTTTTTGTATTTTTCAATTTGCATTTGTATCAAATAACCATTAGCTTAGCTAAGTAACCATTTGTATAATTAACTAAATATATAAATCTCTTATAACACATCCTGACCTTTTTTTTATGAATAAAGCAGTCTTTTTTTCTCGGCAAAAACGCATCAGGCGGTGTAACATGAATAAATGAAAAACAAGCATCTCGCTATAGACTTTTCAACCAAGTGTTATCATGGTTTCAAAAACATAAGAATACAAACTTCATCTTTCAAAGCAAACCACATCCATTTTGAAAAGCACACTTAAGATATCATGAAACAAAATAAAAAAAAGAATTACAAACCGGAGCACCGACGAGAGTAGTGGTGTATCATGGGGATTCCGGTTCTGATCTGAACGGAGGGCTTCTCACGGTGACCTTCGGCCGTGGCTGAGGAGTGTGTGACAGCAGTCTGAATTAGCATCGGGGCTGGGTGGTGTTGTGCCGGTTCACCGAAGGCGGAGCTTCCGGTCATGGTGGATCTCGCCGGTTTCGGTGGTGGTGGATCGTGGTTCCGTTTCTTCCGATTCGCCATGGCTTTCTTCTTTCTCTGCACAAAACAAAAAAAGCAACAGAAAAAATACTAATGTTAACATGCATTGTCTTGCTCATCCTCCGCAGTGCCATTGTTGTTGTTTCCGATTTGCCGCTTCTTCTTCTTTTTTCCTGTAAAAAAACAATTGCATAAGTTGTACCATGAACTTTGCTATAGATCAAGGCTAGACTTTAATTTTGTTTATAATGGTGTGATTGTATGAAGCAGAGATGTTGTCGAGTCTTTTTTTCTTGGGTTTTTTTGCAGGTGGGTTAATGAAACTCAAACAAATTGTTGTCAATGGCTATGAGTTTTGGTAGTGTTAATGACTATTTAGAAATTGGGTGAAAATTGTTGAAAAGCGGTGTTTTTACATGAGTAAGAAATTGGTGGAGGTATGGTTTTGTGAATTTTGAGTTTTTTTTGACGGTGAATGTGTATGTGCTAAACAGAATATAAGGGTTAGTTTTTTTGTACGTGGGAATGGAATTGTTGGTGCGGCTATGAGAATAGGGTTAGTGAACTTGTCAGTGTATGTACGTGAATGTTAGTTTTATAGTGCACTAATTTTGACCCCTAAAATTAAAAAAGGCAAAAGCAAATATGATAAAAACTTTGATTGAAATTGATTGAGAATTATTAATATAATATTACATGCTGAAAATAACGAATTTGACTTTAAAACTTTCTTTTTTGGGCTTTTTAAATATTTTATGATTTTTTGTTGATTTTTGGCTAAAAAACAGCATAAAAGGTAAAAATTGATTATTTAAAAAAAACATATTTAATTAATACGAAAATAATATTTTAAATTATAAAAAAAACTTATTTTTGTGATTTTTGAATATAAATAAAAAATAAAATTAAAACTAAGGTATAAACAAAATGAAAAGGAAAACTGTCAGAAGTGAGATTCGAACCCGACACCTTGCACTTGCAAATCTTAACTCCTTACCAATTGTGCGATATTATTTATTTGAAATAAAAAGCCAATTGAAAGTATATGAAGCATCGACCAGCATTTTGCTATTTATTAAAATATAAATAATTTAAGGGTAAACTATTATATTTTAAAATAGACTTTAAATCGAATATTTATAAAATTCAGGATGTCAATGTAAATGAATCCAAGATTTTATAAAAATCCAATTTTGAAAATAATTTCGAATTTTTTTTCTTTTTTTTTGAAAATGTGGGCAAATTTTGGGGTATGACAGCTGCCCCTGTTCAATTATCTTAAACCTGAAGATGTAGAGTGGTTTGTATGTCAGTCGGTATCTGAAGGTGGAAGATGATTGAACACTAGAATACCAAGAAATTTGCCCTAGCTGAAGTAGGGACTTTTGTCGGAGATGGGCTTGAAGATGCCATCCAGGTGTTTGGAGAAGATGTATGATGGAGATGGGCTTGAAGATGCCATCTGACTTGATATACTTAAGAGTCAAAATGTGTCGTACGTTAGACTGTTTCTGAGGAAAAGACTTAGATTAAGTCGTACGTTAGACTGGGTCTAGCTTGCATCAGCAGATGTCTGGAAAAACCGTGCGTTAGGTTGAAGGAATGAGTCGTGCGTTAGGTTGGAGGATAAGTCGTGCGTTAGACTGATCCCCTGTGTTGAGGAGTATTTAAATGTTGACCGTGTCATTACCGTTCGTAGTAGATGAATTAGATCTTTGAGAGTTGGTCGTGTCAGCACCGTTCGTAGTAACTGAATTAGACTTAGGAAATAGTTGATCGTATCCACATTGTTCGTGATGATGGAATTAGATCTCTTTAAAGGTCGATCGTGCCAGCACCGTTCGTAGTAACTGAATTAGATCTTAGAGAGATAATTATGTCTACATCGTTCGTGATGATAGAATTAGATTCTCTTGTCGTGTCAGTACCGTTCGTAGTAACTGAATTAGACTGGGAAGGTCAGTGATCGTGTCTACACCGTTCGTGATGATAGAATTAGATCTCTGGGAGTTGACCGTGTCAGTACCGTTTGTAGTAACTGAATTAGATCTTTGAAAATGATCGTGTCATTACCGTTCGTGGTAAATGAATTAGATCTTTGAGCGTTGACCGTGTCAGTACCGTTCGTAGTAACTGAATTAGATCTTTGAAAGTGATCGTGTCATTACCGTTCGTGGTAAATGAATTAGATCTTCGAGCGTTGACCGTGTCAGTACCGTTCGTAGTAACTGAATTAGATCTTTGAAAGTGATCGTGTCATTACCGTTCGTGGTAAATGAATTAGATCTTCGAGCGTTGACCGTGTCAGTACCGTTCGTAGTAACTGAATTAGATCTTTGAAAGTGATCGTGTCATTACCGTTCGTGGTAAATGAATTAGATCTTCGAGCGTTGACCGTGTCAGTACTATTCGTAGTAGCTGAATTAGATCTTGGAAAGTTGGAGATTTCGTTCATTTGTCTGTGCCTGTATCGATATGTGAATATGATTTATGTTGTCTTTATTGAGAAAATAAATCTCTATGCCTTTGTGGTTTTGATGTCTGATCTTGTTTTGAAGATGCTCAGCTGGGAATTTATGATTCTTGCTTGGGGATAACCAGTAACTTGATGTACCCTGACTGGAGATAAAGATATTAGTAAGCCATGTTGGAGAAGAGCAACGTGTCGGAGAACCGGTGGTGTTGAAGATGTAAAATCTAGTGGGGAGCCATGTCTTTGTCGGGACGAGTATGTTCAAAGATATCTTCTTTGAGGATTACTCTGTGGGGATATGATCTTGTGAACCCGGCTCTGTGGGGAGACATGGGTGTCTTGAAAATTGCCCCCAGGGTTGTAGTAACTACCATTCGATTTAGGACACCCTACTGAGTATTGATCAAGCTGTCAAACTGGACTCGCATAGATTTGCCCCAGTTAGTAGGGACTTCGGAAAGATTCGCCTCGCGAGGACTTTATGAGATGTGCACTATGGGCGTCATGCCCTTCGTAATCATTGGCCCAGGACAATGCCCCATGTTGATTGGAAATAGACTAAGATTTACTTGGATACATGCCCCTGATTGTTTTTTGCATCTTTGAGAGATTCTCGGAATCTTGACTTGATTGCCCCTGATGAATGAGATATGTCATGCCCCTTGTATATACAAGCTTTTGACTGACTGAGTCGGGCGTACGAGACGTCTCTGCAGCTTTATCTATCGGGGGACTTTCTGATATTCGTGCTATCATAAGCAACATGCCCCTGTATCATGAACTTAGGAATCATGCCTCTGGTTGATCAGGGTTGGAGGTAATTCTAGTTGTACTTGGGTGAAGGCTCCTGGTAATTTTAGCAGTTTTGAAAGATCCTTTGAATCTTGGCTTGATTGCCCCGAATATCTGAACGCTTAGTCCATGGGGTACTTCAACCGTTTTTGTGACCCTGAGGGTGATTATAATTTGAGATGTTCATGCTCGAACTCAACGGAGTTCTTAAGACAACTTGTCCCTTGAGAGGGTTAAACTTTTCATCTGCAGCTCATGATGGAAGTTTTCCTGGTGTCAAGTACTTGTTCATATGCAAAGAATGTTTAGTATGAGAAATATAAATCTAATGCAAAGTTCATGTTTGTCTTGAAGTTTAAAAGGAAAATTTTTTTGAAAGGATGTCAAAACATCGATTTTTTTTGAAAGATGGTGTGATACCAACTCAAGCGTTTAGCAAAACTCCTAGGAGTCGGTTTACCGTATTCTCGTTTACAGTATGCTTTCGAATTAACCCTGCTTCAATTAGGACTTTTGAGGGTTGTAACGTGGTCAGGTTCATGGTTTTTAGAAAAAAAGGATTTTTAGGCTCAAAATTTATTGGTGCCCACCCCCTTCGTGATGTTCTCCAGCCTAAGTTCAGTTAACTTGACGTGAACATTCATCCTTCAAGAGGAGTTTGAGACGTACGATTGAGGAGTTGATGAGGTGTTTAGACATGGCAGTCACTTACCTTTTGTATTTGATGTGTGATCACACGACTTTGAATTTATAGTCACGCGACTTTTCCTTTTTGTTAAGGATCTTTTTTATTTCCCTAACTTTTGCCTGGACAAATTCTTTTGAATTCTGAGTTTGAAGTCCAGCGGGATGCCCTAACTTTTGCCTTAGTCATTTGTTTTCAAGTTATTGACTTAGCGGGCTTTCTTTTCTCTCTTTTTTTTTTGAGCAAGTCGTATGATCCTGAGACATCTTTGATTTGTTGGAAAGATTGTGACTTCCTCATTTCTTGGTTGACGAGGGATAGTCGTTGTTGTATCGTCATATTTGACCTCTTATTGCGCGAGAGATGACCATTGCGGTCTCGACTTTTCCTCAACCTTTTGAAGGATAACCATTGTTGTATCCTTAGATGCGAGCTCCTGCTGAATTTTGAACACTCAATCAGTTTAACCGAACACTACCCTGCCCCTAGGTTAAATGTGAGGGTTTTTTCGTATAGAAAAGAAACTCCTACTTCAAGGCTCAAAGGGGTTGACAAGGGATTAACTTCCTTATATCTCCAGTGTTTGGGAATTTGAAACAATGCCTGTACATCATCAACAGGGTTTTACTCGAAAGCACACCATTTGAGATTATTGGTATTATGCGTTCGTCATTCTCCCTTCAGAGTCATCATGCTTTATCACTGAGAGTTTGGTATCACAAGCAAATAAAAACATATTAGAGCGAGAACGAATGAATTTTTTCAAGACAAACATATTCAATGCATCATTATTATAGTTCAAAAACAAACAAGTATGACATATAAGCAGTATTGAATCAAAACAAGAAGGACTACGCATGAACATGCATGATGATGTAGAGATTGTCAAATTTGAGGAGATTTTCTCCGTATGGACTTATTGCTTCAGAAGATCTATTGAGTCGAAGGAGAACTTTAAATCTGGCTTGCAGGTGTGAATATGATAGCCTTGGCATCAATCAGGTCTTGAACCTTGTCTCGGACTGGATGATAATTATTGACCGACTTACCAAGTGCCCCAGAGTGGAAACCAAACCAAGCGTTCGTATCTGAACCTATAGATTACTTCTAAGGAGAGGATTCCGATGAAGCCACATATGAGCTGTGAGTATCCAGCTTTAGGGATTTGAGGAAGAAGATGAGAAACTCATTGTCTGGAAACCTGTTATGCAATGATATGTATGCAAATGCATATGCAATGCTTTCGAGGATCTTTTTGGAACCCAGTTTGCAACATTGACATGTAGTTGCAGCTTTGTTGAAGAACTTCGACTTCCGTCTTTGAACGTCCTTCTTTAAGAATCAGGCTCACCATATCCAGTGGGTCATAGCCTCTGATTCGGGGTATGGTACTTTTGAGCTTAAAAGCATGTGGCTAAAGGAAAATAAATCCTCTTGCCCCTCGATAGGAACTGTACCCTTGAGTTTGAAGACATCTGGATAGAGGAAAATAAATCCTCTTGCCCATTGACAGAAGTTTATTCTACTTTCGAGTTTGAAAAAGCGTCTGGCTGGAGGGAAATAAATCCTCTTGCCCCTCGATAGGAACTGTACCCTTGAGTTTGAAGGCATCTGGCTATAGGAAAATAAATCCTCTTGCCCCTGGATAGAAATTTAGGCTCTGGATGATGGCACCTGGAATTGCGCGCCCTAAATACTTGAGATCCTTGAAAAATGTTAGTTAGGTGATTATGAGGAGTAAGTCCTACAAAGAGTTCAAGTTGTTAGCGTACACACAAATCCTGCAAGAAAACCAAAAGGTTAGGGTATAAAGAAATCCTGCGAGGAAACCAAATGGTTAAGGTATAAACAAATCCTGCAAGGAAATCAAGTTGTTAGTTAATGAATACAAACAAGTCACACAAGTATCCTTAGGTTTAAAGGCTTGTATGAGGTTCAAAGGTAAATACCCTCCCCACTGAAGTTTAGTTGGCTCAACCTGTCCTATATAAAGATCGGGTTCTAGGGAGCTCGTATCATTGACCTTTCTTGAAGGCGCTTATCTTAGTTTGGCAATCGAATCGCCAACCGAAAAGGTCCCGAAAGTCCAGTCCATATGAGTGTAGCTTCGAGTATCAACCAACTTCAGTCGGAACCAAAGCCAGCCATCTCGCTACTTTCTAAAAGGCCAAAGTTTAGTTCAACTAAGGTTCTAAGGACGAATTAGTGCTTAATGACACCACGCGGTAGCCAAGCATTTCCTCGAGTCGGATCCCAAGGAACACCAGGACAAACCAATGTGTCACACTAACGATGGCCATCAGATCAACCACATCAGTATACGCTGTGCAGTCTCCTTGATCTCATGCCATTTTCCTAAGGTACTCAGATCCGGGTGTAGGATCTTTCACACAATAACAAACCCAAGCAATTCCCTTAAAAATAAAGCATACAAACAAACAATTAAAAACATTTATAATGAACTAAGCCCTAAGGTAAACCCCTCTTAAAGACTCCCCAGCAGAGTCGCCAGTTCTGTAACTCGGTGAACTGACTTTATTTTTAATATGCAACAATGTTGCGGTAAGCATGAGTCGCCACCGACTTTTATTTTGTCCAATGTTAGGAAAGGTAAAAAGTACAGAAAAAGACCTTTTGGAAGAAAACGGGCTCGGGGGGTAAGTTATGAAAAGGGAAGGTGTAAGCACCCTTTTCATCCGTAGTTTTCTACGGGCTCTTAATTTGCTTAGCTCATATTGTTTGTTTGTTTTGAAAGGAGCATAAGGACTTTAGCGTAAATGCGTAGCCTTAGTTTTTTTGAAATAGTATTGAAAAGATATTTTTATTGAGCTAGGCAGTTTAAAAGCATTACCCTAATTGATTGGTCTTTTTCTGTAATTTTTAAAGTTCCCAGGACTATCCATACTATATAGAAGTAGGTAGTCCTTGTTTTATTGGACGTGCGGGTCATCGAAGGGTCATCGAGGTCGTTGAAGGCAACAGGTAGAGGTACCTTTAGCAAGTTCGAAGGGACTATCGTCACTTTTTCGTAGGCAACAATCGAGGGTCATCGAGGGACTTAGTGACGATTTTGTATTGAGGGACAATCTGCTAATGGGTACCTCTATATTCGAGGGACACGACCATTTATTCGTAAGGCAACCAAGAGGGGCGTACCCTAGAGGTGAATGTGTGCAAGTGTGTTAATTTCAAATATTTTATCTTAAAATTACTTGTTAGCTATGTTTAGTATTATCTTGCCATACAATCCTATTAGCCATACATCTAAGCAGTTAAATGGTGCAGAAAGTAAATTGCAAAAAATTAAATCTACGCTATTACAGGGCTTCGGGATGGGGATTACAATTTGTCGAATGGGGATGAAAAATAATATTTACAAAACCGAATGAAAATTAAAAGCGGAAATTAAACAATTAAATGTAAAAAATTTGGAACTTGCATATGTCCATGAAAAACGTTCCACGCTACAAGGTACCTCACATAAACATAAAATGTTAGTACGAATGTATGAGACAAATGGTTAAAATATGAACAAAAATCAATGGAGAATTAACAAAAGTACATGAACAAAAGAGACACAGTAATTCTAAAAAAAACAAATACTAATTAAACAATATTTTTTAATTATTTTTGTATTTAGTAAATTTTTTGTATTTTTCAATTTGCATTTGTATCAAATAACCATTAGCTTAGCTAAGTAACCATTTGTATAATTAACTAAATATATAAATCTCTTATAACACATCCTGACCTTTTTTTTATGAATAAAGCAGTCTTTTTTTCTCGGCAAAAACGCATCAGGCGGTGTAACATGAATAAATGAAAAACAAGCATCTCGCTATAGACTTTTCAACCAAGTGTTATCATGGTTTCAAAAACATAAGAATACAAACTTCATCTTTCAAAGCAAACCACATCCATTTTGAAAAGCACACTTAAGATATCATGAAACAAAATAAAAAAAAGAATTACAAACCGGAGCACCGACGAGAGTAGTGGTGTATCATGGGGATTCCGGTTCTGATCTGAACGGAGGGCTTCTCACGGTGACCTTCGGCCGTGGCTGAGGAGTGTGTGACAGCAGTCTGAATTAGCATCGGGGCTGTGTGGTGTTGTGCCGGTTCACCGAAGGCGGAGCTTCCGGTCATGGTGGATCTCGCCGGTTTCGGTGGTGGTGGATCATGGTTCCGTTTCTTCCGATTCGCCATGGCTTTCTTCTTTCTCTGCACAAAACAAAAAAAGCAACAGAAAAAATACTAATGTTAACATGCATTGTCTTGCTCATCCTCCGCAGTGCCATTGTTGTTGTTTCCGATTTGCCGCTTCTTCTTCTTTTTTCCTGTAAAAAAACAATTGCATAAGTTGTACCATGAACTTTGCTATAGATCAAGGCTAGACTTTAATTTTGTTTATAATGGTGTGATTGTATGAAGCAGAGATGTTGTCGAGTCTTTTTTTCTTGGGTTTTTTTGCAGGTGGGTTAATGAAACTCAAACAAATTGTTGTCAATGGCTATGAGTTTTGGTAGTGTTAATGACTATTTAGAAATTGGGTGAAAATTGTTGAAAAGCGGTGTTTTTACATGAGTAAGAAATTGGTGGAGGTATGGTTTTGTGAATTTTGAGTTTTTTTTGACGGTGAATGTGTATGTGCTAAACAGAATATAAGGGTTAGTTTTTTTGTACGTGGGAATGGAATTGTTGGTGCGGCTATGAGAATAGGGTTAGTGAACTTGTCAGTGTATGTACGTGAATGTTAGTTTTATAGTGCACTAATTTTGACCCCTAAAATTAAAAAAGGCAAAAGCAAATATGATAAAAACTTTGATTGAAATTGATTGAGAATTATTAATATAATATTACATGCTGAAAATAACGAATTTGACTTTAAAACTTTCTTTTTTGGGCTTTTTAAATATTTTATGATTTTTGTTGATTTTTGGCTAAAAAACAGCATAAAAGGTAAAAATTGATTATTTAAAAAAAACATATTTAATTAATACGAAAATAATATTTTAAATTATAAAAAAAACTTATTTTTGTGATTTTTGAATATAAATAAAAAATAAAATTAAAACTAAGGTATAAACAAAATGAAAAGGAAAACTGTCAGAAGTGAGATTCGAACCCGACACCTTGCACTTGCAAATCTTAACTCCTTACCAATTGTGCGATATTATTTATTTGAAATAAAAAGCCAATTGAAAGTATATGAAGCATCGACCAGCATTTTGCTATTTATTAAAATATAAATAATTTAAGGGTAAACTATTATATTTTAAAATAGACTTTAAATCGAATATTTATAAAATTCAGGATGTCAATGTAAATGAATCCAAGATTTTATAAAAATCCAATTTTGAAAATAATTTCGAATTTTTTTTCTTTTTTTTTTGAAAATGTGGGCAAATTTTGGGGTATGACATTGATGTTTGTTGTCTTTGTTGGGGTTACATTTGGGTGGTGTAGGATTGTTGGTAATGTTGTTCGGGATTTGAGGATTGTGCCCATTATGTGCATGGGTCGATCAAATACCTCAGGTCAAACACAAACATTTCAGGGTTAGTAACCGATATGTACCAATCAATTTATTGATCGGTGTGTCGCATATTATTGTGGTTGAGGAAAACATGGAATTGTAAGACATATCGGTGACGCCTATGCCACATCTTACACCATTCCGAAGTGAATTCTTTCTAATTAATACCCCATTGGTCGTCGACCCTTTTGAGATGCCAAGGTTCTAAACAAGTTGGACTGCGCGGTATTTCTTGATGCATTCCAGTGGTAGCAAAACCGGATTATTTGCCTGCTTACGAAGGAGAAATAGTTTGGCACAACAATCAAATGCGAAGGAATAAAAAGGGTCGTCCTAAAAGCAAGCGTATCACAACTGAAATAAACTCCCTTAACAAGCTAGAAAGAAAATATGGTTTATGTCGTCAGGTCGGACACAGCAAAAAAAATTTGTCCCACTCGTGCTACTAGTTCGATAACATAAAAATTGTATTCACAATATCTGAACTTTTTTTATTATCTCAACAAAATGTTTTTCATTACGAACATTTGTTACAACATACCAAACACAAACAAGAAATTAAATGCCATAAAGACTAAAACAAGAACACAAACACCAGATAAACTAACAACACATATGCCACATAAAAATAAAAGCAACAGCACAACAACATAGCTAAGAAATTACAACTGTCAAAACAATTTCATCGAATTCGTGCATCATTGAGATTACGTCTCTGTCTGTTTTGACTTCCTCCAACCAACATCGAGGTTTTCCAGTTGCAAGTGAAGTGATTGTTCTTTTTCTCTGGATCCTTCTAATTTGATCACCATCTTCAATGTCTCTGTCGAACCATCACATCAATTCTCTCTTCAGACGCTCCATGGAATGAATGTGCCAAAATTTCATTTTCATCAGAGGTTTGGTGGCCGAGAAAATAACGTACCCATCTCTTGTGAAAATTATGGGACATGTCATGAGGCAAAATAAGAAGAGAATGTGAGAAAGTGTGAACAATGTTGGAGAAATAGGTGTTTTATTCATAGAAAACACGACTACATGTAGGAGCCAAATCAATTAGCGCCTATTCTCAAAATTATAAAGGAGGCGCCATCTCACATGGCTAAGTCAAAAAAACAATGCACTGAGGAACCAGCTCATTTGGCGCCTCTCTTATAAATTTAAGTGGTGTCGCCATCCCATTTGGCGCCTCCATATTAACATTTTCTGAAACATGGTTGTTTGCGTATTTTTCTCTGAAACGTGGTTATTTGTGTATTTTTTTCAATACTTGGCTATTCAAAAAAATTATTTTTAATAACTAGTAAAATTCTTTTTTAAATTTTGGGAGTCAGCCTTGGTCATTGTGTTCTTGGAGGGGAATTGAGCATGAATGGGGTCAATCAATTCATCATAGAAGCCTGTAATTTTGTTCAACTCCCAAATATTTACTACCGCCATGATGTTTAGTTTTTGCTTAAATTCAAGTCGCATAGAGATATGGATGAAGTCATGTTGAGGGGTCCCTACATAATTAGAAGTATGTTTATGAGTCTTAAAGAGTGGAACCCAGGTTTTAATTTGAAGCAAGATATGTTACGTATGTTGCCGATTTGGATAAAATTGCCACAACCGCCTCTCCATATTTGGGAAGCTAAAAGTCTTAGCAAGATAGGTAGCACCATTAGAAGACCGGTAACTACCGACAAATGTATTGCAAACAAGTTCTGAGTATCATACACAAGGATTTTGATGGAGGTGGATGTTACTCAAAAGCTGCCAACTAATATTGCCATCAAAGATTATGAGGGAAAGAAGCTAAAATAAGTCGTGGAATACGAATGAAAACTGATGTTCTGTGATGCGTGTCAGAAGTTTGGTCATAGGTGTGATGAGGTGAAGGTCAAGAAGATATGGCAACCAAAAATACAACATACTCAAGACATTACTAAACCACTGCAAGTTAAACCAGAAACTTCTGTTGTGGGAAACAAACTTGTAGCTACTGATACACAAAACACAGCAGATGAAAACAAAAATGTTTGGACTATGAGTAACAAAAGTGGCAAAGACAGTGGCAAAAGAGTTATCATTGAATGCACCCCAAAAGTTGTCCAATATGCGAACAGTTTTGAGGCTCTAGATGTTTTAAATGACTCTCTAGGGCATCAAAATGGTGATCCGTGTTGATCTCATGGAATGTGAGGGGGCTTAACAACATAGGCAAGCTAAAGGATATCAGCTCCCGTCTCTTAGAACTTCGGCCTACAATTGCGATTTTACTTAAAATGAGGGTTAAACATGACAAGGCTCAGAACGTTCATCACAAGCTCAAGCTACAAAGAGTTAACAACTTTTGTATATAAGATTTTGCTACAATATAATAAATTTAAGAAATTGTAACAAATAATAATAAATTAATAATTAAAAAATAATAATTTATGAAATTACAAAATCATCCCTAATTTTGGCGCCAAAAGTTGTTAAGAAACTTAACAACTTTAATATATAAGATATAATATAATAAAATTAAAAAATTAAAACAAATAATAATAAATTAATAACTAAAGAAACATAATTTATAAAATTACAAAGTCATCCTTAATTTTGGCGTTAAAAGTTGCTAAGAGACTTAACAACTTTAATATATAAGATCCTTAATTTTGGCGGTAAAAGTTGCTAAGAGACTTAAACAACTTTAATATATAAGATAAGATATGCTCAAATTTGAGATCTACCGAACATACTTCTCTCAGTTTATTTTTAGTGTTTGAAGACATACCTTTTTCACTGGATCGATTTCCTTATAAGAGATTCAAAGCTTCACCGTGCTTCTTTGGCTCTCTTTGCTCTTGAGACCTTCTCGAATGTGTCTTTATTTAATCCTTGATAAATTAGAGATAGAGCCTTGTTGTCTCTTTTCCTTAAGTCTCTAAAACTATCCTTTTGAATTTGAGATGAAGTGCATTTATTCTTTAGGTCGAAATTGTCTTTATCAACTATCTCCCACACGTCGTGTGTGCCAAGGAGAGTCACCATTCTTAGACTTCAATTATTGTAGTTGTTCTTTGTAAGCCTTGAGATTTGAAAAGGAACACCAATATTCGCCATCTTTAGAAGGATCTTCAAAGTGATATCAATTTGCTGAAAGGATGTTTTTGGTAGGTAGAGAAAGTATTTAAGTAATTGGGAGAGGATAGAAAAATTTTGAGAAAGTGAATGCTACTTGTATTATTGAGTCTTTATATTTTTTATCTTGATTCCGAAATAAATAAACTACTATGATTTTGCATCACAGATTTAATCTAATAGTTATTGTCGCGGGGAAAAATCGTATCCTTTTTCGGGATGAGACACCTGATGCCTTCTTTGGGCTCGAGTGCTCAAAAAATGATTTTTCTTTTGTTCCGACCAAACTTTTTATTGTTTCCAAAGTAGGAAAAGGAAAAAAGCTGCAATAACCTTAAAAGTGGGGGGAGAGATCTTTGGGTAAGAGGGTTGGTTATACGAAGGGAAGGTATTAGCACCCAACGTATCTATAGTACTCTATAGGTTTCTTTTCTATGTTTTTCATTCCATGTTATTGAGAGGTTCTTGTGAAATAGGTGGGACCTAATGTGTTTGTTTGATTATGCTCGCAAAGATCATCGCGATCCTCTGCATACATATCCCTTAGAGGGAATCAGAGCATCTGTAGCTCGGGTCTACGGGTGCTAAGGTTTGAGTGGTTTGAGGGAGAAGTTTTGCTCGCCAAGGATACGACCTTGTGCCTACGTATTCTCAAAGGGATGTTGAGAAAGTCAGAGCAATCGTAGTTCCCACTTATGCTAGTGGAAGCAAAGGAAAAGAGACAAATGTCATCTCAATGTTCGATGTATCTAATCTATATCATCACATACATCTGTTTGATTTTTGTTTGAAAATCTTTTCATTATAAGCCCTGGGCCATGCCACTTATGGTGCTTAGAATGATAAAGATGTGTTTTTAGCCAGCCTTGTGGCAAAAACTTTCAATGAAGTCAGCCTTGTGACAAAAAGTTTTGATTAATCAGCCAGCCTTGTGGCAAAAGTTTCAATGAAGTCAGCCTTGTGACAAAAACTTTGATTAATCAGCCAGTATGGTGGCAAAAAGGTTTGATTGATTAGCCAGCCTTGTGGCAAAAAAGTTAAGTTGATTGATTGATTGATTGTGATGATATAGAAGAGATACTCCTATCATAGAGATGATAAATGTCTAATCTCCTAGGGTATTTGTTTTGGATATTGGGGATGCTTATAAGAAGCCCGTGGGTCCTTGTACGAAGCCCAAGAGGAGGCTATTCGAGGGTCCTTGCATTGTAAGCCCAAGAGGAGGCTATGGGAGGGACAAGTCGTTTGTACGAAGCCCAAGAGGAGGCGTGGTATAGTTGGTTTGAGCTCTTAGAGCGATTTCACCGGGAAACCATACTCTATGTCCTAACCTAAACTAGGGAGATTCTTTGCACGAAGCCCAATAGGAGGCTATGGGGAACCTAGTGTTGTACTAAGTCGAACAAGTATATATAACACAATCACAAATATGAACAAGTACGAACAAATATGAACAAGTACATGAACAAATATGAACAAGTATGAACAGGCACATATATATGACAAGGTGTGTGTATATAATGGAGTTTATGAAGGAAATATACCTGTAAGCATGATTCGTTTGTAAACACGGGGGCTCGGGACTTATACTCGGGGAGAGGCCCACTTGAGTTTATTCAAAGCTATGTAAACAGGTATTTACAAAGGGCTTGGGACTTATACCTACATGGAGGCCCATGGTATTTTTGGGAAGATTTAAAGAAACCTTCATTTTTTGATTTGTTGTTCGAAGTTAAAAAACAAATTGAACGAGATATATACAAAAAGGTGTGTGTACAATGAAATACCTAATTTCATGTACAGGAATGGGACTTATACCTATGTGGAGGCCCATGTTTTATTTTATAAAACATGGTTGATTGTTTTGTTAAAAACGCGAGGTTTCGTCGTTTTGAAAACAGTTTGAAAGTTTTTGTTTTGGAAGAAGTTTTCTGTTTAAAGAAAAACTGTACAAAAAAAAAAGGAAAGGGACTTATACTCTCTAATATTCGAGAGGCCCATGTTTTAGTTTATAAAACATGGTGGATGGTTTTGAAAAAGATGTGAGATTTGTTGTTTAAAAAAACTGTTTGGAAGTTTTGGAAAAAGTTTTCTATTTAAAGAAAAACTGTACAAAGAAAGAGGAAAGGGACTTATACTCTCTAATATTCGAGAGGCCCACATCGTTTTGAAAATCAATTGATCAATCAAAAAGATTTAATCAATAGTTTCTTTTGAAAAGAAAAATCAAAAAGAAATGGTTTATCGTTTTGAAAAGAATCGTGATCGCATGTTTTAAAACGGTTTGAATTTTTGACAAAAGTCACCTTAATTAAGTTAAAAAACAAATTTTAAAGCTTAATTAAGACCTAAAAAATTAGGGTTTGATCACAAAAAATTATTTACAAGTGATTAGGTTTGAAAAATCAAATAAAAACAATATTTAAAGTATTTAAAAACACTTAAAAACATGTCATTTTAAACCTATTTAAAAATGTATTAAATAAATATTTTTTTGTGATTTTTTTTGGTATGCATAAAATACATATATTAAATGAGGAGTGTACAAAAAATGAAATTAAAATGAGTTAATTTGATTGGTTAAATTAATTGATGAAGTTGTGAAGAAAAATAAGAAAAAAAGCGTTTTAAAAAAAAGGTTTTGGTCCCTAAGGGTGTTGAACCCACGACCTCATGCTCACCACTCAAAAACATAACCAACTGGACCACGCGCGTGGTCTGATTAACAAAGGCAAAGATTTGATTATATTTTAAACTCAATTTTTGAATTTCCTTCGCAAAAAATGGCGCCAAGAACACCATCCCCATTTGAATTTGAAAATCTCTGAAACTGAACCAAATTGATCAAGTGAAGGGTCTATCTTACTCGTTTTTTCACAAGGAACATGATGGTACCATTTAATTTCATTTATTTTCACTCTAGGGCCATTGATTCTCTGATGAACACGAAGAACCCTAATTCTATGATTCATTCTGAAATCGTGTATGTGCAAGTTATGATGCAATTGATTGAGGGTTAATGATCCTCATGTGTGCAGAAACAAGATGGTAAATCAGTTTTTCATTTATGATGCATGTATGTATGAGTTTGAAGTTCATGAGGCTTACCTTCAAAAACGGCAAAACTGGAGATTGAATTCTTCAATAGAGGTGTTACAGATGCTTTGCAATGATCTGGATAGCTTCAATGATGATTATGGAACATGTCTGGATGCTTGGAGTGAACTAAATTCATCTGAGCATAGCCATGGGACCCGATCTGCAGTTGCTTGGAGTGAGGATCGAATCTGATGATGGAGGTGTTTCAGATCATGAATGATGGTTGGGATAGTTCATATATGGTATATGGGATGTGTTTGGATGGTTAGATTGGACAGAATTGAGCTTGAATGAAAATTGGCATGATAAGGCTTATGTTATGCATATTTGAGAAGTGAGGTAGTGATTCTGAGTTTTTGGTGTTTTTGGGGTGTATGGATGGATCAGACACATCACATATGATGTTTATGAGTTGTGGGAAGCATCACTTTGCTCAGAACTTCAAGGGTTTGGAGGTTGGGATTTCTACCTCACTTTGAAACTTGAAACTTGCAATTCAAGAAAGAAGAGAGAAAACCTATGATTGTGAGGTTTTGGTGTGATTTGAAGAGTGATTTGCACCTCTATTTATAGGCCATGGATTCTGAATACAAGCCCTTGCAAGTTGATCCAAGAATGGTGATTTGGCACTTAAGAGATAGAAAGGAATCTTACCATTAAATGCATATGGTTAAAGTGACTAAACCATGGTTAAAATTGGCTATGCTTCTTATCTCTTTCCCATCTGTCTCAAATCAGAAAATATCTTCCAATTATTGCATCTATGCATCATTACTTGGATCATAGACCATATGGTTCAAAACTTTGGCAAAATGACTTGAAATTTCAAGTGAAAATGATCACTAATGGAGAA
Organism: Vicia villosa; assembly: GCF_029867415.1. Taxonomy (NCBI): domain Eukaryota; kingdom Viridiplantae; phylum Streptophyta; class Magnoliopsida; order Fabales; family Fabaceae; genus Vicia; species Vicia villosa. The sequence continues at coordinate 54,186,224 of NC_081180.1, forward strand.
ATTCAAAGCCATAGCTACACTCCATATTTTTTCATGCTCTTGGACATTTTGGAAAGCTCATGTTACATACTTCAAAACCCTAGTTGAAAGTTTCTTCAAGACCTTTAAGGAAATGGGTGAAAAAGATCCATGAACTTTGAAGAAAATGAGGTTTTAAGTGAAATTTTCAAAAGATACCAACTTTGAAGCTCCATATCTCTTAAATGGTTGATCTTTTGGAAAAAAATTATATGTGACAAAGTTGTTCATTGGATCAAAATCTACAACTTTCATGTTGGAAGTTTTTTTCAGTTTGTAGGTGAAATTTTGAGTTATTCCCTTCCAAAGTTTGGAAAAAATCATTGAAAAACACTTAGAAATTTTTCTAAGTATGAAAGTCAAACTTTTGACTTTTTGATTCTTGATTGATTTTCTTGATTTTTCTTGATCAAATGACTTCATATATCATATATTGATGATTTAAAACTTCAAAAGTCAAGGTTGACCAAAACTCCCCAAAAGTCAATGGTGATCTTGTACAGTTGACTTTTTCAAACGAATCGCGTTTCTGGATATTTCAAATGAACCAAGCTATCCTCACCAAATGAATGGTATGAATGGATAATATTGAGGCATTGGAGGATATTGAATCATAGTTTGAGTTGTGACACCATGTCCTGATTAAAAAGTCAGTTGTTCAGTGAATTAGGTCAAAAAACCCTAATTGTCGACCTGATGAGATTGATGACTGTGGATCTTGAATTGAGATGTAATTTCCATTGGATGTTGTCATAGGGATTATTTGAAGATGATTGAAACCTTTGATTGACTTCCTGGGGATTCTTAGGGTTTCCCAAATGTGATCCCTGATTTCAGTCCCTGATAGTTCAAAAACCCTAATCTGATGATTTGAAATTTCACTATTGATCAATCCTTGTGTAGGAGATGTCTTGAGCCAATAGATTAGGCCAAAATGATGTACTTGGGGTGTTGAGGTCATGTCCCAAGTCATTAGGTCAAATCCTGAGCAAAAGTCAGGGGTGTGCTATCTTCAGTCAAAACCCTAATCTGGTTGATTCAAAGCCTCTGAGCTTGTTGAAATGAATCTTTGAGGACCAAATGTTGATTGTTGATGAAGATGGTTCTTTTGAGATGAAGGGAAAACAAAACCCTAATTGATTGTTGCTTGTACTGATGAGTGATTTCTTGATTAAACCCTGTTGAGTCACAAGTAGCAAACACAAGCTATGCAATTTGTTAGAGATGCAAATGATGCATATGCACATGATATGAGGTGGTATCTTAGGTCAAAAATTGGGGTATGACAGATGCCCCTATTTAAGTTTCTTCAACCTGAGATATGAAGATTGAAAATCTTCGTTTTGATAGGGTGGAAGAGACTTAAATATCATAAAACGCAAATTTTGGACCTAAGATACCAAAATTGCGAATGATGCAAGGATATCTGTACCGAGGGGATATCAAGAACTGACTCCACTGGGGACAAGAGACCGGGAAGGATGTCTCAATCCGTTTTAGGAAGAGAATCCGTTTTTTTTCTTTTTTTCGGGAAAGCAAGTGTATGCCTCACCGAGAAATGATAGCTTTGTAAGAAAAGCTTACCTATCGACATTATCGACTATCAGCATGGGGATAGACTTGTTTAATAATGCGAAGGTGAAAGGTATGAAACTGTATTACCGACTATCAGCATTGTGATAGACTTGACAAGACTATCAGCATTGTGATAGACTTGACAGGGTAAATACATCTCAAAGGTTCGGTTAATATTACCGACTATCAGCATGGTGATAGACATGTTAAATAATATAACCAGAACAAAAAGTTACCGACTACCAGCCTCGTGATAGTGGTTCTGAAGACATGATCAATTATCAGCCAAGTGATAAAATGATTCTGGAGACTTTGATAGGGAAATTACTGGTTATTCAGCCTTGTGAACAGTAATAAGGCCCTGATTGTCAAATGGTCTTCATGATTGATTTCCTTGAGAGGAAAAAGCTTTTGAAAGAGACATAAGCTGCTCAGATGATGAGGCTATTGCTTATTGCCTGTTTTTCACAACTCTGTTTGAGGAACCGGAATTTGAATCTCTGGTAAAGACAAGGTTCTATCCATGAATGAATTGGAAAGAAACAGTCAAACAAGACTTTGTACCCAATGAGGAATGAACTCGACTGGGGATTTTCTCCTTCGTTTTGAGAGGAGAAAACTAAAGCAACCTTCTTCCACGAGGAACGATCTCAGTGGGGAACTGGAGAAAGAAGATGTTCTTTCTGCTTATGGGTGACAACCTACTGGAGAGATGACACGCCCATACCTGTTTCTTTTTTTTTTTTTTTTTTTTGGGATAGATATATCCTGAACAAGTGATTTTAGGCAGACATTTGAAAAATGCAATGATGCATAAATGATGCAAATATGTATGAATGATGAATGTCATGAATGTCGCATGCATGCTAACAATACTGACAGACAAAGAAGTATACTGGAGAGGAACCAACGTCGCAATACAACCAGATACTTGGCAAATGTTCTTCAATACGGTGTAGATAACACATGTGATGAATGGTGTTGCGTGCTTTAATCTTCTCTGGGGATGATAAGCATCTTTTCTTATTGAGATGGAAGAACCTCTTCACTGGAGATGGAAAATCTTCGTCACTGGGGATAAAAGACCTTCTTCACTGGGGATAGAAGAGCTTCTTCACTGGGGATAGAAGAGCTTTTCCTATCATAATATTTGATTCATCCTATGGAGATAGCTGTTGATGTTCCTTCGGCTGTTCACCACTCAAAGGAAAGTTTCGCTTTTATTTTGAAAAAGGAAAGTAAATTCATTTAAAACTTTTTTCTTTTCTTTCAAAAACGAATAACACAATTAAAGCGTCATTTTGCAAGCTAAAAGAAATTAGAGATTGCAAACAAATGGGCACAAGGCTCAAATTTATTTAATAGGATGGTAATCAGCTAAAGGCGTGATTCCATGGAGTATTTACAAAAGTTGGAAATGGTAATTATGCGGAAAAGGCTACATTGAAAGCAATAACCACTATTCCCCCTAACAACTTTGAGTTCCAATTGTGCCTGTCGCTTCAGATTGGCGATGATTTGATTGAAGATCCTTTGATGAAAAAGACTCCTCAGGTGACGAAGTACGGACTGATGCAGTTACTTTGTCATAAATCCTTAATTTTTGCCTAGATTGCCTTTTCAGGTTTTCAATCTACCAGGATGAATTTTTCTGTTTATTGTCTCTAATTTTTGCCTGGACCGCCCTTTCAGGTTTTCAGTCCACCGAGACGCTCATTTTTGCCTAAGTCGCCCTTTGCGGGTTTTCGACTTACCGAGCTGTTCTTTTGTTCTTTTTTAGACAAAGTATTTCTTGACTGCATCAGCATTCACAGGATGCGGGAGTTCATCACCATCCATGGTTGCAAGAGTCATGGCGCCGCCAGAAAATGTTCTTTTGACAACATACGGGCCTTCGTAATTAGGAGACCATTTGCCCCTAGAATCTGGTTGAAAAGACAAGATCTTTTTAAGCACGAGGTCGCCTTCTCGAAATTCACGAGGTCGAACCTTTTTGTTGAAGGCTTGTTTCATCCTTGCTTGGTACAACTGTCCATGGCATAGAGCAGTCATACGTTTTTCTTCGATTAAGTTCAACTGATCGTATCTGCTTTGACACCATTCAGCCTCTGATAACTTAGTCTCCATGAGGACTCTCATTGATGGGATTTCAACTTCTACGGGGAGCACAGCTTTCATGCTGTATACTAGAGAAAAGGGAGTTGCCCCTGTTGAAGTACGCACTGAAGTACGATACCCATGTAAAGCAAATGGCAGCATTTCGTGCCAGTCTTTGTAAGTGACGACCATCTTTTGGACGATCTTCTTAATGTTCTTGTTAGCGGCTTCCACGGCGCCGTTCATTTTTGGTCTGTAAGGAGAAGAGTTATGATGCTCAATCTTGAATTCCTCACATAATTCTTTCATCATCTTGTTGTTCAAGTTTGAACCATTGTCAGTAATGATCTTGCTGGGAACACCATATCGGCAAATGATGTTATTCTTGATAAACCTCACAACCACTTGTCTTGTAACGTTGGCGTAAGATGCTGCTTCGACCCATTTGGTGAAGTAATCGATAGCCACTAAGATGAAACGATGACCGTTTGAAGCTTTCGGCTCGATCATTCCAATCATGTCGATACCCCACATGGAGAAAGGCCACGGAGATGAGAGAACGTTGAGTAGAGTCGGTGGCACATGGATCTTATCTGCGTAGATCTGGCACTTGTGACATCTCTTCACATGTTTACAACAATCAGATTCCATTGTCAACCAATAGTATCCTGCTCTTAAGATTTTCTTGGTCATCGCATGCCCGTTTGAATGAGTTCCAAAGGACCTTTCATGCACTTCATGCATTAACATGTCTGCTTCGTGTCTATCCACGCATCTGAGCAAAACCATGTCGAAGTTTCTTTTGTATAGCACATCTCCGTTCAGGAAGAAACTGCCAGAAAGCCTCCTTAGAGTTTTCTTATCTTTGTTTGATGCCCCAAGTGGGTACTCTTGAGTTTGAAGGAAGCGTTTGATGTCGTGGAACCACGGTTTATCATCGATGACTGCTTCAGTTGCAAACACATAGGCGGGCCTTTCAAGGCGCATAATTCTGACTGTAGGCATATCGTTTCAATGACTGACTTTGAACATGGAAGATAGAGTAGCCAAGGCGTCTGCCATTCGATTCTGATCTCGAGGTATATGATGCAATTCAACCTTGTTGAAGAAAGTCAACAGACGTCTTGCATAATCTCTGTAAGGAATCAAGCCAGGGTGGTAAGTTTCCCACTTGTCTTTGATTTGGTTGATCACGAGGGCTGAATCTCCATATATGTCGAGGACCTTGATCCTTAAGTCAATGGCTTCTTCGAGACCCATGATACAAGCTTCATATTCTGCGATGTTGTTGGTGCAATCAAATAGTAATCTGGCGGAGAACGGGATATGAGTACCCTTGGGAGTGATGATGATTGCCCCAATTCCATTGCCAAAAGCGTTTACTGCTCCATCAAAAATTAGGCCCCATCTTGATCCAGGATCAGGACCTTCTTCAGGTAATGGTTCGTCACAATCTTTCATCTTCAAGTACATGACATCTTCGTCAGGAAAGTCAAACTTGAGAGATTGATATTCATTAATTGGTTGATGCGCCAAATGATCGGCGAGAATGCTTCCTTTGACCGCTTTTTGAGCACGGTACTCGATGTCATACTCAGATAACAGCATTTGCCATCGGGCAATCCTTCCTGTTAATGCAGGCTTTTCAAAGACATACTTGATCGGATCCATTTTGGAGATTAACCAAGTAGTATTGTTGATCATGTATTGGCGGAGACGTTTTGAAGCCCAAGCCAAAGCACAACATGTTTTTTCGAGCATGGAGTAACGAGACTCACAATCTGTGAATTTCTTACTCAGGTAATAGATGGCATGCTCCTTCTTACCGGTTTCATCTTGTTGTCCAAGCATACAACCCATGGATTCTTCCAACACAGTAAGGTACATGATTAATGGTCTTCCTTCAACTGGAGGAATCAATATTGGTGGTTCTAACAGGTATTCCTTGATACTGTCAAACGCTTTCTGGCAATCTTCAGTCCATACAACCCCTTGATCTTTGCGGAGAAGCTTGAAAACTGGCCCACAAGTAGCAGTCATTTGAGAGATAAATCTGGAGATATAGTTCAATCGTCCGAGAAATCCTCTTACTTGCTTTTCAGTTTTTGGTGCAGGCATCTCTTGAATAGCTCTGACTTTGTCGGGATCTACTTCAATTCCTCTTTGGCTGACAATGAAACCCAAGAGTTTTCCAGATCTAACCCCAAAAGTACATTTGTTAGGATTCAAGCGAAGCTGATATTTCCTTAATCGTTGAAACAACTTCAAAAGGTATTCAATATGTTCTTCTTCTGTGCTGGACTTGGCTATCATGTCGTCCATATAAACTTCAATTTCTTTATGCATCATGTCATGAAAGAGAGTAGTCATCGCTCTTTGGTAAGTTGCGCCTGCATTCTTTAATCCAAACGGCATCACTTTGTAGCAAAAGGTACCCCATGGGGTGATGAAAGATGTCTTCTCCATGTCTTCGGGAGCCATCTTGATCTGATTATAACCAGAGAACCCGTCCATGAAAGAAAAGACGTTGAACTTAGCGGTGTTATCAACCAACATGTCAATATGTGGTAATGGAAAGTCATCTTTTGGACTGGCCTTGTTCAAGTCACGGTAGTCAACACACATTCTGACTTTGCCATCTTTCTTTGGAACTGGCACTATGTTGGCCAACCATTGAGGATACTCAGAGGTGACTAGAAAACCTGCGTCGAGCTGTTTTTGAACTTCCACTTTGATCTTGTTAGCCATATCAGGGTGAGTCCTTCGCAATTTCTGCTTCACCGGCGGACATTCTGGCTTCAATGGCAAGTAATGCTGAACAATATTGGTATCCAACCCAGGCATGTCTTGGTAGGACCAGGCAAACACGTCAACATATTCTTTAAGAAGGTCTGTCAACTTACTCTTGATATCAGCATCAAGCAGCGATCCAATGGTCACTTCTTTTTTGTCTTCTTCATAACCCAAGTTGATCTTTTCTAAAGGCTCTTTGTGAGGCAGAATGGCTCTTTCCTCGTGCTTAAGTAATCGAGAGATCTCGTCCGGGATCTCCTCTTCCTCCTCTTCTTCGGCTTCGAACACAGGAAACTCAAAGTTGGGAGGGGGCATAGGGTTATTGCATTCAATGGGTTTATCAATAGTAAATCTGCACATATGATTTATATTTATTTCAGAAAATTTATGAATGCAAGAGTGTATGCAGATTTTTTTTTTGAAAAAGTTTTTTTTTTTATTATATTTTTTTTTTTGGTTTTTTAGGATTACCATTTCTAGAAAAAAGCAAAAAAAATAAAACACATAGTGTAGGGAATTCAAAATGACACTTTATTTATGATTCATTTTTTAAACAAAGCCCTAAACACAAACTCATTTGCCTTGGGCAGGACAAAGAGGGAAACTTTTAAAACAAAGCCCTATACACAAAGTTATTTGGGCGGAACATTTAAAAGCGAAGCCCTATAAAACATCTCTCTGCTTTGGGCAAGGCAGGAGGTCAAAATAACAGCGAGGTGATTACTTTGAGCGGCGAACAACATTCGGAACGTCGACAGCTTTCCAGTAGCAACGAACTCCTCTGTGTATTACGTATTCAGGAAAATTCTTCTCAGAATTATCTTCAGTATTGACATTGACCGCTGGTCGAGCAGGATTTGAAGGTCCTGGTTTGTCACCCTTGTTCTTTGTAGAGTTGAAACGGTCTTCTTCTACTTCTTGAAGAGCATAAGATGAGTCACAATCTTCAGAATTTTCAGGATGTATTTCCCAGTCTTCAGGATGAAGAGACTCATTGTCAGAGACACTTTCCGAGTCAACTGCGGGGCCATCTTTCCCTTCATCTTCAAAAATGGCATTTATGTGATAATAACCATCTTCAGGATTATAAATCTTGGTAGATGCATTGAAGCTGAAATCTTCAGTAATTTCAGGTTGCTGTGAAAATTGAGAGCATTGGTAAGCCTCTTCTGGTTGACTATTATATTCAAAGGAATCTCCCCATCCAGTTGGTCGAATATCTTCAATCGCAATCTTTGAACTTTCAGGTGCAGTATATTTAACCATATAATCATATTTGCCACTTGGTTGTCCCAAGGTGTCCCAAATTTCTGCAGGAACAGGCTCAGTTTCTTTGCCTTTGGATTTCTCTGAAGGAGGATAGAACGGTGCATATGGTTCTTCCTGAGATATATATCCCGAGTCATTGAGATAACATTTCCATTCTTCTTCAGTATCGGAGAGACCTTCTTCGATGCATTCTTCGATAAGGACATTAACCTCTTGAGGAATTGGGTTAAGGAATCCTCCACTAATGAATGTTTCTTTGATCGGACGAAGGGTTTCATCCTTCTTGGTGCAGTTTGAGAATGTTGGTGAACATCCGAGACCTGCTCTAGTTTCATTCTTGGAGGGATCACAACTTGCCCCCAGCCAGTGGTAGTTCCATCTTTCACTACTTTTACCGCCTCTTTGTAAGAAGAGATTGATGCTTTCTTCTTGGAAGATTCGTCTTCTAAAGAGAGACCTTGGAACTGAGTTCCTTCCACATCATCAGCACCAATGAAAGAGAAATTGGATAAATGACTCACCATTAAGGCTTGTTCTCCACTTATCGTTACCAATTTTCCATTTGTTACAAATTTTAACTTTTGATGGAGCGTAGAAGTTACTGCCCCTGCTTCATGGATCCATGGTCGTCCTAACAGACAGCTATAAGCAGCTTGAATGTCCATGACCTGGAAGGTGATTTGAAATGTATGTGGACCAATTGTCATGGGAAGGTTGACTTCGCCGATAACAGATTTTCGCGATCCATCAAATACTTTGACTACTACACCACTGAACCTCATAGGCATTCCTTGGTAAGACAAGCGAGCAAGAGTCGTCTTTGGCATCACATTCAAGGAAGATCCGGTGTCTACCAACACATTGGACAAAGAGTCTGACTGACAGTTCATAGAAATGTGCAAAGCAAGATTGTGATTTTTACCCTCCTCGGGGAGTTCTTCATCACAGAAGCTTAAATTGTTGCAAGCTGTTATGTTGGCTATTATCCCATCAAAGTGGTCAACAGTCACATCATGATCTACAAAAGCTTGATCCAAAACTCTCATCAGGGCTTCCCTGTGGGCTTCTGAATTCAACAGCAATGAAAGTATTGAGATTTTTGAAGGGGTCTGCATAAGCTGATCCACAATCTTGTATTCACTTCTTTTGATAAGCTTCAAAATTTCATCAAAGTCAGGATTGACATTGGTTCCACTGGATTGACCAACATCAGTGTTTGTATTACTGACAGGAGTTTCCTCGGGATTTCCCACTGGTGTATTGATAGGATTTTGTCCGGTAGCAGGAGCAACAGGCTGCTTCGGAGGTAGTGGAGTATACACACGTCCACTTCTTGTTACTCGACTCACATCAGCGATGTTCACGACAGATGAAAGAGTAGGTAAAGGAACTTCCTGTCCATTCTTTATCATTGTAGCATTGTAGTTGTATGGAACTGCCTTGTAAGAGTCATAGGGAACAGGTCCAGGTAGACAAATGATCAAAGGAGTAACAGGAACCCTTGGCTTGTTGTAAGTAACTTCTATGCGCTCAGGCATGTTGAAATGAGGAACGATGACGTTAACTTTAGGCATTTCCGAGTTGATATCTGAGACTAAAAGCTCATGCGGATAACATCCTATCATGTTAACTTCATCTTCATTCCTATTTCTGTAGATCTGAATAGTACCATTATCTAGCAGAACTTGGAGATCTCTTCTCACAATCGAACATCCGTGAGGATCTACACAACATATTCTACAGGAACCGTAGTGATGCTGGCGAAAATTCTGCCCTTGACAGAGAGTAGCGTGCATTTGTACGAAATCTGCTCTTGAGAAATTGATATTATAGACTCGGTATGGACCAGGACATCCATACACCATGTTTACAACATGCCCTCCATGATTGGGCAGCGGATTTGCTTGCACATTTGGATTCAAATTTCTGAAAGAGAGGAGATTAGATCTAACCAACCTCTGAACTTCATATTTCAAAGCTATGCAATGCTCAAGATCATGGCCAGGTGCTCCTTGATGATAAGGGCATGAGACCTCAGCTTTGTACCACCATGGGAGTTTCTCAGGTACGGGTGGTGGTGCTTTAGTTTGAACAAGACCTCTTTCAATCAAAGCAGGGTACAATTCTGTGTAGGTCATTGGAATCGGATCAAACTGTGGAGCTCTTTGTACACGATTCTGATTATTGTTAAACTGTTGAGCCTGTTGTTGTTGAAACTGCGGGGTAAATCCCGGATTCGGTGCTGTATTAACGGCTGGCGCAATGGCAGCAATCTGTCGTTGATGATTGACATTTCCTCTTGGCCTCCCTTGGGATACCATGTCAACACTTTGTTCTTTCTTCTTTGGGAAACCACTTCCGAACTTTTTGGTTCCGCTTGAAGATCCACCTTCTTTAGTTAGACGTCCGGTTCGGACCCCTTCTTCTAGACGCATCCCCATGTTTACCATTTCGGTGAAATCACTTGGAGCACTAGCAATCATGCGTTCATAATAAAACGGGCCAAGAGTATTCAAGAAGATCTTTGTCATCTCTTTCTCTTTTAACGGTGGATTAATCTGAGCAGCAGTTTCTCTCCATCATTGGGCATACTCTTTGAAAGCTTCATGGTCTTTCTGAGCCATGGATCGAAGTTGATCTCTGTCTGGAGCCATATCCGAGTTATACTTGTATTGTCGGACAAAGGCCTCACCTAGGTCATTGAATGTTCGAATACTAGTGCTATCCAAGCCTGTGTACCACTTCAGTGCGGCACCAGTCAAACTGTCTTGAAAGTAATGGATAAGCAACTGATGATTATCTGCATAAGTAGACATCTTTCTAGCATACATCACAAGATGGTTTTGTGAACAAGAACTACCTTTGTACTTCTCAAAGTCAGGGACCTTGAATTTAGCAGGTATTTGTACACTGGGAACCAAACATAGTTCCTGGGCATTCTTTCCAAACAAATCTTTTCCACGGATAGCTTTAACTTCTAGCTGAATCTTGTTAAACTGCTCTTGGAGATCTCCCACAAGATTACGCTGACTTATGCTATCATCCTGATCATGATAAATCTCATTGCCACCATAGGGAACTGTGTGAACCGTAGGGGTCGGAACCGTCATAGTGGGTTGAGAAAGTGCCATAGTGATTTGGGAAAAAGTTACCCCTGAATGTGGAATAAACGCCGAACCCTGTGTGGCAGGCGCTTCAGTTGTGGTTGTTTGAACCCCAGAGAAATTATGGCGAAAACCTGCACCAAAGCTGAAAGGCGTGCCCCAACCTTCTGGCATGGAGAAAGATGGAATGCTGAATGCAACTGTAGAAACTGGAGTAGTGACTTCAGATGTTACTGTTGCTTGACTGTTGGGCGGCGGCGGCTGATTCTTTGCGGCCATTAAGGAGTCAACCAGAGTAGTGAGACTTTCCAACTTTTCCTGAAGGGTGGTCACTGTACCACGAAGCTCAATATTCTCTTGTTCAGAGTGTTCCATTACTCTTCTTCTGCTTGAACGAGTATTGTATCTGTGATCTGATTGCGAGCGCGGTCGAGAAACTTTGAGACGCGACAGCTTGACGATCTATTGGAGAAAGATCCAAAAGATGAGACTCTATACAACGGACTCGATATGCAGAATGATGTATGCAAAAAGAAATTTATGATTTTTTCCAAATATTTTAAAGATTATTTCCTTGCAAACATTTGAACACAAACTATTCTTTTATTGAATAAATGGGAAATGTTACAACATTGGAGCGTAGCTCCTTACAAAAGCAAATGATAAATAAAAAAGCTAAACAATCCCAAGTATCTTCATCAGACGAAGAACCAAATGCATTGTGCAGCTTGAGCTTCATGATTTCTTTCCCATAGTAAGCTTTCAATTCGGCCTTTTCGGTCCTCAGTTTGTCAACAACATTCTTCCAATCATCAGGAGTCGGAGCGTTGCTTGTTGAGCCTTCAAGATTCTTCTTGCTTTCTTTGATGTACCTCTTGATTGCAGCGTCTTTCTGACGAATCTTCTCATCTTTGCTCATGAGCCATCCATCTTGATAATAGAGAGTTTCTTCGTGATCTTTCACTCTTTTCTTCAACTTTCTATTTTCCACATCAGTTCTACGAAACTTTTCTTCCCAAGCGTCTTTTTCTACCCTCATCTTAGCCAAAGTGTCTTGGTATTCCTCCATAGTGGGAATGTTGGGTCGTTGAGACACTGCAGGAAACATGGGTTTTTCATAAGCATAAGGCATTTGGAACTCTTTTGCTCTTTTCTTTACCCAGCAGGTGTAGGCGTCCATGGCAATGCAATTTCTTGCCTCACCTTTTTCTTTCCATCGGACGTCGTACCAAGCTCTCACCATTCTTGCTTTCAACCTTTGAGGATTATCCCCTTCTCGGTAGAAGTAGCCTTCCACTGAGGGACCAATGGGTTTAGCTGAATTTGCATACCCGAGTTGTCGTCGGGCTAGGACCGGGTTGTAGTTAATTCCTCCTTGTGTACCAATGAGGGGTACGTTGGCGAACTCTCCACAACTATCAATGGTTTCTGTACCACAGCGAGCCAAGGTATACCAATGAATATCATTATTAGTAAGAGACATAAGTCTTCGAGGCCAACGTAAGCCCTCTCGGTTTTCCGTGAAAATAGGAGACTCAGGTAAGTGTGAAACAATCCATTTGAACAACAATGGTGCACAACATACAATGATTCCGCCGCCTTGGCGATTCCTGTGATGGACAGAGAAATACATGTCACCAAGTAAAGTCGGAACAGGATTTCCAATCAGAAAGATCTTTATGGCGTTGATATCGACAAAGTTGTCGACGTTGGGAAACAGAACTAACCCATAGATGAGCAAGGCTAGTATAGCTTCAAAAGCTATCATGCTACCAGTTTCGATGAAATCAAAGGCTTTCTTTATTAGGAAGTGTGAAGTTAAACCCGGGAGGTTTCCTTTGGTAGTCCAATTACTCTCTACTTCAGATTTCTTCAAGTGGATACTTGCTGCAATGACGTGTGACTTAGGAATGGCTTCCAAACCATTGAAGGGTATTTTGTCAGACACAGGAATACCCAAAAGATTGGCATATTCTTCCAAGGTCGGTACCAACTGGTAGTCTGGAAAGGTAAAACATCGGTAGACGGGATCATAGAACTGAACCAGAGTTTTGAGAAGTCCTTCATCAACATGAGTGTTCAGGATAGGCAAAAGCTTTCCATAACTTTTCCTAAAATTGGGAGGATCTTGTACAAAAGATGCCAACTCTCTCAGTTTTTCCACATCAGGCGCTTTGAAACCGTACTTTTTGGTATGCCTTTTTACCCCTTCCATAACTTAATCCTATAATGTTTGCAAAGAAAATCCTCTAAATCTTTGGAAAAATCATGTTTTTATGGAAAAAGATGGGTTTTTTTTAATGAATGTATGAATGCATGGATGCATGGATGCCACATATTCAAACATGGTAAAGCAAACATGGTAATGCAAACATGGTAACGCAAACATGGTACTACAAACATGGTACACATAGGTTCAAAGGTCCAGCGTCACGAGCATGAGGTCAGAGAACCAAAAATGGGATAGTTCTAGTTAATCACCTGCACAACATGTTCTACTGATACGTCAGAGTCTACATTTTTCTTTCGGATATTACCGGCTTGCACAATTAAACTTGTGAGCCAGCAATATTCTCAAGAAAAACTCGTCTGAGTGTGGTTCTCCGCATGACAACTAATCCAAGTCTTCACCTGAATAGTTTCTGCACCACAACCTAATAAGGCCAGGATGGGTTGGGGTTCTACGGCCAACTCAGCTTCTATAGTTCAATGAAAGTAATAATGTCTTCGCTACGAAACATGCTAAACATATATTACCAACAAGGAACCTCCACTGAGCGGAAGGATTCTCACGTACGCCTGTACATGACTATACCCTCCACCTAATTCTTATGTGTACTTAATCCGGGTTAGGATTTGTCCATAATGTATCACTTGTAACAGAACCACACAAGTAACAGAACCAGAACCACACATGTAACAAAAAATGAAATGAAAAATATAGAAAATAGAATTAACCTTCCTTTGGAAACAATAAAAAGATGGTCCCCAGTGAAGTCGCCATTTTTCTGTCGCGGGGAAAAATCGTATCCTTTTTCGGGATGAGACACCTGATGCCTTCTTTGGGCTCGAGTGCTCAAAAAAATGATTTTTCTTTTGTTCCGACCAAACTTTTTATTGTTTCCAAAGTAGGAAAAGGAAAAAAGCTGCAATAACCTTAAAAGTGGGGGGAGAGATCTTTGGGTAAGAGGGTTGGTTATACGAAGGGAAGGTATTAGCACCCAACGTATCTATAGTACTCTATAGGTTTCTTTTCTATGTTTTTCATTCCATGTTATTGAGAGGTTCTTGTGAAATAGGTGGGACCTAATGTGTTTGTTTGATTATGCTCGCAAAGATCATCGCGATCCTCTGCATACATATCCCTTAGAGGGAATCAGAGCATCTGTAGCTCAGGTCTACGGGTGCTAAGTTTTGAGTGGTTTGAGGGAGAAGTTTTGCTCGCCAAGGATACGACCTTGTGCCTACGTATTCTCAAAGGGATGTTGAGAAAGTCAGAGCAATCGTAGTTCCCACTTATGCTAGTGGAAGCAAAGGAAAAGAGACAAATGTCATCTCAATGTTCGATGTATCTAATCTATATCATCACATACATCTGTTTGATTTTTGTTTGAAAATCTTTTCATTATAAGCCCTGGGCCATGCCACTTATGGTGCTTAGAATGATAAAGATGTTTTTTAGCCAGCCTTGTGGCAAAAACTTTCAATGAAGTCAGCCTTGTGACAAAAAGTTTTGATTAATCAGCCAGCCTTGTGGCAAAAGTTTCAATGAAGTCAGCCTTGTGACAAAAACTTTGATTAATCAGCCAGTATGGTGGCAAAAAGGTTTGATTGATTAGCCAGCCTTGTGGCAAAAAAGTTAAGTTGATTGATTGATTGATTGATTGTTTGTGATGATATAGAAGAGATACTCCTATCATAGAGATGATAAATGTCTAATCTCCTAGGGTATTTGTTTTGGATATTGGGGATGCTTATAAGAAGCCCGTGGGTCCTTGTACGAAGCCCAAGAGGAGGCTATTCGAGGGTCCTTGCATTGTAAGCCCAAGAGGAGGCTATGGGAGGGACAATCGAGGGTCCTTGCATTGTAAGCCCAAGAGGAGGCTATGGGAGGGACAATCGAGGGTCCTTGCATTGTAAGCCCAAGAGGAGGCTATGGGAGGGACAAGTCGTTTGTACGAAGCCCAAGAGGAGGCGTGGTATAGTTGGTTTGAGCTCTTAGAGCGATTTCACCGGGAAACCATACTCTATGTCCTAACCTAAACTAGGGAGATTCTTTGCACGAAGCCCAATAGGAGGCTATGGGGAACCTAGTGTTGTACTAAGTCGAACAAGTATATATAACACAATCACAAATATGAACAAGTACGAACAAATATGAACAAGTACATGAACAAATATGAACAAGTATGAACAAGCACATATATATGACAAGGTGTGTGTATATAATGGAGTTTATGAAGGAAATATACCTGTAAGCATGATCCGTTTGTAAACACGGGGGCTCGGGACTTATACTCGGGGAGAGGCCCACTTGAGTTTATTCAAAGCTATGTAAACAGGTATTTACAAAGGGCTTGGGACTTATACCTACATGGAGGCCCATGGTATTTTTGGGAAGATTTAAAGAAACCTTTATTTTTTGATTTGTTGTTCGAAGTTAAAAAACAAATTGAACGAGATATATACAAAAAGGTGTGTGTACAATGAAATACCTAATTTCATGTACAGGAATGGGACTTATACCTATGTGGAGGCCCATGTTTTATTTTATAAAACATGGTTGATTGTTTTGTTAAAAACGCGAGGTTTCGTCGTTTTAAAAACAGTTTGAAAGTTTTTGTTTTGGAAGAAGTTTTCTGTTTAAAGAAAAACTGTACAAAAAAAAAAGGAAAGAGACTTATACTCTCTAATATTCGAGAGGCCCGTGTTTTAGTTTATAAAACATGGTGGATGGTTTTGAAAAAGATGTGAGATTTGTTGTTTAAAAAAACTGTTTGGAAGTTTTGGAAAAAGTTTTCTATTTAAAGAAAAACTGTACAAAGAAAGAGGAAAGGGACTTATACTCTCTAATATTCGAGAGGCCCACATCGTTTTGAAAATCAATTGATCAATCAAAAAGATTTAATCAATAGTTTCTTTTGAAAAGAAAAATCAAAAAGAAATGGTTTATCGTTTTGAAAAGAATCGTGATCGCTTGTTTTAAAACGGTTTGAATTTTTGACAAAAGTCACCTTAATTAAGTTAAAAAACAAATTTTAAAGCTTAATTAAGACCTAAAAAATTAGGGTTTGATCACAAAAAATTATTTACAAGTGATTAGGTTTGAAAAACCAAATAAAAACAATATTTAAAGTATTTAAAAACACTTAAAAACATGTCATTTTAAACCTATTTTAAAATGTATTAAATAAATATTTTTTTGTGATTTTTTTTGGTATGCATAAAATACACATATTAAATGAGGAGTGTACAAAAAATGAAATTAAAATGAGTTAATTTGATTGGTTAAATTTGAAATTCTGGTAAGACAGACCCCAGATGTCATATACGATGTTGTGACATCTGGTCTGTCATCAGCTTGGCTGAGGCAGTACATACAGATCCCTCAATTATTTATTACATCTATCATCCAGAAGTCTGGAAGTGTTGGGATCCCATATCAGTTCAGTTAACATTAACAAATCTGCTTAGCAGAGATTCTGTGTTAGCACAGTCATTAAATCACACACTGATGTCGTGCACGATGTTATGACATCCAAACTGAACTTACAAATAAACAATGCAGAAACATAAACAACACAACAGAATTGTTCACCCAGTTCGGTTCAATCAACCTACTCTGGGGGCATACCAAGCCAGGGATGAAGTCCACTATTAGCAGTATCAATTCAGAGCTAAACTCCCAGTTTACAACTCCTCACTTAATCACTACCCAATGACCCTTCTACCTAGGTTCTCCCTAGATATGGAATATCTCCATTCCACTCCCAATCATCGCAACGATGTCTAGCAGTCAACAACTCAGCCACTGCATCGACGGCTTAATCACCAACAACTTAAATATACATAATAGCGTAGTTCCAAGAACACAATTTTCACTCATTGCTTCACAGCTTCTGAGTGAATAAAACAAACCTCTTACCTACAGGCTTCGAGGCACAAATCAGTGACCATCCCACAACCTGGGTGGTTCACTTAAACAACAAACCCTAATGACTACATTATGATCGTTAGGTTTACAAGGCTACAAAGATTCCTATATATAACCTGATCCTAGTTGGACTTGGGCTTAAAATCGCAGCACTCCATGCTGTTACAAATCAGCAGATTTCTTCTGCTACAAACAAGGCCTTTTGATCATAAGTTACCTAATTTATCTCCTAAATTAGTAACTGCTGAAACTTCAATGCTTAGATTTGATTCTTCAATATTCTGACTTGAATCTTTGACCTTTAAGACTGCGCCACATAGGATTACATAATATCCACATAGAATATTCTGTATCTTTTAAAACCAAAACTGAATCTTCCTTCCTCAGTTCTGCAGGCGCGATGTCATGGTTAATGTCATGACATTCCTTGTAACATCTTGATGCTGTACCTGTTCTGCATAAATCACAGCAAACAGTATTCTTCACTTCAATTCTCTGCTTCTCACATATCAGGATGCCAAAAAGACAGCCCATGATTTGTTCTATTACTGATGTACAATCAACATAATCTTTAGTTTCCCAAAATAAAGACTAAGATAAATAAGGAAACATAATAGAAACAGAATAGAAACTGTAGCAGCTACTGCTGTCAAACACTGATGTCATGACGTCGAGCATGACATCCAACTCACAGCATGTATTAGCTTACACAACCAGAACCTGCATAACCTTTAACACTACACACCACATGTCATGACCTTAGTCAAGACAACAGAATACACATGAATGTTTTACCACAAAATGCAGCCAATCAAAACATCTACAATCTCCCCCTTTGGCAAATTTTTGGCTAAAACATTCTGTCACCACAGCAGCACAAAAACAACTAGCAAACTACCAGTTATGCAGAATTGCTAAAGCACATCAAAACATCAGACCTGCTGAATAAGTTCCACAAGCTACACTATCACATACCATGAATAGAAATAACTTGTTCAATATGATCTGGGGTGACAATCTCTTCTCCCCCTGTTTGGCCATAAATGTTGCCAAAGCAACGTACAGCTCCCCCTTAAAAGTTACTCTGCATGACATGACCACGACACACAAAAAAAAAAAAAAAACACCATCTGATAATCCTTAGATACCACTTCGCCACCAGCTTGATTAGGATACAATAAGTCACCCACAATAGGAGATCTATATTACAAGATGCACTCTTTCATAGATAGCTCATAACTTCTACCACAAGCTCCAAGAGGTGAGTAGAAAACACCTCCTTTTTGTCTTCAACTTATTACTCTTCTGCCCAAAAGTAATTTGTCTAAGACTATCCTCAAGAATAATCAGCTGCCATATGTTGATTATCTTGATCCTTCGAACCCACTTCTGAGATGAACCAAATGTCAACACATTGTGTTTTAACATCTAGCTGTTGAATTCAGCTCCTTCTTCTGCCACTTGAAAGAACTTCCTCCCTTTACAGAACCAGAGTTCAATGCTCTCATAGACCTGATTGTGAAACCAAGTTTGAGTACGCAACCTCCATCCTGCAGTTATGCAGTTATGTCATCCAAGCTCACACTTTTATGAATCCCTGCTTCTTTTCCAACAACATCAGACACTCTGATGCATGAGTCATCAGAAGGACTAGTTAGAGACTAATCCTCTAGCTGTACCAAGGATGCCACTTCCTTGAGCAAAGCTATTTCCATGATGTCAAGAATACTGCCACTTGTTCTTGACTTCACAGTGTGCATTAGCCAATGCACTTCCTTACCTAGATCAGAAATAAACTGATCCAAGTAACCACCATCAAGATTATGATGTCTTCTTCTTCTTGTGCACTCCAAAACCGAACATGTTTCTTGCCAGGAAACCTTTTTCAGTGATCATATGCTTCTGCTGCCATCAAAGAGATAGATCTTAAAACAATTGCACTATCCTTCCTGTACATGGTCTTGAAGAAGAGATGTTCCAACATCTTTAAGAACATCAGTTATCTTGAACTTCCAAGGATAATCAATTAAATACTTGTACTTTGCACAAATAACAATTGATCTTAAATCCTTTCCCAGTTAGATTCGCCCTTAGGAAAGAGAGAGATGAATCTTTCCTTACAAATGTGTCACACAACAACCAGAACCCATGTGACACCGTTCAGTAGCCAACTAAACACAAGGCTGAATCAGACGTGGGGAGGTTAACCAAATCTCCCCCTCAAACAAACAATCATGGAAACTCCACACCGCTTATCCATGCATTGTACATAAAAGTCTCATTATACAACATCCCTACTAGAGGCAACTAACTCCATGAGTTATACCTATACATACTTCATACACCAGTTGAGGATACTATACTTACATAAACCATGGTTAACAGAGATACCATACAGCGGAAACCAACTAAAATTTATCCTCAATAAACCTCAGGCCTAAAACAATAACCTTTGCATCAGTCAGCTACACATCATTCATGATTAAGGGATAATATATGCCATATCTCAACAAGGTTTCTGGAACAGATTCACTTATGACATAACTCCTGAAAATACCTCAGATTCCACACAGTAATCTGACTCCCTTGAATCATCACACAATATTCAAAACCATATTTCACTATGCACGATACACAGTATTCAGTTTTCAACACTAACTGTTCTATGGTTAAGAAAACAATTCACACATCTGGTTCCTTTGATCAAAAGAACATACCAGATATAAGCTCATCTTGAATTTTCATAGAGGTCTTGAAAAGAAAACCTGAATGAATCCTTTCACTTGCACTGAGCTCTACTTCCAACTCCCATAAGCTTATGCCTAAAATAAACTGACATTTGGGATGGAAGGTTCAGTTGATTGTATTCTGACCAATCAACACAAAAAGCAGATGTCTCCTCTTCCAAATCAGGAGTAGGTTCCAAACAAATGTACTCACACTACATAAGTTTAGCACCAGAACATCTGTTCTTCAACTGGTAGCTGCATACCAGTATGCCATCAGTTCCTTCTTCTTGGAACACACAATTCTTGACAATCTTGAGGATTATCAAACAACTTTGCAGATGAACATGAGGAACACTGATCATATGAACCTCTTCAACCTCAATAACCATGCCTTTATGAGTGGACTTGAGAAAAAATCTCAAGTATCTTTGACACTTGTACTAAAGTTGAAAACAATCTGCTACAAATTCTGTTGAAAACCATATAACCCTAGAGATCTTCTTTCAAAGATAGGATTATGCATCAGATGCTATGCAGCAGAAAATAGCCATATATCAACAGAGATTACACAATGCTTACTCCCAGAACCAGTTGTAAGCATGACATCCAAGAATTGCAGCTGAACAATCCAACAATATGCTTGCTTCTTCTTCAAGCAACACAACAAGACCTAACCAATATTCTGACCAGAAAGAAACAGATAAGCACAAAGAATACCTTATCATTAACTTCACTCCCGCATGAAGGTTTTGACAATCTTCTTCTCTGTACCTTGCTATATGCTGAATAAAACACCCCAAATTCTTCACTCCCGCATGAATCATTTGGATATCCTTGAAACCAGTAACACCATCTTCCCTTGCCAAGAGAATACACCTGTTTTGGTCAGTTTGGTCCAGTCTTCCACACATAGGTCCATCCTCCACTTCTAGGGACCATTCAATATGAACATGAATGTTCAAACAATCAACTACCTCCAACAACCAGAAAGTATCTCCCATGGATCTCATCCAGAAACAGACAGGATGCCTGCTCTGATACCAATTGAAATTCTGGTAAGACAGACCCCAGATGTCATATACGATGTTGTGACATCTGGTCTGTCATCAGCTTGGCTGAGGCAGTACATACAGATCCCTCAATTATTTATTACATCTATCATCCAGAAGTCTGGAAGTGTTGGGATCCCATATCAGTTCAGTTAACATTAACAAATCTGCTTAGCAGAGATTCTGTGTTAGCACAGTCATTAAATCACACACTGATGTCGTGCACGATGTTATGACATCCAAACTGAACTTACAAATAAACAATGCAGAAACATAAACAACACAACAGAATTGTTCACCCAGTTCGGTTCAATCAACCTACTCTGGGGGCATACCAAGCCAGGGATGAAGTCCACTATTAGCAGTATCAATTCAGAGCTAAACTCCCAGTTTACAACTCCTCACTTAATCACTACCCAATGACCCTTCTACCTAGGTTCTCCCTAGATATGGAATATCTCCATTCCACTCCCAATCATCGCAACGATGTCTAGCAGTCAACAACTCAGCCACTGCATCGACGGCTTAATCACCAACAACTTAAATATACATAATAGCGTAGTTCCAAGAACACAATTTTCACTCATTGCTTCACAGCTTCTGAGTGAATAAAACAAACCTCTTACCTACAGGCTTCGAGGCACAAATCAGTGACCATCCCACAACCTGGGTGGTTCACTTAAACAACAAACCCTAATGACTACATTATGATCGTTAGGTTTACAAGGCTACAAAGATTCCTATATATAACCTGATCCTAGTTGGACTTGGGCTTAAAATCGCAGCACTCCATGCTGTTACAAATCAGCAGATTTCTTCTGCTACAAACAAGGCCTTTTGATCATAAGTTACCTAATTTATCTCCTAAATTAGTAACTGCTGAAACTTCAATGCTTAGATTTGATTCTTCAATATTCTGACTTGAATCTTTGACCTTTAAGACTGCGCCACATAGGATTACATAATATCCACATAGAATATTCTGTATCTTTTAAAACCAAAACTGAATCTTCCTTCCTCAGTTCTGCAGGCGCGATGTCATGGTTAATGTCATGACATTCCTTGTAACATCTTGATGCTGTACCTGTTCTGCATAAATCACAGCAAACAGTATTCTTCACTTCAATTCTCTGCTTCTCACATATCAGGATGCCAAAAAGACAGCCCATGATTTGTTCTATTACTGATGTACAATCAACATAATCTTTAGTTTCCCAAAATAAAGACTAAGATAAATAAGGAAACATAATAGAAACAGAATAGAAACTGTAGCAGCTACTGCTGTCAAACACTGATGTCATGACGTCGAGCATGACATCCAACTCACAGCATGTATTAGCTTACACAACCAGAACCTGCATAACCTTTAACACTACACACCACATGTCATGACCTTAGTCAAGACAACAGAATACACATGAATGTTTTACCACAAAATGCAGCCAATCAAAACATCTACAAAATTAATTGATGAAGTTGTGAAGAAAAATAAGAAAAAAAGCGTTTTAAAAAAAAGGTTTTGGTCCCTAAGGGTGTTGAACCCACGACCTCATGCTCACCACTCAAAAACATAACCAACTGGACCACGCGCGTGGTCTGATTAACAAAGGCAAAGATTTGATTATATTTTAAACTCAATTTTTGAATTTCCTTCGCAAAAAATGGCGCCAAGAACACCATCCCCATTTGAATTTGAAAATCTCTGAAACTGAACCAAATTGATCAAGTGAAGGGTCTATCTTACTCGTTTTTTCACAAGGAACATGATGGTACCATTTAATTTCATTTATTTTCACTCTAGGGCCATTGATTCTCTGATGAACACGAAGAACCCTAATTCTATGATGAAGATGGTTCTTTTGAGATGAAGGGAAAACAAAACCCTAATTGATTGTTGCTTGTACTGATGAGTGATTTCTTGATTAAACCCTGCTGAGTCACAAGTAGCAAACACAAGCTATGCAATTTGTTAGAGATGCAAATGATGCATATGCACATGATATGAGGTGGTATCTTAGGTCAAAAATTGGGGTATGACAGTTATAAATCACTCTCTAGAATCTTGTTTACTATTATATAAAAAATCCTAACGTATCTTTATCTTCTAGAGAGTTCCATAGATATCTCATAGGTTTTTAGAAGTTGGACCTATTGTAAGATAATTTCGAGTTAAAATTCTTATGAATTTTGACGCCAAAAGTTATTAATAACTTAACAATTTTAATATATAAAATAATAATAATAATGATGATTAAATATGTTTTTGGTCTTTGTAAATATATTAAATTTCGTTTTTTGTCCCTATTAAAAAATGATATGTTTTAGTCCCCATAAAATTATTACGTAGTTTTAGCCCCTGTTTTCTAAATAATTATTTTACAGACATGTTTAGAACGTTATAAAAAGTTCTTCGAAAAGAATAACTTAAAATTTAATTTCTAAGTCGATATTTGCATTATTTTTATCATTATCTTTTAAAGTTTAAAAAATTCATATTTAATTCTTCTCATTTTAAAAAAATTATAATTTGGTAAAGAAATATTTTATAGTATTCTAAACATGTATGAAAAAAATTATTCAAAAATTTAAAAGTTTAAATATAATTAAACAGTTTTAAAAATTTTAAAAAATAACATAGACTAAAACTATGTGCATAATAATTTTGTGGAGACTAAAACATGTCATTTTTTAATAGAAATTAAATATAAAATTTTATAATTTTATAAGTATCAAAAACATATTTATCCATAATAATAATATCAAATTAACAATGGTATTTCTTTTAAGAAAAATACTAACGAGTGAGCACTCTTTATGTGATTAAATTAATAAAAATTTAAAAAAATATATATTAAAATTGTATTGAATTGTGGCGAAGACATTGATTAGCATAATTTTTTTTAAGTAAATTATTTTATACCGATAAATTTAAATTGATTACGAGTATCTTTAGTATAAATTATATTTTAACTTTAAATTATTTTGAAATAAAATAAAATAAAAAGTGACGTGATAATGATTGACGACGGTATCGAGTAACCAATTAAACTTAATGGTATTTTTTTAATCCTAAAAAGTTTGCTGATTCAGTCAGTTCGGTATTGCACGCACTTTTGAATCGGACGTCAATCTAACTCCTTTTGACACGTGCACCGTCTCTCTCTCTCTCAAAACATCTTTCTCACTCTAATGCTTCTTCTCTCATTCATTCCCATAACATCATAGCGGTTCCGCAGCACAAAAAATTTCACTACCAAACTACCCTTCTCGCGTTTCCATCGCAAAACACACATGCTTTTCATTGCAATCTCAAAGGTTACAAATTACTAGCAATATTCATATTCTACATTATTTTTGATTTTTTGTTGCATTCTTTGGATTCAAAATTTGGAACTGCCATTTCCTTTCTCTTTCAGAGTCTCATTCGAACGCTTTTTAATCTTGTCTTTCATGCAGTTTCTTGATGATATTGTTGCGAATGTGAATGGAAGCGGCCTTCCGTGTATACCAATTGACGCGTGATTCTAGAAACTTCGATCCCTTCGCCATGAATACCGATTCTATTGAAAATTCATTCATATCCATCAATCCTCCCGAGCTACGTTTCCAATGTATGTAAATCTCATCTTATCTTTATTTTTCTTCTTTATTTTTTTAACCGAAATTCACGTTTTAACATTCAATTACAAAATTCTTCAAGATTTGTGAATCGATTTGCATGCAGTGTGGTTATTTATCGATCCAATTTGGGGAAATTGTAACGTTACAGTTAGGAAATTTGTACGTAGAAATTAATCACACAGTTTAGTAATTTGTCCATGATTATTCACGTTATGAATCCTGATATACTAGCCTAGATAATTTAGTCTCGATTAAGACTGTGCTTGTCAATCTCTTTGGCTAAGGTTAGAAAAATTTGCTCATAAAGAGAAAAAGAGCTTTTGATTTTATGCGATAATAGCTCAACAATAAAGCTTTCAAAGAATTCTGTTTTTCACGGCAGAAGCAAACACATTGATATGAGATTTCATTTTTTTTTAGAGATTCGATATAAGATGGAGTTGTGGAATTGAGCTATTGCAACTTTCAAGAGCAAGTTGCAGACATAATGACAAAGCACATAAAATTAGATTAATATTTGAAACTTCACATGATGATGGAAATGGTTGAACTTGAAGCTTCAAATAAACTAAATACATTCTTCATATAGTTTAAGAGAGGAAATGCTAGATTGTTGTGTGATTATTAGTTTCCTAGTTTATGTTTAATCTGTTTTTATTAGGAATTGCAAGGTATGATTTAGCCTTCCTGTTATAAGCCTTGTAAAATGTGGTTTTGTGTTTACTTTCACGCTTTTAATTTTTCTTTGAATCATGTGTAAGGCTATATATATGTAATCATGTGTAAGGCTATATATATGAAGTCAAAATCTTTATTGTTAATAGAGTACAACATTCTATCATAAAACCAGTATAGTAGTTATCGGTTTTAACAAAACGAACCCGTAAAACTATTGTTGAAAAAAAATATATATTCTACTTTGATTACACTGCAAAATTGGTTTAGTTTTGTGTAGTTACTAGTTACATCTCATACAAGGAGTACTTCTACTTCACTTGTTTTTAACTTAGAATTTTGGTTTCTCTCTTTATGTAAATCAATTAGGGAGACAGAATACTCTAATATAATGAAAGATGTTTTGATGTGAACTTTTAAGGCAATGCTTATAAAACTTTGTTACTGATTGTAAAGTGTGAGAATTGGTAATCCTAATTTCTTTCTCTTTTATTATCTTCCTTAATCTTGAGTTCTTATGCGGTTATACTGCTAATGTTCATGTTATTAGTTGAGTTGGAGAAGCAAACATTTTGCGATCTTAAAGTTTTGAATAAGACAGAGAACTTCGTTGCTTTTAAGGTACCTTCTTAACAAAGTTATTGTATCTATAAATGCTTTTCTACTGGTTATTCAGTGCATGGCTGCAAACTGATCCTCCCGTTATGTTTTTGTGCCAGGTGAAGACAACTTCACCTAAGAAGTACTTTGTTCGGCCTAACACTGGTGTTATACACTCATGGGACTCTTGCATCATCAGAGGTACTTCTTCTTGTCACTATTATAGAAACATTTATAAATCTTGTTTCTTTAGCATATATCATACTCTCCAGTTTTTGTGATGCACAGTCACCCTCCAAGCCCAACAAGAATATCCTCCTGACATGCAAAGCAAAGATAAGTTTCTTATACAAACTACAGCTCTGGATCCAAACACTGATGTTGATGATCTTCCACCAGATACTGTAAGAGAGCCAATAACCTTGTTTTACAGGACCATTCCTACAAATTTGAATAAGAAAAAATGGTCATGGTCATGTTTTCTTGCTTGCAGTTTAATAAGAATAGTGGAAAGTTAACAGAAGAATTGAAACTTAAAGTTGTATATATCTCTCCTACCTCACCCGGAGGAAGCACTAGACATGTTACATTTCAAAAATCTGCGCAAAAACTCGATACTTATTCGGTGAGTTTTTCAGGCTCTCCCCTGATCAAACTTCTTTCTTTGTAGCATTTAATATCCTCTGGTCAAACTTTTTACAAATCCATTGCTTAAATTCAATCCTCCTATTTGGATGGTAAAACCAATCCTCTTAAAAATTACATTCATAGACCTAGGTGATACATCATCCAACATTGTCGGGTTACCTTCTATTTCCGAATAAACTTTATTATATTGAAATGGAAAATTGGACTAAACTTAATTAAACTATCTTTGTTTGAAGAGTCAAAGCTTGCAACACCTGAAGGAGGAAAGAGATTCCGCTGTCAGACAAACACGGCAGCTGCAGCAGGAACTGGTAATACATTGTTCTATGATCATATGGTGTTTGAGTATTATGGCTAAAATATCACTTATCTAAATCCATGTGTTTTCTGGATAAACAGGACATGCTGAAAAGGAGAAGAAGTAGAAGTGATCCGGGTTTCTCCTTCACTTTTGCTATGTTTGTGGGCTTTATTGGAGTCTTGTTTGGTTTGCTTTTGAATCTTTCATTGTCTTCGCCACCTACACCATGATTTCATACTGTTCACAACCTTTGGATGCCCACCCGTCATTAATTAATATTTTTTACTGTAAAGTTGTTTTTTCTGCTGGAATAGACTCTTTATTTTTTCTTCATTTTTTTATATATTAATCATTTTGGAATTTCCTTATATAAAAATATACTATGATGTTCCCATATATTATGGATTACGTTCTTATCTACCAAATTTAAAAAATTGGGTAAAATTATCTTTAGTGTAAAATATTTTGGAAACAACAAATAGTTGTACTATTTTATAATTAATTAAATATAATTAAATGTGTTAAAATAAAATGAAATTTTGTGATTGGTTGAAGATATAATATCAAACCTTTTGTGATGGGTAAAGAAATTGTCCCATGAGCCACAAGGCACTACTCATCCACCTAAGTTAGCCAATGAAAACTGGACATGTCAGCTATTGTATGTTAAATATTCGTTTCATTTTCATCCTCAACACACGTAAGAACGACTAGATAATGATAAATAAATATCTGTATAACTACTAAAGGAATCACATAGTGATATGATATCTTCAATTAAAGGAGTATAAGGGATTTGGATTTGAATTTGGATTGCAGGGAATCCTAACTCTCACCATATAGCTAGGGGTGGACAAGAAACTTCTAGTTGCCGGAAATCTAGTTTAACCGATTAAAATAACAATAATTCGAATAAATGAAGATTAATTAAGAGTAAAAATAGGCTAGATCAAATCTTAGAAGATCAGAGTATAATTTACAATAATTTTTTAAGGTCCGAGTCTGATATATGATTTATTATATGAGAATTATAAAAAATTATGAAAAATAATTGTATGAGACGGTCTTAATTTTAATTTATTTCTCTGTTTTTGTTAGGGTTTTTTTTTTATACTCTCTGAAAATTTTATGCTAAAACGTCGTACAATTTTATGTTGAAACCTCGTACAATTTATACTCACTGATTTTGATTAATTGCTCAGTTTTTTTGTTAGGGGTTCTTTTTATACTCACTGTAAATGTTATGCTAAAACCTCGTACAATTTACATTTTTGACTATGCTTGTTTCAAACCAACCATGGAATCAGCAAGAGGTGAATATGAGTTTGTTATTTTCTTAGCTATGATTCTTTGTTCGATAAAATCTGTCTTAAATCGAAAGATATAGACATACTCATTAGAGATGTCAAAATGGGCCTGGCTCATCGGGTTAGCCCATAAGCCCTAAAATTTAGCGTGGTCCGGATCGCAAAATACCTTAAAAAACACGACTCTATCTTTTTGGCCCAGCCCACTAGGCCTATATTTTTCATGGGTGGGTCAGCCAAGCAGGCTTCGGGCTGGCCCATTAAAAAATTATAAAATAGTTTCAGTTAATTTTGGAGAAAAAAGATTGAGATAGGACATGATTGCATTTCAAGTGATTAAGAAAAGTTAAAGAGGATGAAGATATGTTTTCAAGATGATGTGATCAAAGAAATAGTTGTGAGATGAAGAGAAATTTTGATAAGTATTGATGATAATATTAAGTTACTCTTTACTTTAAATAAATGCTTTTGTTGTATTCATGTATATATGGATGTTGTTGATTTGATGAATATTTTCAACATCACTTAACTAAGTTTATGACACTCTTTACTTATGTTATGTAGTTTTTGTCCATCAAATCCTTTTTTATAAAATTAAAACTATAATATTGAAATACGGGTCGGGCTGGCCCGTCAGACTGAACCGTCGGGCCGCATGGCCCATTGAAAATTGTGTCTAACTCAATTTCTATAGCCCATTAAATAATCGGGCCGATCCACAAAGGCTCATTTAAACATTTTGGCCCACCGGATCAAAGCGGACTGGCCCATTTGACAACTCTAATACTCATTGTAAATTTTAGTTTTTTTTCTCAACACCTTCATTGTCCGCTATGAAGATTAATTAACAAATACAAACTAAGTAATATCAAGAGTTTCAATCTTTTTGGAATGAGTTGTAGTGTTGGACTCATTTCAATCGATTTAGAACACCATACTATTACGAAATGAATGAACCATGCTTTTACCAAACTATTTATTTAGAATGGGCGGTGCTTCCATTTTGATATCAAACTGATCATCGAAGAAAAAAAGAGCTGAATATGAATTAAATTATGTTGGTATAACACATAAAGGAGGTGATGATGATAAAGCATTCAAATGTGTTTTTGAAGATGAAGACAAAGAGGGTAAAGTTGGAACTTGGAATTTCACTTCAGAAAGATCTCATGGCAATTGCAGGTGACGCTCTAAAATCAAATATAACAACAATGATTGTCTTGTTTTAGCAACAATGGATCCTCTTGTTTTATCAGTTTCAGAATATTTACTCTTTTTAATATCTCTCATTGTTAGAAAAAATATCAACCCTAAATGGAAACCCTACATAATTGATTTTAAACAAGCTTTTGAGTATAGGTTAGATACACACATCGTCTTCGTTGCTATGATTGACAAGGATGACACTACATAGGATCGGTAACACATCGTGTTCATCGTTATGGTATGAACTCAACCACATTGAATGGAAAGGAAAGATGAAGGAGATAGAGTGCTATGGTATGAACTCAACCACATTGAATTGATAGGAAAGATGAAGAAAGGAGATAGAGTTTGGCAGATAGCATTTTGGGAGTGGATTTAAATGTAATAGAGAATGTTTAAATTGAAGAAATTCAGGGAGGATTGTAATCTCCAAAATCTAACTTTTTTTTAGGGAGAATTCTATGGTGCAGTCACCAATTTGACTTCAGTGGTGAAGTCACTGCCTGACCAATCAGAATTAAGCCCTAAGCCCTAACAGTGTCACAGTGGACTGAAGCATTAAATGACCCTTATTGACACTTACTGTGGTAATTTTATAGTTTGTATATTGCAAGTTAGTCCCTAACATATTAATATTGTTTTGGCTTAATTGCACTTTTGGTCCCCCTAGTTTCAGCCTCTTAAACTTTTAATCCCCCCAGTTTAAAACCCAGGATTCATGCCCCCAAAGTTTTACTCTGTTGAATTTTTTGAAGCCCCCCTCCATTTGGCAGTATTTTTAATGACACGGCATGGAAATAAACCTGCCACATGGGTAATGATTTAATGATGAATGACATGGAAAACATTAACTATTTAAAATATTTTCAGGTTATATGTAAAATAAACTTAATTTTGAAAATGTATTCTTAATTCATTTAATTGGACAATATATTTTTAATTCATTTAATTGGACACATAAGAATCCAATTTTGCCCTAATCCCTTTCTTGTTCATTATGTTCGTCAAAATCCAAAAAGCCCCTTCATCTCCTTCGTCTCCTCCATTGTTACACAGTGCGCAGGTGGGTGGTGGTATTGTCTTCTCCAAACGCCATAGTCTTCGCATTGCTAGTGGTGTCAATAGCTGAAGAACCTCCAGAAGAACAATGGCGACTGGGGAAGAACGCTTTTGTTTTAGGTATGTTTTTTTGCCTTCTTTGAATATGGTGATAGTCAGTATTTATAGTTTCGTGTGGTCCACTGGTTTTATGTTATTGTCTATTACTATAGTAGTTTCCATTGGTTTGTGTGGTCCACCATGTTCTGCTATTGTCGCTTATTATAGTAGTTTCCATAGGCTTGTGTGGTCCACCATTTTTAACTTTGCATTTGAATATTGTTAATTTCAGGCCATCCCAAGAGATAAAAGTTAGGTTAAAGATACACCATAGGGGTATGTTTGTAAATGAACCTGTTAATTTGTACGTAGGTGGTGAGGTTACTGAATTTGGATGGAAGTTTGATGTTGACTATATGTCTGTCGTGGAAATGAGACAAGTGATTAGGGCACAGGGTTATGTTGACATTGCTAATATGTGGTATAGGCACCCCAATTATAGCTTTACTCGTGGTCTAAGGAGTTTGAACACTGACAGTGATATCTTGCAGTTTGCTAAAGATGTCGAAGGTCATGAGCTGATTGATATTTATGTGGAACATAAGGTATCGGATCCACCTGAATTTGTTGACCCAAGTGAGCTAGGTAAAATTATAGATGATGATGATGTAACAGTGATAGGTGTGAAGTCTGTTAATGTTTCTAATGAACCTGAACCTGCTAAGGAACCTACTGAGTTTGTGGGTGTCCATACACATGCTGAGTTTGTAGACAATGACCCTTAACCTGCTGACCATGAACCTGCTGACCATGAACCTGTTGACCATGAACCTCATGAACCTGCTGACCATGAACCTGCTGACCATGAACCTGCTGACAATGTCCCTCATCATTTTGAGACCCAACCTGACAATGTCCCTCATCATTTTGAGACCCAACCTACTGATGAACCTACCAAGGCACCTACTGAGGAACCTGTTGAGGACAATGTCCCTCAACCCAATGTACCTCAACCTAATGAACCTCAACCTGATGAACTTCATCCTGATGAACCTCAACCCAATGTACCTCGACCTAATGAACATCATCCTGACCCTACTGAAGACAATGTCCCTCAACCTGAACATGATGATGACCTCAGTGAAGATAGTGACTACTGTGAGGATAGTGAAGGCTATGAGGATGTGTATTGGACCTCAGTTCTTCCCCCAGAAACCTTAGGTCAGGAAGAAATAAGTGAAATAAACATGCCACAACAGGATGAGAATGAAGAGGATGAGGATCACTTATACACACCCCATGGTAGTGAGGATGAAGGAGATGTAGAAAGGAATCCAGTTTTCAAAAGTGGTGGGGGATGTGCGTTCCAGCTAGGAATGATGTTTACAGACAAGGATACAATTAGAGATGCAGTGAAAGAGTATGGAATGGAAAATCAAAAGAATGTGTATATCAAGAAAAATGATTCTAAAAGGATTGTAGTTAAGTGTATGGAAGGCTGCAAGTTTCACTTAAGGTTCAGCATGAGGAATGGGCAGAATTATTGGCAGGTTGTTAGCTATGTGAGTGACCATACTTGTTTTAGACCTGCTGACAACAGGAATGCCAAGACTCAGTGGCTTGCAATTAGGTTTACACAATTGCTAAGGCACGGTCCATACATGAAGCCAGCTGGTCTAGTTGCTGAAACTCTTCAGAGATGGGGTTCAAAGATAACTACAGATCAAGCATATAGGGCTAAAAGAAAGGCTTTGGAAATGATACAAGGTGCTGGTATAGATCAATTCAGACACTTGAGAAGCTATGGAGAGGAGTTGTTGAGGTCCAATCCCAAGAGTACTGTGGTTATTAAATGTGCAGAGAACAATGGCAATCCAGCATTTGAGAGAATCTACATTTGTTTGGATGCCTGCAAGTCAGGATTTGCCACCTACTGTAGACCTATCATTGGATTGGATGCATGTTTTCTTAAGGGTGATTATGGGGGCCAACTGATGTCAGCTGTAGGCAGAGATGGAAACAACCAAATATATCCAATAGCTTATGCTGTTGTTGAGGCTGAAACCAAAGACTCATGGCAGTGGTTCTTGCATCTACTACTAGAAGATTTAGGAGCATTCAATGAAAGGTGCTATGGCTTTATTTCTGACCAACAGAAGGTAATACTAAACTCTAAATGTAATTATTTTAATATTCACTTATATATTAATATACAACTGTTATGTGGTTTTTGTTGTAGGGTTTGGTTCCTGCTATCCAAGAATTAGGTGACAATGTGGAGCAAAGAATGTGTGTCAAACACCTTTATGGTAATTGGAAGAAGAAACATTCTGGATTGGTGCTTAAACAGACCATGTGGGCAGCAGCTAGAGCTACTTGTGTTCCTATGTTTGATAGAGCAATGGAGAAGTTGAAGCTTCTAAAGCCAGATGCATGGAAGGACATGGCTGACATTCCTGCTAAATATTGGTCAAGATCTCATTTCAAGACATTTTCAAAGTGTGATATTCAGGTTAATAACATGTGTGAGGCATTTAACAGGGCAATTTTAGAGCATCAAGACAAGCCAATCATAACACTTTTGGAAGGAATCAAGCATTATATCACAAAGAGGATAACTAAACATAAGACACTATTACAGGACTATGAGGGTGTTATATGTCCTAGAATCCAATTGCTCATAGAGAAGAACAAACAGGAGGCACAAAACTGGACCCCTTCTTGGCATGGTGATGATGACTTATCCATCTTTGGAGTTACCAATGGAGTTGAGACTTACTGTGTCAATCTGAAAAATGAATCATGCAGCTGCAGAAAATGGGAGTTGTCTGGAATCCCATGCCAACATGTTATCTCTTGCATTTGGAGCATTAGGAAAAAACCTGAAGGATATGTGTCTCCATATTATAGGTATTTCTTGAATTCTACAACATTAAGTTTTCTTTATGTTATATTTATGACACACATTCTGTTTTGCAGCAAGCTTACATTTGGAAAGTGCTATGCTAACATTGTGTTTCCAAATAATGGACCACAACTTTGGAACAATGTTGACCATGTGCCAATGTCTCCTCCTGTCATGAGAAGGGCAATTGGCCGCCCTAAGAAGATGAGGAACAAAACATCTGATGAGCCAAAGAATCCCTTTGTTCTTCCTAAGAAGTTTGGAACTGTCACTTGCAACAAATGTGGACAAGCTGGACACAACAAGAGGAGCTGTAAGGGAAAGAGGGCAGCTGATAGGCAGATACCTAAAGGGGGCAACAAGGCAAAGAAAGCTAAGACAACCAATAAGGCAAAGAAGAGTAAGGGAAAAGAAAAACCAGTTGAGATTGGTCAAGGATCTCAGGCACCTCAACCAACTCAGGATTAGGAGGCAATGATGCCTTTCTTTTTGAATGTAACAATGTTGCATTAGTATGAAAGTTTGTTGTGATTGTAAAACAATATGATATTTTGGGTATTTTGTAGTGATCATTGCCAAACAATATGGTAAATCTGTTTGGATCTCAGTATGAAAACAACATGGCTGTCAAACAATATTTTGTAATCTTATGTTTTAAATTTGCTGCTACTGAACCACTTATGTAATGGCCATCATTTGGATAATTTCATATATGCAAGTAATTTTATAACTTACTGCTATAAAGATCACTTGTTGGTTAAATTTGATTACACTTTGGTTAGATTTTGTTGACTGATTAAATGTTATTTCAATTTGTAAATAGATGATGTCAAAATTTGGTAACATGTTGGTAACATGTTGTTATCAGTTTGGTTAAATTTGGTAACATGTTGACCAACACCAATAAAATGTTATCAGTTTGGTTCAATAAACTGTTGATTGGTTGTTATTAGTTTGGTTCAATTTGGCTAAATTTGATTACACTTTGGTAACATTTTGACAACACCAAGCAACTTCATTGATTGATAAACTGTTACAACAAATTACAAGGTTGACAACACCAAGCAACACCATACAATTACAATAATAAACTGTTAACATAAATTGAACCTAAACATCCTTAAACTTATACATAAATTGAACCTAAACAAAGACAACAAATTAGACCTAAACAACAATTGTACTAACAGCTTCATTTCATAATTATTGTTGCAACTAATGATACCAGCACAACAATGGTCATGACCCAATTAAACTTCAACTGTTTCTTTATCAATTTCATCTTCATCTTCAATTCTTCTTCTTTTGCGACTGAATCCTTAACCCTCTGCTTTTCTTCATTCAACTTTTGCATTAAGCTCGAAATTACTTCTTTTGCCCTAGGGTTCATTTCCTCATCAAGCCAAACAAAGTTACTGCACTTCTTGAAACCTTGAACCTTGTACATCCCACAACCGAAAAAGCGACGTCCTGGGTTTGTATCGGTCCAGGCCGTCATCAATGGAGCATCGAGACCGCAATGACATTCCTGTCTCATTCTATGACTTCTGTAGCTATCGAATGACACAGAGTTTTGAGACATTGCAAGGTTGACGAAGGATGAAGGAGATGAGGGAGAAATGAAGGAGAAATGAGATATGAGGGAGATGACGAACAAAATGAAGGAGAAGTGAAGGAGATGTTGAACAGAATGAACAAGAAAGGGATTAGGGCAAAATTGGATTCTTATGTGTCCAATTAAATGAATTAAAAATATATTGTCCAATTAAATGAATTAAGAATACATTTTCAAAATTAAGTTTATTTTACATATAACCTGAAAATATTTTAAATAGTTAATGTTTTCCATGTCATTCATCATTAAATCATTACCCATGTGGCAGGTTTATTTCCATGCCATGTCATTAAAAGTATTGCCAAATGGAGGGGGGCTTCAAAAAATTCAACAGAGTAAAACTTTGAGGGCATGAATCCTGGATTTTAAACTGGGAGGCTGAAATTAGGGGGACCAAAAGTGCAATTAAGCTTATTGTTTTTAAAATGTAATGTTTATAGACAAAATCAATTAAATTAAAACAAATTATATCCACATCTTCCTCACTTCATCATCACCATATTCACTTTCTCCTTTCATTTGAAACACAGAAATCTACCCCTCTCAAGAACTCTAATCCCTAATCGCCATTTTTGTACTCTTCATCTCACAGCGTCAACCGTCGACGATTCTCTCTCCACCCAATTCATCCCCGAATTCCACATCCACCGCCAATGATTTCCCACCCTCAATCTTTCAACCAAACACAGACCAACAATCTGTAACGCAATCAAACCCACTTTATCCTCCAACTGGCTCGTTTCCCATGATTTATCTGCCAAAACCGCTTCTTCATGGCTTCCCAACTTCGAAGAACTTGACACCACCAACATGCTTCTCTGTCAAAGGATTATCTTTTTGGGTTCTCAGGTTATGAATCTCGTTTCCCGTTCTTTTGGGTTGGTGGGGTTGTTGCTGTTATTTTGATATTTTAGGAGTACCCTTTTGTATCTTTTGATGTTTTTATGGGAAATTTACAAGCTTTTTCATGTGGGTGGATTCAGTCTAATAGCATGCTCACCACAGCAGAAAAATGGACAAATATGGGAAAAGGGTTAAAAAAAAGAGAGTTTTTACGATAATAGGGCTGAATTGCAGACAAGGTGTTTGATGTTGTTGATTTTGGGATTTTTTTTTATGGTTGTTAGTTAATTTGGTAGAAAAACGAAAAAACAAAGAGGGGAAATGAAATGGAACTAAAGAGATGGTATCTGATGGTGTCTGCTTGTGAATTTCTTTGTTTGAGCAGGTGGATGATACGACAGCAGATTTTGTAATCAGTCAACTTTTGTTTTTGGATGCTGATGATCCTAAGAAAGACATCAAGTTGTTCATAAATTCACCTGGTGGTTCTGTTACTGCTGGTAGGTAAACAAGTGTAAACAAAGTTTTATACTTCTTTTTTTACTTGTTTGTTCTTATCTGTGCACTTGACTCGTTGTGGATCTACTTGAATCTCGAGCTCAGTTTTGTCGATTGATTGCGCATAGATGTTTACTTAATACCTTACACGAGATTTTAGCTTTTAATAACTCACATTAGTTTGTTGATTCACTGCTTGTGGTAACTGTTAGAATATAGAACATGGAGGAGTTTGTTAGGATTTAAGCTAAGGAGTTAGTTAAGGAAATTATTAGTTAATGGGGTAGTTAGAATTATCATGTATAAATAGGTGATTATTGTAAATGTAAACATTTGTGAATAGAATAAATTGTTGATCACTGGAATTTACAAGCCAATTCAGACATTTGAAAATGGCATCCCGTTTTAGCTTTTGAACAGTTCTATCCATAAGGAACTCGGTTTATTGAATCATTGAGTATTGGAAAGGAACTGCCTTTAATGAATCTGAAATAACTCTGTCTTCTGCAGGAATGGGAATTTATGATGCCATGAAGTTATGCAAGGCAGATGTGTCAACAGTTTGTCTTAGACTTGCAGCATCCATGGGTGCATTTTTCCTTGCTGCTGGTACAAAAGGGAAGAGATATTGTATGCCGAATTCTAGAGTTATGATCCATCAACCGCTTGGATCTGTTGGCGGAATAGTAAGACTGTCCACTTATATCCTTCGGTTTTGTTTATTGTCAGTTAGTACAATGTTATCAAATAGTGGCGCCATGGCCGCTATGGCTGATATACATGGCAGTTTTTGGCCTCGTCGCAATGGTAAATATTGGCTGATATTGTGATTTTTTCTGCCATAATCCGCTATAACGGCGCCACAAAGCGCATGGACCGCCATCCGCCATTGACAACAATGGTTAGTAATAGGTATGGTGTTTGTCATGGCTATTTTTCTTATGTTGAATGCAGACAATCATGTTTTAGTTTAAAGATGATTTTAGATTTGAAGCATTTGTTGGAGAAGTATGGAATGTGGAAGCTTTAAGATTTCGTATTTGTTTTAATTGCAGGGTTTATTATTTTCCAGATTTATTATTTGGCCTGGTGTACATCCTTATGCAGACAATCATGTTTTAGTTTAGTTACATTTCGTATTTGTCATTCTTGATTCTCAAAAGCCATCATAGACTGTAAGATTGTCACTTTACATCAAGTTTAGCAATTTCCATGTATTGTGTTTTAATATTTTCGTTTTCTGCTCTAACTATTTAAATATTGGCAGCCAAGGCCTCCTATCATGTGGAATCCACGTTTGTATAGCGCTGATGTCTGGGTTGGATATAATGTACGGCAGTTAAGGCGCTACTTTTTAAGGTATGCTTTTCAAGAACCACCCCGTATGGTTCTTCTGTTTCATATAATGTTAAAGTGGTTAAAACAAAAATCTTCTCCGATGTTTTGATCGTGCATTAAAACAAAAATCTTTTGTTGAAATCGCAGAATCTTTTTATGATACATAGAAGGAGGGGTGGAAGCAGTCAAAAAATGTATCACAGTGAATGGTTGGATACTATTAATTCACAGCCCGATGTCATATCGATGCATCTTCTCCCTTGACATCCCTTTTGTTGGGTATCCGTTGCAGCGGATATGTGAGCCATACTATAAATATCTACCTTCGTTGTAAGTACTACTTATTTGATTTGTTTTGCTGCACAAATCTCAGAAATAGTCTCTTTTTGAAACTGATTTAGCTGAACCTGCATATAAACCGTGATTATTGAAACAGACAAACCTCCAATGGAAGATCTCCATCAGTTTTTCGAGTTTCAGCTACCGAGACAATAGGCATCTATACTTGGTGAGATACGGCTTGGTTCTTACTGGAAGCATCAAGTGAATACGTGGCTAAGATTTAGCATTTCGGTCCAAAACATAAATACAATTCTAGTAAGTATTCTATCTTACAATTTTAAAGTGTATTTTGCGAGTATGTAACTCCATTTAATGACGAGATAACGAATATAAGATATTCCATAATATTGGCTTTTTTTTATATGGCAGGTAGATGTTGGAAATAGACCAGTAATCGGCCTGAGATTACAATTGGAAGGGAGAAGAAGCAACTGATTAGCCATTCACCTGCATCACTTGACTTCTCCGCTGAAGACCTTACCACTCGCAGACAATGCAAATGCTTATCTATCTTGTGACTCATAGCTGCAACTTCCATACGAAATTGAAATGGAGCTACTTTTCATATGTTTGTACTGCGCCTGTTGGATCACCAGGTTGTTTCTTTAGGTTTCTGTCTTAAGTTTTAGGCCGTGGAACTGAATGATATTTGGATGTCTATTTGGGATCATGTCATTGAGCTCATTTGTGATGGAAAACAAGTGCTTTGTAGAAACGCCGCTTCTTTTATTCTGTTATTACTCCAACTGATTATCATAATTGGTACTTATATGATACTAACTTTTTCTTCCTTAATGACAGTGAGTTGTTGTAGAGAACTTTCAGGCAGTACTTGTTTGGGAAGGATCAAACTGGAATTTGGCTTACAATTGTAACACATCACACTGAATTATCTCTTGAAATTGTAACTCACATATTTGTATTTTTGGCTTTCAAATATAGCGTTTTCTTCTCCGGGTTGATGTTTTAAAGTGGCATTGGTAGAAAAAGGATAGCAGAGCTGTTGAAAGTCAGGGAGGGCATCGGGAGAAAACTGATTGATAGGCTTTACTAAAACAAGGATGCAGATGACATTCTTACCCATGAATGTGATATTATTATCCATGCGCCTTGGGTGGACACAAGGGGTTCAATCTATATTTTCAAGTCAAATACCAGGCAAGAATTCATTCCATTTCAGCTATCAATTAAGTTTGTTTCAGTGAATTTCAGTTTTAGAATTGATTTCATATTTGTGATTATTCAGATGCATCTTTTAAGAAAGGATACAAAACAAAACACATAAGAGGAAAATCGGAAACTTTGTGTGCTCAGTACATAAATACCAAGGAAGTGAGGGTAGTGATTGGATCTTGGAATTTTGCTGGAAGACATCCATCCTAGGATCTTGATATTGATGACTAGATTTGTGCCGAAGAACCGAGTGATATTTCTGCTCGTTTCTGTTTATTTTACAATTTCTGGTTTTGTTCAATTGTTTCTGTGTGAGTTGTTTTCACATCAGTAGGGTGCTCTACTGGGAGTCACATTTTATCTGTTCAGTGCTATTTTCCATTTCTTTGAAGAGATTATTCCTCATCCATTGTACTGCTTATATGCTATAATCAATATACCACTATTTCCTCCATATTAATATTGTTTACTGTTTGTGTGAGTATTAAGCACATCAGTTTTTGTGTTGACTTCCAAAACATAAAAAATTATTTGTGGTTGGTTTTGAAAGTTATGCACATCTTTTCATAAAATAAAATAATTACAAAGTTAAGTTTAATTTTTATATGGAACCAAAAACTTTTAGATTTTGTAGCATTTCAAATATGAGTTAGTTTTTATAATATCCATTATTGCATTATTGTTTTGCTTGCTCATATTTGAAAGCCAGTCAATTTAATTTTCATCTTACTTGCACTGCATTAGTAAATAAATATTCATACAGCCAAAATTGTGAAAATAGACAACTTTGTTTTTCATTGTGCTCGATAAAACATTGAATCTCTTGAGAGTAAAGCTCTCAAAAACAAATGTTCAAACAGGACTACACTCATTTGGCATAACATAAAACCTAGCCAAAATATACAACAATTAAATACGCCATCTCAATTGCATTTCCATCAAAATCATCTTCCCAGATGAAGTCTTTTTTGTGCTTATCAAGATCTCGAAAGTACTCTCTCCCTTCCTTGGGAGTACTTGTACCCAACCCCTGCATAAATACCAATAACAGAATAAGCAAACAGTGAAAGAAGAATTATAAACATTATATGGAGTTTCCTGTGCTTACAAGTTAAAACAACAAACCTTATAGTACTTTATCTTCCAACTAGCTGCACTATTCCCCAATCTTTCTCTCCATGCTTCATATTCCAGTATAGAATAAAATGATAATATTGTACCATTTGAATGAGAAGCCTGCAGTGAAAGATAAATGTGGATATAATACACAAAAGAGACTTTTACTTAAAATATCTACAACTCAAAGGATTTCAGGACCAAATAAAATAGACAACATGCAACATCAATCTACTAACCCTTATAACGGGAGTAGGGAACTCAACCATGAAAGATGGAACCTTAAGCAGTGATGGCCAAAAGGAATGAATGAAGTTAATCAGAAGCCCTTTGATGTGGGAGCCATCATGATCCTGAATCACACATAAACATGAGACTTTATAGCTTCGGTGATTAAGAAAACCATCTATAATATATTGTGTCTCATCCTATTCTATTGAAAATGAGCATAGAATTAAGATATTAAACTATGATCTTTAAGCAAGTAACCTCACGTGATCAGCCATAATCATCAAATGACCATATCTCAAAGACTTCACATTTGTGTACTCCTTGTTTTGCTGTAGCCCAAGTATCTTCTTTATATTTTGAATTTCTTCATTATCCATTATTTGTTTGCTACTAGCTTCCCGCACATTGAGCAATTTTCCTCTCAACGAAAACACACCATAGTGGTCTCGGCCCACTACAGAAAGCCCGACTATCTTCATACAACAAAAGAAGAAAAAATCAAATTAAGTTAAACATTCTTCATTCTTTGTATATGTTGGGGATTTGTGATGACATACTCTAAATTAAATGAATATATGTTTCAACGTTTTCTTTTAAACCCCAAAAATTGAAATGCATTTCTTTCTATTGGTATATACAATAAACAACTAACCGCAAGAGCCTTGGCGGAATCTCCCTCCGTCAATATCAAGGTACATTTCTCAGAGTTCCTTCCACCAGCATCATTGGCATCCTTGAGCTTTACAATCCCACGAATCCTCTGGGTCTTAGTTCCATCAGTTTTTTTCAGATCTTTACTTTGTTTAAAATCTGCCCATGATAGGAGGGTGTCTACTATTCCAGATTTTTCAACTGCATAGATTTAAAACATGTGAGTGTAAAAAAAACATTTCCTCTAATTGACCAATTACAAACAACAAATGATGCATTACTAACCATGAAGAATCCATGTAAGTCTTCTAAAGCTACGTGATGATTATCAGCAGAATCCATGAACTTCATGTCAACTGTTTCCTTTAAAAGTTTTTGGATACTAGCCGGATCATC
Organism: Vicia villosa; assembly: GCF_029867415.1. Taxonomy (NCBI): domain Eukaryota; kingdom Viridiplantae; phylum Streptophyta; class Magnoliopsida; order Fabales; family Fabaceae; genus Vicia; species Vicia villosa. The sequence goes on from NC_081180.1 coordinate 54,227,576, forward strand.
GAGATTGGATGAAACTTCTTGTCTAACATATATCACATCCTTCCCTCCCATGCTCACCCCAATTATAAAATGAGTTCCAAAACGCTCTATGAACCTTGTCCAAACCAGTAGAAATGATTTTACCGATTAATTCAAGTGTTAACAATTAATAACATATGTAATTCAAGGGTCTAACTCTAACCTTGTTAGGGCCTCATGGTCCCATGATGATGGGCCAACTTCTTTGACATCATCTATGTATCTCTAACATAGTTCACACATAGTAGACAATCATCTATTGAATCTCTTCCATGGTTCACACATATATGAATATCATCTATGCATCTCTGACATAGTTCACACATAGTTGACCATCTTCGGTTGACTATCTTCCATTGTTCACATATAGTTGACCATCATCTATGCATCTCTGACATGGTTCACACATAGTTTACAATATTTTGTTGACTGTCTTACATGGTGCACACATATTTGACCATCATTTATGAATCTCTTATATGGTTCACACATAGTTAACCATCATCTATGCATCTCTGGCATAATTCACACATAGTGTACCATCTTGTAATGACTATCTTCCACGATTCACACAAAGTTGACCGTCATCTATTGAATATCATATGTTGATTCTCTAACATAGTTCTCACATAGTTGACCATCTTCTATTGACTGTCTTACATGGTGTACACATATTTGAACATCATTTATGAATCTCTGACATGGTTCCCACATAGTTAACCATCTTTTATTGACTTTCTTACATGGTGCACACATATTTGACCATCATTTATGAATCTCTTACATGGTTCACACATAGTTAACCATCATATATTGACTATCTTCCATAGTTCACACATAGTTGACCATCAAATACGCATCTCTGACATGGTTCACACGTAGTCGAACATCATTAGTGCATCCCTGACTCCCTGACCATCATCATTTGACTCCCTAACATGGATCACACATAGTTGACCACCTCCTATGCATCTCTGACACAGTTCACACATAGTTGACCATTTCTATTGACTATCTTCCATGGTTCACACATAGTTGACCTTCATCTATGCATCTATGACATAGTTGACCATCATCTATGCGTCTATAACATAGTTCACACATAGTTAACCATCATCTATGCATCTCTGACATAGTTCACACATAGTCGAACAACATCGGTTGACTCCCTGACATAAAGGCTATCTCCTATCCATTTGTCACGTAGTTGACTATATTTTGTTGGATTTTTTAAATACTAATTTCATATCAGAGAAAGGATAAAGGAAATCATTAATAATAGTAATAACGTATGAGATAAAGAAGAAAAAATTGATCATTATCCGATGAATCTCTTCCAAGGTTCATACATAGTTGACCATCATTTGTTGAATCTCTAACATAGTTCACACATAGTTGACCATCTTCTATAGACTATCTTCCATGGTCCACACATAGTTGACCATCATCTATGCATCTCTGACCATCATATACGCGTCTCTAACATATTTCACACATAGTTGACCATCCTCTACTGACTACATTCCATGGTTCACACATAGTTGACCATCATATATGCATCTCTGACATAGTTTACACATAGTTGGCCATCATCTGTTGAATCTCTTCCATGGTTCACACATATTTGACATTCATCTATGCATCTCTGACATAGTTCACACATAGTTGACCATCGTCAGTTGACTCCCTGACATGGTTCACACATAGTCGACCATTATCAGTGCATCCCTAACATGGTTCACACATAGTCGAACTTCATCGGTTGACTCCCTGACATGGTTCACACATAGTTGACCATCTTCTGTTCATCTGTAACATGTTTCAATGATAGTCGAACATTATCAATTGACTCCATGACATGGTTCACACGTAATTGACCATCATCGATGCATTTCTGACATGGTTCACAGATAATTGACCATCATCAATGCATCTCTGACATGATTCGCCATCATCTACTGACTATTTTCTATGGTCCACACATAGACGACCATCCTTAATGCATCTTTGACATGGTTCACCATCATCTACTAACTATTTTCCAGGGTTCACACATAGTTCACCATCATCAATGCATCTCTGACATGGTTCACCATCATCTACTGCCTATTTTCCATGGTTCACACATAGTTGACCATCATTTTTTAGGGATTTGGAAGCTTGAGAAGTGATTTAATTATTTTTGCTCCTTTTGTTTAGTAATATCTAAAACACCATTATTGAGATAGTTATGTCACACTTTCTAATAAAGACTCCTTTTGTATTAGTTCACGCATAGTTACCATCTTTTATTGACTATCTTCCATGGTTCACACATAGTTGACCATCATCTATGCATCTCTGACATAGTTCACACATCGTTAACCATCATCTGAAGAATCTCTGACATCGTCCACATAGTTTACCAAAATCTATGCATCCCTGACATAGTTCACACATAGATGACCATCTTCTATTGACTATCTTCCATGGTCCACACATAGTTAACCATCTTCTATTGACTTTCTGGGTTCACACATAGTTAACTATCATCTCTGACTAATTCACACATAGTTTACCATCTTCTATTGACTATCTTCTAGGGTTCACACATAGTCGGACGTCATCAGTTGATTGTCTGACATGGTTCACACATAGTTGACCATCAGCAGTGCATCCCTAAAATGGTTCACTCATTGTCGAACATCAACAGTGCATCCCTGACATGGTTCACACATAGTCGAATATCATCAATTAACTCTCTCACATGCTTCACACATAGTGGACTATCATCAATTAACTCTCTGACATGGTTCACGCATAGTCGGCCATTTTTAATTTATCCCTAACATGGTTCATACATAGTCAGACATCATTAGTTGATTGCATGGGTCATACATAGTTTACAGTCATCTATGCATCTCTAACACAGGTCACTCATAGTTGACCATAATCAGTTGAATCTCTTTTACTGTTCACACATAGTTGAGTGTCATCTATTGACTATCATTTGTTGAATCTCTAACTTAGTTCACACATAGTTGATCATCTTCTAATGATTTTCTTACATGGTGCACACATATCTGACCATTATTTATGCATCTCTGACACAATTCACACATGTGTGCGTTTTGTTTAAAATATTAATATCTCAACTATTAATATTTTAAATATTTTTTTATTAAGTAATTAGTTTATTAAATATTTTAACTATTTAATATTCCAATTATTAAACTTTCAATTACATAGTTTATTAAATAATTAATTTATTTTAAAAAATGAATAAATTAATGAAAAGTTATAAATATAAGGGACTTTAATGAACTAAATATTTAACAAAATAAATACTTAACAAATTAAATATTTTTTACTATTTAATCTTTCAATTTTTAATATTTAAACTATTTACATTTTTTTTAACCAAAACTATTAACATTTTAAAATCTATTTTATAAACTATTAACATTTAAATATTTTAACATTTTTAAACTATTAACATTTAAATATTTTAAAACCTACCATTATTATTTAACATTTTAAATAAAATCTAATATTAATATATAAAATATTTATTATATACATTAAATATGTCAATTTACTGTTAATATATTAAACATGCTGAAAGTATTTATTATATACATGTGCTTTGCAATTGTTAAACAAAAATCATGAGTGACTTAGTGGATAGGAATACATGAATTCAGTTAATTGGAGCGGTTTCGAATCTCCATTGGACCAGTTTTTAAAATTTTTGCCCTGTAGTTGACCAGTGAATTACATTGTAATTTTTTGCCCTGTAGTTAACCATCCTTAAGCATTGATTCGGGAACATCACACTTAGAACCAAAACTAGCTTGTCTAGTTGTTAGTGTCTCCTTAGTTTGAGAATCAAAAGCTGGATTGTCTATCAGAGCATTGACAAAAACCCACAAATGATTCTTTACAGTATGAGCTTTCACATTGGCATCCTTCTTTTTCTTATTTACTTTATTCATTACATAGGTAGTGATCTGATTTGTAATGTAATCGACATGAGTCCCACCCTTGATTGTAGCAATTGAATTAACAAAACTGACATGAAAAAGAGCAAATTAAGGTGTGTAAGACAAAAAGTTAACATCAATAAACCTCCAAATTACTATACTTGAGAAGTTTGCTATTCACCTGTCGAAACTGCCCATCGCTTAGACTCACACAAATCTCCCACCTATCATACTTTGGCATGAATCCTAAATAACAACAAACAAATCATGTTAAATAACAACAACGGGAAACAAACCGACACGCACAAACTGAGTTCCCAAACTATGTGTCTGCAGAAACAAACCTTGGCAGGGGTGTGGGTTTAGACTTCTCAGCACATTTCAGGAAGAGATCAGCGTAATCACGGAACGACTTAAAACGAATCAAGTTTCCATTGAGTTCAACCTTAACAGTCTTTCCAAGGCACCCTGCCATGTCCAACACACGCTTTTTCATCAAAGCAACAACATCCTCTTCAAGATAAGTCATCTTAAACTTCTCCATGTCAGGCTTAAAGGTCACCTTAGTCCAGTTCTCACTAGCTTTGCATTTGGTTATCACTGGTTCAGACTTCGTCCCCATATTGTTTGAGAAAACCTTCATAACAAAACCAATCAACTCAAAAATCACAAGGAAGATGATACTCAATATTCAAGTAACAGAAAATCAGGCTTCATTATGATTTGCAAACAAACAAATATTCCAACAAATTCAACTTCAATTCGTAAAATCAAACATCAAAAACCCTAGCAGAACCCTAAAATTGAACGCCAAATCCAACCCTAAAATCAAGAAACGAATCACTACCTGCTTATACTTCTTCAGACGACGTCCATCAGCAGTCTCAATGATAAACTCAGTTGAAAAAATGTCGGTGAGCTTCGCACCATAGCCATTCCGACCACCGGTAGTTTTTTTCGCATTATCATCATAGTTACTGCTAGTAAGAAGGTGACCAAAGATCAACTCCAGAACGGAGAAATTCAGAGATTTAGGGTTTCGAATTGATTTCTTCGATTGGGAAGTTGGGAGAATGAAAGAAGAACGAATTTGAAGAAAAAATATCATTTGTGTTTAAAATAAATTATCATCTAATAAAATAAAAATTAATTTTTAATTTATAAGATATTATTAAATGAATGGAGACTTATATGCAATAATCAAAAGTAATGTTGATGTGCCAAGTCAACTTCTATTATACCAAATAGACGATATAGATCAAAATTAAAGACAGAAAATTTTAAAAGGCTCTTCTTTTAAATTATTTATAAATACGAATATTTATATTGTTATTTTAATTGAACAATTGAATTAAAGGCTAAATTACAGTTTTAGTCCCCCTATTTTGTCTGATTCACGAAATTAATCCCCCTATTTTAAATTCAAACAGTTTTGGTCTCCTTATTTTAAATTTAAACAGTTTTAGTCCCCCTCTCATGTTTTTTCAAAGAAAATCGATGAAATTTTTTATTTTTTAATATATATATATATATATATATATATATATATATATATATATATATATATATATATATTTATCTACAAAGTTCAATAATAAATTTATATACGATAATTTGTCATGTTTTACAAGTAATTTGTCATTTAAAAAATCAAAATATTATTAATTTTAAGTGCAAAAGTATGAAAGGGGGACCAATACTGTTTAAATATAAAATAGGGAGATTAAAACTGTTTAAATTTAAAATAGGAGGATCAATTTCGTAGATCAGATAAAATAGGGGGACCAAAATTGTAATTAAGCGTAAATTAAATTTAGTGAACTCAATTCTATAACCATTTGTATTAATTTATTAATGAATAAATTAAAACTTAAAACCAATTTATTATAAATTTAGTCAATAGAGGAGACTTTTGACTTTAGAGATGGATAGACAATGCCAAAAACGTTAGAATATTACCGATCAGGTCTAGAATAAACTCGACATTTCGCGGTCTCTCTCCAACACACTATAAATACCCCAATATTTCTTCTATTTTCTTAGTCCTCAATCAATCGCAATTGTTCTCTACTTCGCAACATTCTCCCGTCTCATCAAAATCGCAATGGACGCGTTTACTTCATTCTCCGATTCCCAATCTTCTTCAAGAAACAGCTGGAATTATGATTCCCTCAAAAACTTCCATCAAATCTCCCCCGTCGTTCAGAATCACATCAAACTGGTAATTAACTAACTAATTTCTCTCATAATTTCATTTTTAACAAATTGAAGAAAGTAATCTTATTCCATGGATTCTGTTGCAGGTTTATTTTACATTGTGTTGTGCTATTGCTGCTTCAGCTGTTGGAGCGTTTGTTCATGTATTATGGAATATTGGAGGTTTTCTTACTACGGTGGCGAGTATTGGAACCATGATTTGGTTGTTATCTACACCTCCTTTTGAAGAGGTGTGTATTTAAATTTCGGTTTAGTTAGTTATGTTTTGTTAGTTTTGATTGTGTTTTAGGTCTCACTTTTTTTTGCTTTTATTTATTTGCAGCGGAAGAGGGTGTATTTGTTGATGGCTTCGGCTTTCTTGCAAGGTGCCTCTATTGGACCCTTGATTGATTTGGCTATTGTCATTGATGCTAGGTATGGCTTTATTGAGTTTATGCATGCTTTGTGGCATTTGAGTAGTGGTTATATGAGAAACGTTATCTGTACACTCAAAGTGACACATACATCGTATAATGATACGGTTTTCTTTTTTCAAATATTTAATATTTATTTTTTATTTGGCCTGAGACACAAACAATCACATGCACATGTGTAATATGATACGGTGTACTTCTATGGTGTAAAATTTTGGTGTACACATAGCACCCCTCGTGGTTATATATCTAGTTTTTAGTTTTGGCTGATTTTATGAGATTTTTGTTTCATTGTTCCAGCCTTATTCTTACCGCATTTGTAGCAACCTCCTTGGCCTTTGCATGTTTCTCAGCGACAACTTTGGTTGCAAGGCGTAGGGAGTATCTCTACCTTGGTGGCTTTCTTTCTTCTGGATTGTCTATTCTTATGTGGCTGCATTTTGCTTCCTCTCTCTTTGGGGGTTCTACTGCCCTATTCCAGTTTGAGGTATTTGAATTATGTTATCATTCTTACTGGAGTATTGCTACAAACTTAGGAATCATATTTGTTGGCGTCGCTGCCACGATCTACTGAGATTTAATTATTATAGTTTTGATTCGTCCCTTAAAAAACATTTTTGTATTCATAATATACTTATTAATAAAATATCTTACTGGATGTTGATTGCTGCTTTGCAGTTATATTTTGGGCTTTTGGTGTTTGTGAGCTACATTGTATTAGACACCCAAGAAATAATTGAGAGAGCCCACTTGGGTGATTTGGATTATGTGAAGCACGCATTGACGTTGTTTACTGATTTGGCTGCAATCTTTGTGCGGATTCTTGTTATATTGGTGAGTTGAATCAACTTTTTATATTTCTTAGTCTGCAGTATTGTTCGTTGGTTTAGATGATTTGTATTGACTAAGATTCTATTTTCTTTTCACAGTTGAAGAATACAACGGACAAAAATGAGAGGAATGAAAGGAAGAAGAAGAGGAGAGACTGATAACTAGAAGGAGATAACTTATAAGTGCTTTTATTTTATTACTGTAATGTAATTTGTCTTAACAGTGTTGTATTCTATTTAAATTATGCAAAGTAGTTGTTAGTTTTTATTTTAGTATTGTGTTGTAATTTGTCTAAGAGTGTTGTATTCTGTTTAAATTGTGTAAAGTAGTTTTTGGTTTTGTAATTAGTTACGATCAATTGAATGAATTTAGTAATCTATTGCAAAATGAAAAATCCACTGATGCATAAACTTGTCTGCTCTTTCATCCTTGCCACTCCAATGCTTACCTTACGTAACCTATAAGAAAAGCTTATTCAAATTAGTGGAAAACTTATTGATATCAAGCACATTCTAAAATGTTCAGAGTGACATTCTAAAATAGTTCAAAGGCAGGACATTTTAACGAGTTTCTCATCTAAAAATTTAACATTTTTTATTTTTATGATTGAAATTTTTAGTGCAGGCTGAGTGTTATCTCAAAGGGGAAGAGAACAATGTGTAAAAGAAAGTTAAAAATGTCAAAAAATGGTGCTCTGACGGGGTGATTCTTCGCAACAATAATGCCAGAGCTATAATATTTGCCTGAGCCATTGATCTTTGTCCATTAAGAACAAGGCGAGGGATGTTCGCAGCATTGAAGAATGAGTGTATATGCGTAATCCATGAATATTAAGATGTCTTCTGAAAATGCTACAAGATAATTTGAGAATTAGAAGAATAGCAAAGGTGGTAGTCATATGCGTCGCACCGTAGCAAGATATATGTAAGGTGAATTTCCTGGGTTTAAATCTTAGAGAAGAACCTAAAAGTGAAAGACACGTGCCATAATAGAACTTTGAAGGAGGTCTAAATTGGGCTGCTTGAATTCCACGTCACTAAGTTGGGCATCTCCGTGATAGAAGTCGAAGAGGAAGAGCTGGTCGCCTTGCTAAAGAAAAATATCGATCTATTCGCCAAGACTCTTTATGATAAGACTGAGAATGACACCAGAATTGTATGTCACTGTCTCGCCATTAATTCCACTATGGAGAAAATAGAACATAGAAAACATAAGGTGGACGAGGAGAAGCGAGTGACCATTGACGGAGAAGTTCAGAAACTAAAAAAAACCTATTTTATAATCGAAATTAAATACCAATTTTGTCAAATGAACTTGATGTTGGTCCAGAAGGCATATAAGAAATGGAAAATATGTGTGGAATTCATTGATTTTAATGCAATAGGGAACCCTGATGTATGTCATTTTCATAAATCATATAGGGCGCAACCTCGAAGTCTACATAGACAATATATTCCTGAAGACCTCAGGGAAAGGAAATAATTGTAGTGACCTAGAGGACATCTTGAATTTGGTTAGGAAGTATAACATGCGATTAAATCCCTCTAAGCGCTCCTTCAAAAATCAGGAAAGAAATTTTGTGGGTTTCATTTTAACAAGAAGAGATATAGAGCTTAATTTCGATAAATATAGAGTCATCGTTAGCACGAGGAGTCCTTCCACAACAAAGGAGATTCAACACTTGACAGGATGATAGAGTGTCCTTTCTAGATTTATTTCATGTGTAAGGGGCAAGACTTTTCATTTATTATTCTCACTACTAAAGGAGATTCAACATTTGACAAGACGACTGAGTGTCCTTTCTAGATTTATTTCATGTGCAAGGAACAAGATTTTTCATTTATTTTACCAGCCACATCAACATAACGATACAAGAGACTGTAGTCGATCCCAACATGGAAAAAGAAAAGATTAACGCCGTACACATCATTAATGCGACAAGTTGGATGAAGCCAATAATGTGTTATTTGAAAATAGAAGGGCTTCCTTTTGAGGAGATCGAAGCAAATAATACTGGAAGAATGACGAAAAATAACAACACGATAACAGGAAAGCGATACAAGATGGGAAGGACTTTCCATATGCTAAGATGTTTGAGAAAGAATAAGACCACCTTGGTTCTTATGGAGGTTCATGAAGGGGTGTATGGCAGCCACCTTAAAGAAAAAGCCCTCACTCATAAGCTATTAAGGGTGGATTACTACTGGTCGACCATGATTAAGGATAAAGCAAAATTTGTTTAGATGCCATAAATATGTTGCTGAAGTTCTGCACTATGTTACATGACATTGACCTTTCTATCAATAGGGCGTAGACATCTTAAGTCATTTACCCTTGGCGACAAGTTAACTACACTTCCTACTAGTTGTAGTGGATTACTTTATGAAGTGAATCGAGGTTGAGACAATGTCTAAAATTACAACACAGAGAGTCAAGAGTTTCTACTGGAAGCAGATCATTTTTCAGTTTTGGTTTCAAATAAGTATTGTCTCAAATAAAGGAACACAATTCTCTAGCTCAAGCATGGTGGAGTTTTGCCACCAACTCGGAATCTAGGCGAATGTCTTCCTAGTAGTCTAAGTCCAAGCCAATATACAAGACAAATCAACCAAAAAAAATCCTCTATGAAATAAAGAAGAAGTTTGATGAAGCCAAGGATCTATGGGAAGAACAACTACACAAGATATATTCATTCCCCTTTATTTTGATTGATTTAATACTTCCCTTCCAAGGTATATGCTGTTATACTTAAATAAAGTTTCTAAAAAGATTTTGTGGTCGTATCATACGACTCCTCATTCCACCACTAAAGAAATACTGCTTAAGATGGTTTATGGAGCCTATGTTATGTTTCTAGTTGAAATTTACACGCCCATATGGTGACGTGAGCATTTTAATGAGGAAGGTAAGGTGCACCTATAGGCATTCGTATTTTTTTATATACTGACAAAGTATCTAACCTTCCTGAACCAAATTAATCATATTTCCATATGTAAATAGAATGAAATTAGGCTTAAATGTGCATGTGGTATGATCAACAAAGCTAGGGAGATCGCATAAACCCATGAGTTTGCAACCACACAATGAAATACTAGAAGGTACAACTTGAAAGTAGTCCCAAGGGACATGAAGGAGGGAGACCTTGTGTTCGGGCAAGTGGTTCCACCTATCAAGATCCATAAAATTTTCTCTCCATTTGCAAAAGACCATATAAGGTGTACAAGTTACCACATGGTGCATATTAGCTAGAAGAACTGGATGAATGACTTATTCCTAAAACACGTAACTCAGTGAATTTGAAGCATTATTGTTGTTCCTGGCCGGTAAAAGGCCCAATCCATCTCAAATTCGTTCCACTTGATCCAAGGTATAAAAGTCAGTTCACACGAAAAGAGTATGGTACATTCTCTTATCAACATTTTACATTACACTCATCATGAATCTTGAAATGACTTGGAAGTTGGAATGCTAACCATGCAGGTCCACCATGTGTCGCCGTAAAAGAGATCAACACCGTCGTTCAAGATCATCAACTCTTTAATTGCATTCCATTTATACTTCCTGAATGGAATAATGGAGTTGTCTATGGGAATCGACTTCTGATTCCTACGATTTCCACGAATTCACATTTTCTTTCAAACTCCATAGTTTGCAACTTCCTCAAATCACAGAATCAAGAGCATTCATAAGCAAAAACGGATATTTGTTGTAGTTGATTTAATCAATCACCTTTTCAATTACGATTCGTCAAATTCAAAATCTCCAATTCCCACAAGAACTTTGAAGCGAATGAAGAAAGCATTCTAGATCCAAATATAGGTCTACACCAGAAACCGAAGGCTATTTCCTTGAAGATCATGTGGAATGTTCATGATCCCTCTTCCGATCTAACATCACGTGTGCTTCCCGTTGCTAACGTGGTGCTCACCATGGAGATGTCGAAGATACGACTTGTTCATTGTTAATGTCGTCGGGATAAGACAAGTTCATCATTAATGTCTTATGTCGGATGCCGATAAGATACCTGGGTGCATCCTATAGGTACCACATGATTTCCACTCGATGAAGAGAGGTCTCCTCAGGATGAATCAAAGAACAGAGGTTCTCGAAGCGTGTCAGAGGAAAGGTACCCCGAACTCAGGTTGCAAGAATACCGGTTACTAGTAATTCTAGATTACTGACTGACATCACCATTCAAAGGGAAGATTAGATAGAAATAACAATCCAAGCTCTCTTGTATAGGGTGGAATGCCAACCTATCAAAGAACATCGTTCGTATCCGACCGTCTTCCAGGGTCAAAGATGGAGTCGACCCCTAGTCCGTAGTAAGCCAGGAGCCGAGAAGTTTTGTCTCGGTGATCAGAAGGAACGCAACCAGAGAACTCAACAAACAAAACTTCGAGATCCTAAGGTTTCGATGGTTGTTTTCAAGCTATGTCCTTGATGAATTCGACAACCCAATAATGTGCCAACAAGCAAAAGTAGAACGAGATGCTTTGGCATCTCGTCCAACCAAATGAAGCACCTTAAAGAAGAGAAGTGTACCCTTGGAGTATCCCGGGAGAACAACTACCAAAGACTCAAGACGTAGTCTCTCCATAATAAATCTACCATTGAAGGTCTATCTATCTAGTCATTTCATTATTTCTTTGTAATGAATTCAATTTATTATTAATATAAATATCTGTACATCTTCTTTTTCTTCTTTTGTGGGCTTCCTTGTGTCTTTTTCTTTTAGAGCACTCAAGACAGGGATAACAAAGATTATCCTCATTTCTTGCATGATTGTGTATATGATACATACTAAACCCATTTCTGCAAATCTGATACGACTTAAAAGCATCTCTCACATGATTACGTATTTGTTACCTTAGAATTTTTTACATAGTTAGTGTCACAAACTTTAAGGGTCAACACCCTAAAATAAAGGATTAGATGTTGGTGATTTTTAACTAGGCTGGTTCAGTCGATTGGGTTGCGACCAAGATTACCATGGTCGATCTTGAAAGAATTGCGTGCATTCATCGAAGCAAATATTTCATCAATTTCGGTTGAATACCCCACTAGGGGACCAAAGCAGTGTGAAGGCAAACCTTTTAGATTTTTTTCTGTGAATTATAGATGTTCCTCTGTGTAAAATCTTAAGGCTTTCTATAGGAATAAAATTAGGTCTAGAAATTCAATTTGATTGTTCTAGTTTAGGAAGAATTATGATCTGATTGAGATTGATTTCATAGATTAAGAATGATTTAATCAATGAATTTGATTTGATTTTATAACTTAAGACACAAGTTGTGTAAATTAGGAAAAGATCAATGAGCTTTCAATCTTGTATATCAATCTCAATCCTCATCCAAATCAAGAGAAATTATTCCTTATATAGATCAATCAATCCTAATTTATTTTTTCTGAATTATGCCAAATGGAGAGAATCAAACCAAAAATTTCCAAAAAATCTAGTTGTTCCCTAAGTGTTGCACCCCAAAATTTGCCCACATATTTATTACTAACTGACTTAGGCTTTGCATTCACCTGCATCTCTTCCTTAGGTCATCTAACGCATTATGCATCGTCAATCAATAACTTTGCATTGAATCAAGGATCTTAGAAGCCAGGGTTTTTATATGGTCATTCATTGTGGATTTCTTTCTCGTAAAACTACAAGGTTTTCCTCTATGAAGATTCATCAAAGGCAAGAGGATAATGGTTTTTATACACAAATTTATTAATTCCACTGCGGTTCACTAGATGTCATGCTAAGGGGTTCTTCTACGCTTCAAGTCTTGTCTTCATCCAAAGGACTCCTTGGGATATTCCATTTGTGATCATTGAGTCAAGGGGCTTTTGGATTGAATTGCAAAGAGAACAAATCATGATACAAGATTATGAGCTTAAAGAGAGCATTGTATTCAAGGTGTTGCTATATGTTCAATTTGTTGGTGGTTTGGTTTGAATCAAAGTGCCGAGATTGAATCCATTGAAGTTTGCAAGTGGACTGAAGTTTATTCACCAAAAATATTCATGCAAGTTTTGACTTAAACATCATTCATTCAAGGTCATCACCATTCAAGGTTTCAAGTTTAAGAGTTAAAGCTTAAAGCTAATCCATTCAAGATTTATGGAATTAGCGAGAAAGGAAAATCAAAAGAAACCATTTCACTTTAGTTCATGAAGACAAAAGTCTGGAAATATGTGAACCTATACATGCTGTTCGGAAAATCCTAAAGAAATGTGATAAGACTCATCATTCTAAGCAAGGGCAATTACTCATGGTCACAAGACATGCAAGACATGGTTTGAACATGTATATCTTTCATGGGTTCTAAGTTCGATTCAAGAATCCAAAGTTAAGGAAATTACACAATTGGAATTACAAGTTTACCATATCCATAATCCATTCAACAGTTATTCAAAACTTGTTCAAAACTGTATTCAAATACCCACACATTCCTAAAATTCATTACAAAAAAATCCAAATCCTTTACAAATTACAAGTACAAGATGGAAGGAAAAATAGAAAGATTATAAGATTTATGGACCAAGTTTTCTCATAATCTTCCGCTTCATGCTTTGTTGTGGTTGCCTTATCTTTGCTACCTCATCCATTCAGTATCCATCCAAGACAAAACAATCCATATACACCAGTTCAAAAAAAACAACCATTCTAACATTCCAATGCAACCTATGGTGACCTTCTTCACTAAAGCCTAAACCGTGACCATACCACCGCCTTGTACCGCAGAAATTCGCATCATCACCTGCAATAAAACCCAATTATGCACACCAATTCAGAAAATGAGAACAGAAAAACAAAGAACCAGTGCAAAGACAAATTAGTTCTTATCCATGTCAGTCCATACTCACAACTAACCATACAACTTGTTCAAAAGCCCTGCATCAAAAAAAAGAAAAAATAAAGTTTCATATCACACAAGACAGAAAAACTCACATAACAGAATTTCTGTTAACTGTCAACTCCCTCTAACAACCTCTCCTTCCAACTTTTAACAAACAGAACCCATAACTAACTTTCCAAACCTCTAACTGATTCCTAACAGAAAACTAACAGAGATTCAACAGAAAAACCAGAGATGGAAACTAACCTTCATAGCTATAAAGTCAGAACCAAGATTCATTCTTCAAGATCTCTTCACTTCACATTCAGAACTTCATCCACCATTTTCACCATCCACAATTCACCTTCTTCTTCACGACACCAATTCTTCACCATCTTCATCATTCACAAAAATTCAGAACCTTCAATCTCGATCTTTCTCTTCACTGTAACTTTAACTCTCTGCAATCTTCAACACTCCTCTTCAATCAATATCTTCACTACCATAATCATTCTTCAATCACCATAAACTTCAACCTTCAATCATCGTCCATGTTTATCATCATCTTTGAATCTTCATCATCATTTCCATTCAATCACCTTCAAAAAAAAAACTTCGTAAACTCCTTCGGTTACAATCCTGGAACGGTAACATCGTCCTATAGAACCTCCAGAGCAACACTCTTCACCGATTCAATTCGGCATCTGCTTATCATAATGACACGGTCGCAATGTCACGATTCGCACAGAGCAGGAGAACATGTCAAGATGAGGAGAAATAGATTCACAAAGTGTTACCTGAAATACAGTGCTCTGATTCACGGCGGAGGAAGAAAAAGCCCCGATCGGAGTGAAGGATGAGAGCGTCATCGGAGTTTGAGAGAAGAAGAATAAGCCGATCGAATCTTATCGGATTTCTTGAAGAGCCTCTCTGGTTTTTTTTTTGTCGCAGTCACCAAGCTTGGAGGTACACCGAATGGCATCTCCGATTGGAGATCGAAGGAGAACGAATGACATCTCCGATTGGAGATCGAGAGAGCGAAAGGCATCCGAGAAAATTGAGAGGAAAAAACAAGGGAGATTGAGATGGGAGTTAACGGCGGCGGAAGTTCACCGGAGAAGACGAATTCTCCATCTAGGCCGTCGCGCCGTTCTGAGTCTGTGAAGAGGGAGAAGAGATTTTTCGATGGGGAGGGAAGCTGATACGTCTCAATTGGTAACCCTAATCCCCTTTTGCTGCTTTTTTTTATTAATTAAGGAGATTAATTGCAATTAGCAGATTTTAATTGGGATTAGTTGGAATTAATGTGAATAACAAAAATTCTGGTTGGGCCATGTACGAAAATTCTGTTCACACTCCCTGTTTGGGCCCTGCGCCAGTTTACTGAATTGCACCATCATTCTGATTTCACACCTCCCTGTTTCACTTAATTGATAGATTTTAGGTCCTTTTACTTAGTTTTTTACTATACTTTTTAGATAACAATAAAACATGTAAAATCATAATTTTTTTATTAGATTTTTAGGTAATAACAATAGTTAGAATCATAATTTTTGTTTGATTTTTAGGTAATAAAAATGACATATAAAACAATAAAATTGTTAGTTTTAGGGTCAATAGATTTTTAACATAGTTAAGCTTGAATTAGATTTCCTTATAAAAAAACTAAATAGTAGTATTTTTTAGTTTAATTTTGCACTAATGCTTGAATTGTTTTTGTATCATTTTCATGCTATTTTTGTATAATTGTTGTGTAATCTTGTTACTTAGCTTTTAGCCATAGTTTGGGCCTATTTTGTTAATATCACTTGTTTGCTCCTTTTAGAATATATCTCATTAGTATGTTAACGTTAGATTTAGCTTTCCCTTAAGATTTTAGTTTAGATTTCAAATAGGAATTAGAATGACAATTAGATTAGAGAATAGGTTAGTGCCCCTCTTTCATTTCTTTTTCTTTTTCAACTCTAAAATACTTAATAAAAAAAACTGACAAAGATCATGCTGTGACTTTTCTGATGTGTAGTGAGAAAGAAATGATTGGGGTGTAGGCCCCGATGTACGTTCTTTCTCACATAGTAGAAAAGAAATGATTGGGGTGTAGGCCCCGATGTACGTTCTTTTCTACTAAACGGAAAAGAAATGATTGGAATGTAGATTTCGATGTATTTCTTATCCGTTATTTAGAGAATCGATTGTGGTGTAGACCTCAATGTGCATTCTCTAAATAGTCAAAAACAAAACTCTTTTTTTGGTGTGATCTAAGTCGCAAAGTAAATCTCCCTTAAAAAAATACTCAACCAGAAAACATTCAAAATGATTAATAAAGGCTTTGACTTAAAACAGAGTAAGGAAGCGATGCGAAGCCCTGTAGAGGGTCTTCGTCATCGTGGAATTACAATAAAAGACACAAACCAAACTTTTGCTTTTCTTTTGCCTTGTTAGGCGCTTAAGAACAAGTTAAGTCCTTTCCAAAACTAGGCGTATAAGTCTCCAAAGGTCGAGCATCGTGGATTGCGACCTTAATCGCTGTTCAACTAAAAAACACAAAACAAATGGAAACTATGGAGCCGAACTACGGTAGCTCTGATTCCTTGTAAGGGATACGTAGGCATTGGGTCGCGGGGCCTAAGCGAGCACACTTGTAAATAATTCCTTCTTTTCCCCGTATTTCTTTTGCATGCATTCACATTTAGGTTTAGACATAGACATTAGACACCCTTTAGATAGAAACAAACATAGGTGGATACCATCGAGTACGATGGGCGTGAGGGGTGCTAACACCTTCCCCTCGCGTAACCGACTCCCGTGCCCTGTTCTCTGGTCGAAAGACCTCGTTCTTATTCTGAGTTAGGTTTCCTGGTATTCCTTTCCCTTATGGGATAAATATATTAGTGGCGACTCTGATTCCATTTTTCGCGGTAGCGACAGCTGGAGACTCTGCTGGGGACGTGATAGACCAGTGCTGGTCCATTCTTAGCGAGTCGATCCTAGCCTGCGTTTGTTTGTTTATTTACTGGGTGTTTATTTGTTTTTATGTCTATACCTTGTATATATGTTTGCATGTTTATTCTTCTGCTTGCACATCATGTTTATTTCTGTTTGCACATCATGCATATGGATTATATTCTGTGTTCCTTGGGGTCTTCTGTTCTGTTTTGCAGGTTGGGTGGGATGTTCTATGAGGTAAAAGGCCCAATACCCAGGCCAGAGTGACACATAGGATACCTAGGATAGAGTGGATAGTCATGACGCCGATGAGATGTCAGGTCTTGTCTAGTGCGATCATGAGACCCACGCCCAGTCGAGGTCCAAATGGGGTATCATTGTTGGCATGTAGATGCAACAACATTGGTGCCTCAGGAGGACTGATAACGCTGGTTGCCATTTTGACCTACCTTGGCCTAGATTCACCCGTGAGTGGGGAGGGATATACATGACAGGCATCGTTGGTGACTATTCAGTTCTGTTGGTGACTATTGGTTCTCCTGGTATTCAAAAAGGTGTCGGACCTTTGATCCTGTTACATTTGACCTACATCAGTTATTCAGAGGATTGTACAGTGGATACTAATATTATATGGACCTTGATCCCATGCCTTTGCATTGCATAACATCATTACTTTATCCACTTCATTTGTGGGGGATCCTAAAGTCTGATTTTAAAAAAAAAAAGGGGAAAAGAGAGAGGAAAAGAAAAAAAGTAGAAAAACAGAAAAGATGGAAAAGAAAAAAAGAAAAGATACTATATGCAAAAAAAAAAAAGAGAATAAAAAAGAAACAAAAGTGTGAAAAGACTTTAGGATTCTCCATAAATGAAACATGCATTCATTATCATGCATTTCATAGTTCTCTCAGAAGCTTATGAGGGCCCTTTCCATTCAAATTTTGACTTCAACAACAAATTGACTTCTCACCGCTATGTGCTCGAAAGTTAATGATGAAACAACTCCGTGAGGACTGGAATGAGATAAGGACAGGGGATTGACGTGAATCAGTGTATGGAGGTTATTCAAGCCTTTTTTACAAGAAGAATTGAGGCAAGTTCCTTAAAGGCCAGATGGCAATGTTAATCTCACCCATGAGAAGGTCTTACGAATCAGAATGTCTGAAATAATGTTGAGATTCCTATTCTTGGTAAGGAGGAAACACATCATGAGAATAATTTGGAAATTGAAGTCTTCAAGTTTCCGATCATTGAAATGAAAAAAGGTTCCACCTCTTGGAGAAAAGGTTGAAAATCATAAAAGGTCGTGACTCCGTTGAGTTAGACATTGTGTGTTTGTACCTAGTGCCTGATATAAAAAAAACTGCAAGGATCATTTACTCTCACTCTGAATGGTTTGGATGTTGAAGCTAAACTGGTAATCATCACTTGTACATATATGGAAATTGCTTGGGGCTCCCGACCGAGGGATAAGCAAGACGTATTCTGGTCTTGAGCACTGCACCATTCGCATTGCTCGAATCCCTAGAGCACCACAAAGTTTTATGCAAATTTGTCAGAATCTTTTGCCATGTGATAATCAAGAGTGTTCTGCAGAGGCATTTCTTGTTCTCAAGTTGTTGCTTCGTATCATGAGTCATCTCTTCCCAGAATTTTCTTCTCAGTGGCCTTTGCTCGTCAATAGAGAAAGAAAGAATATGAGAAATAAACCGATGTAATTTCAGTGCCTTGTGCTCAGTTACATCCCTGATTGTTGGTATTTCAGTTGGTATTTTGGGTGTTACTCACCACATATAGCTCTCTTGAGTTCGATGATATGCAATATTCTTTCAATCATGATGGTGATTACCGTTCTAACATCTACGTTTGGGGCTCCCGACCGAGGGATAAGCAAGACATTGTCTATCTTGAGTATTGCATCATTTGTATTGCTCGAATCCCTAAACTAAGGAAAAATGCGCCACTCTTGTACGCCTTTGTTGGAATATTCTTCTGGGAAGTAATCTAAAGTGTGTGGAAGGAACATATGATAATGCTAAGAGGCTACCATGCTGGGGCACCTAGCCATTCGACTGAAAGTGGTAGGACATTCAAAGGCAGAATTCAAGTCCTCGATGATTCCAGAGCAATCTCATTCACTCCATGAGTTTTATGCACAAATTGAAGTCTCAATGGGGTATCAAAACTGCAAAAAGCATTCAAGAGCAATAAGTCCATACGGAGTCAAGTCTCCTCAACAATGGCATTCATTTAAGTTCTTTATTGCATTCTCATTGGTAACATTTCATTGTTTGTTTAAGCATTGCTAGCATGTAAAAACTTGTTAATTGTCAAATGAAAATCATAATACATTGTTCATGTTTGTCTTGAAGTAATCCATTCGTTTTCACTAAAAAAAAATGTTTTTGGCATTACGATACCAACCTTTACTAATCTCTTGCTTAGGCAACGAGCAGAGGGAGAATGATGATGATATAAAAATGCAAAATCTCTAATTGTGTGTTTTTGAATAAAACCCTGCTGATGATGTACAGGCATTGTTTCAAATCCCCAAACACTGGAGATATAAGGGAGATAGACCCTCGTTAACCCCTTTGAGCCTTGAAGTAGGAGTTTCTTTTCTAATCAGAAAAAACCCTTATTTTTTTAACCCAGGGGCAGGGTAGTGTTCATTTAACTTGATCAAGTGTTCAAAACTCACAAATAATATGCATCTAAGGATACAACAATGGATATCCTTCAAAAGGTTGAGGAAATTCAAAACCGCGATGGTTATCCTTCACCTACCAAGAGGACAAAAGATGACGATACCACAATGGTAATCCTTCATCAATCATGGAATGAGGCAGTCACAATCACTTCCAACGAATCAAAGACAATGCGAGGTCACACGACTTGTTCAAGAAAGAAAAAAAAGGCAAAAAAAAAATGAAAAAAAAGAAGGAAAAAGAAATAAAAAGAAAATTTGTGAAAATAAAGCAAGAACAAAGTCGTGTGATAATGAATCAAAAGAATAAAAGGTGAGCGACTGCCATGTCCGAAAAATCTCATTGATTCCTCAACCATTTCAAAAAATTCCTTGTGAGGGATGAGCACTCATGTTGAGTTAATTGAACTTAGGAGTGGAGAACATCACGAAGGGGGTGGGCACCAAATAATTTTGAGCCTAAAAATCCTTTTTTCTAAAAACCCTGAACCTGGCCAAGTTACAACCCTCAAAAGCCCTAATTGAAGTAGGGTTTATTTTGAAGACGCACTCCAATGAGATAGCGTTTAGCTGACTCCCAATGAAGCGTAACACATATCTATGTTGGTATTGTATGCCCTCTTTGCATTTCATCCACAAGAGTTGGCCACCTCATTGCATAAAAAGTTTTTAAACTTCAAGACTAGCATAGGCTTTGTATTAGAATTGTCATCCTTAGAATTAACATTCTTTCGCATACAAAACATTTGCTTAAACATCAAGGAAGTTTCTATGATGAGAATCCATGAAGAGCTTGATCGTGTCAAAGTAAAAGAGACTTGAGAACTCCATAGAGTAAAAAGAAATCATTATTGAAGTAAGTTGTCTGAAGGCTCCATTGAGCATGTGCAGTTTGTGGCCCTCGTTGATTGATTATCAAGGGGCACATGGCTTGAAGACTCCGTTGAGCATGAACAATTGATGTTTCTTTGATTGGTTACCCTGAGGGTAAAAAGGGTTGAATGCTCCATTGAGCAAATCAGTTGATACCTTCTTTGATCGATTACCCTGAGGGGAGAAGTCTGAATACTCTGTTGAGTAGATGCATTTTGATTAAGCATCCGTGAGGGGAAGAGTTTGAAGACTCCATTGAATATGATAAAGTTGCTTCCATAGTTTGGTTGACTTCAGGGGAAGTAAACTTGAGGATTCTGACAAGATATGCATAATCAGGGGCAGTCACGACGAGGAATCTCTCTTGTGAGTACAGCCTATCTGGGGCAAACAAATCAAGGTTTGACATCTCAAAGTCGACCAATCAGGGTTAATCAAGTCGAGGAATCTCTCTCTCGATTTCAATCAATCCGAAGTAGTGACGTCGAGGAATCTCTCAAGCTCACTCAATCTGGGGCAATTACGTCGAGATTCGACAAATCTCTTCAAGGATCCGTGGATCAAGAGAAAGAATATTTCAAAGGGCATAATTTTCTCAAGTAATGGTGGTGTAAGGATCTTCTCGAGGCAAATGCACTTCCCCGAGAGTTAGTTCCATTCATCGAGTGTAGGAGTTTATTTCTCCTGAGAATTCATTCTCTCCCCAAGTATAGGAGTTTATTTCTCCTCGGAGTCGTTCCAATCCTCCCAACAAGGGTTCCTCATCAATATTTCTCATCGCCAATAAGGTGAATCGAGGGAATCTCCTCAAGCTGAAAATTCTCCAAGCAATGGCATGTGGTGAGAAGTCAGAAGTTAGTTCTTCAAGTCAATAATCAGAAGTATATCCTGCAAGTTAAAGTCCAATGTCTATTGGCACCCCCACAGAGTTCTTAACACTAAGGGGATTCTCCCTGATGTTTACCTCTCCCGAGGTCAGAGACAAAGTTCGATCGACAAGTCAGCGGAATATTCTCTAAAGGGCCCTCGTTATCTCTGCATATAGTAATCATTGCATTCACATTACATCTACAAAAATGCGTAGCATTTCCATGAATATGGAGCATTACGCCATGGAAAAATTCAAACATACATCAATGCATAAGCCAAGTTTGTATGTGCTCCAAAGGCACAAAGTAATATATTCCCAGAAGAAGTCTCACTTTCTCCCTCTAGTGTGGATTGGATACAAAGTCTTTCTTCGTCAAGATTATTGCCACTTTGGTTATTTCCCGTTTGCAGAGCTCAATCGTTTGGATAACCCATACTTTGTGTGTGGCAATTCGAATGATTGCCACTCTTGAAGAGTTACACCATGCCTTTTGGCCTGTGGGATTCAGTCAAGTCCAATGGTTATTGGCATCACCTTCAAATTCAGTGTTCATCAACATCCCCTATAGAATCTAGTCATTGCTAGTCTTCTTCAGTCAAGTCCAATGATTATTGGCATATCGTTCCTTAAAAGTCCCATGGTTATGGGC
Organism: Vicia villosa; assembly: GCF_029867415.1. Taxonomy (NCBI): domain Eukaryota; kingdom Viridiplantae; phylum Streptophyta; class Magnoliopsida; order Fabales; family Fabaceae; genus Vicia; species Vicia villosa. Next base: position 54,249,896 of record NC_081180.1, read on the forward strand.
ATCCTTCAAAGTCTGGTTGTTACCAGCAAAAGTCCTGTTGTTACAGGCACCTTTGGTCAGTTCTAGTTGTTACTAGTCTGTTCCTTTAAAGTCCTGTTGTTACAGGCATCCCTTGGTCGAGTCTAGTGGTTACTAGCCTTTTCCTTAAAGTCCTGTTGTTACAGGCATCTTTCGGTTAGGTCTGATTATTATTGGTCCTTTCCCTCAAAGTCTGGTTGTTACCAGCAAAAGTCTAGTGGTTACTAGCCTTTTCCTTAAAGTCTTGTGGTTACAGGCATCCTTCGGTCAGGTCTGATTGGTATGAGTCCTTTCCTTTCAAGTCTGATTGTTATCGGCAAGTCCAATGGTTATTGGCATACCCTTTCAAATCCAGAGTCACCCTTCGGCTGTGTCTCTTTTTGAAGTCTAACTAAGGTTAGCAAAATAGGATCGGTTTCCCCTTCGGGTGGTTACATCCTTTATCGAGTCACCCTTCGGCTGTGTCTCTTTTTGAAGTCTAACTAAGGTTAGCAATCAGGATCGGATTCCCCTACGGCTGGTTTCATCCTTTATCGAGTCACCCTTCGGCTGTGTCTCTTTTCGAAGTCTAACTAAGGTTAGCAAATTAGGATCGGATTCCCCTTCGGCTGGTTTCATCCTTTATCGAGTCACCCTTCGGCTGTGTCTCTTTTTGAAGTCTAACTAAGGTTAGCAATCTTTTTCAAAGCCTGACTAAGGTTAGCAATCTTCTTCAAAGTCTAACTAAGGTTAGCAATCTTCTTCAAAGTCTAACTAAGGTTAGCAATCTTTTTCAAAGCCTGACTAAGGTTAGCAATCTTCTTCAAAGTCTAACTAAGGTTAGCAATCTTCTTCAAAGTCTAACTAAGGTTAGCAATCTTCTTCAAAGTCTAACTAAGGTTAGCAATCTTTTTCAAAGTCTAACTAAGGTTAGCAATTTGGTTGAGTCGTCTAAGGATGGTTCTTCCTTGTGGAGTCACGCTACGGTTGTGTCTTCTTTTCAAAGTCTAACTAAGGTTAGCAATTTGGTTGAGTCGTCTAAGGATGGTTCTTCCTTGTGGAGTCACGCTACGGTTGTGTCTTCTTTTCAAAGTCTAACTAAGGTTAGCAATTTGGTTGAGTCGTCTAAGGATGGTTCTTCCTCGCGGAGTCACGCTACGGTGGTGTCGCCTCTTCTTCAAGTCTAACTACGGTTAGCACTATCCTTTTCAAGTCTATCTAAGGATAGCAATCTTTTCAAAGTCTAACTAAGGTTAGCAACTTGTCTGGTCTACCTTTGATATAACTCAACACTCTTTGCGCTACCACGAAATGCAAATTTTGATGGTACTTTTGGGTATTCAATCCACTTTCACCTCTCATGTCTAGAACTTGTGTCGTTCGTACATTCAGGTCCAAGCAGATTGAATAGGGGCAGCTGTTGCACCCCAAAATTTGCCCACATATTTATTACTAACTGACTTAGGCTTTGCATTCACCTGCATCTCTTCCTTAGGTCATCTAACGCATTATGCATCGTCAATCAATAACTTTGCATTGAATCAAGGATCTTAGAAGCCAGGGTTTTTATATGGTCATTCATTGTGGATTTCTTTCTCGTAAAACTACAAGGTTTTCCTCTATGAAGATTCATCAAAGGCAAGAGGATAATGGTTTTTATACACAAATTTATTAATTCCACTGCGGTTCACTAGATGTCATGCTAAGGGGTTCTTCTACGCTTCAAGTCTTGTCTTCATCCAAAGGACTCCTTGGGATATTCCATTTGTGATCATTGAGTCAAGGGGCTTTTGGATTGAATTGCAAAGAGAACAAATCATGATACAAGATTATGAGCTTAAAGAGAGCATTGTATTCAAGGTGTTGCTATATGTTCAATTTGTTGGTGGTTTGGTTTGAATCAAAGTGCCGAGATTGAATCCATTGAAGTTTGCAAGTGGACTGAAGTTTATTCACCAAAAATATTCATGCAAGTTTTGACTTAAACATCATTCATTCAAGGTCATCACCATTCAAGGTTTCAAGTTTAAGAGTTAAAGCTTAAAGCTAATCCATTCAAGATTTATGGAATTAGCGAGAAAGGAAAATCAAAAGAAACCATTTCACTTTAGTTCATGAAGACAAAAGTCTGGAAATATGTGAACCTATACATGCTGTTCGGAAAATCCTAAAGAAATGTGATAAGACTCATCATTCTAAGCAAGGGCAATTACTCATGGTCACAAGACATGCAAGACATGGTTTGAACATGTATATCTTTCATGGGTTCTAAGTTCGATTCAAGAATCCAAAGTTAAGGAAATTACACAATTGGAATTACAAGTTTACCATATCCATAATCCATTCAACAGTTATTCAAAACTTGTTCAAAACTGTATTCAAATACCCACACATTCCTAAAATTCATTACAAAAAAATCCAAATCCTTTACAAATTACAAGTACAAGATGGAAGGAAAAATAGAAAGATTATAAGATTTATGGACCAAGTTTTCTCATAATCTTCCGCTTCATGCTTTGTTGTGGTTGCCTTATCTTTGCTACCTCATCCATTCAGTATCCATCCAAGACAAAACAATCCATATACACCAGTTCAAAAAAAAACAACCATTCTAACATTCCAATGCAACCTATGGTGACCTTCTTCACTAAAGCCTAAACCGTGACCATACCACCGCCTTGTACCGCAGAAATTCGCATCATCACCTGCAATAAAACCCAATTATGCACACCAATTCAGAAAATGAGAACAGAAAAACAAAGAACCAGTGCAAAGACAAATTAGTTCTTATCCATGTCAGTCCATACTCACAACTAACCATACAACTTGTTCAAAAGCCCTGCATCAAAAAAAAGAAAAAATAAAGTTTCATATCACACAAGACAGAAAAACTCACATAACAGAATTTCTGTTAACTGTCAACTCCCTCTAACAACCTCTCCTTCCAACTTTTAACAAACAGAACCCATAACTAACTTTCCAAACCTCTAACTGATTCCTAACAGAAAACTAACAGAGATTCAACAGAAAAACCAGAGATGGAAACTAACCTTCATAGCTATAAAGTCAGAACCAAGATTCATTCTTCAAGATCTCTTCACTTCACATTCAGAACTTCATCCACCATTTTCACCATCCACAATTCACCTTCTTCTTCACGACACCAATTCTTCACCATCTTCATCATTCACAAAAATTCAGAACCTTCAATCTCGATCTTTCTCTTCACTGTAACTTTAACTCTCTGCAATCTTCAACACTCCTCTTCAATCAATATCTTCACTACCATAATCATTCTTCAATCACCATAAACTTCAACCTTCAATCATCGTCCATGTTTATCATCATCTTTGAATCTTCATCATCATTTCCATTCAATCACCTTCAAAAAAAAAACTTCGTAAACTCCTTCGGTTACAATCCTGGAACGGTAACATCGTCCTATAGAACCTCCAGAGCAACACTCTTCACCGATTCAATTCGGCATCTGCTTATCATAATGACACGGTCGCAATGTCACGATTCGCACAGAGCAGGAGAACATGTCAAGATGAGGAGAAATAGATTCACAAAGTGTTACCTGAAATACAGTGCTCTGATTCACGGCGGAGGAAGAAAAAGCCCCGATCGGAGTGAAGGATGAGAGCGTCATCGGAGTTTGAGAGAAGAAGAATAAGCCGATCGAATCTTATCGGATTTCTTGAAGAGCCTCTCTGGTTTTTTTTTTGTCGCAGTCACCAAGCTTGGAGGTACACCGAATGGCATCTCCGATTGGAGATCGAAGGAGAACGAATGACATCTCCGATTGGAGATCGAGAGAGCGAAAGGCATCCGAGAAAATTGAGAGGAAAAAACAAGGGAGATTGAGATGGGAGTTAACGGCGGCGGAAGTTCACCGGAGAAGGTCGCGCCGTTCTGAGTCTGTGAAGAGGGAGAAGAGATTTTTCGATGGGGAGGGAAGCTGATACGTCTCAATTGGTAACCCTAATCCCCTTTTGCTGCTTTTTTTTATTAATTAAGGAGATTAATTGCAATTAGCAGATTTTAATTGGGATTAGTTGGAATTAATGTGAATAACAAAAATTCTGGTTGGGCCATGTACGAAAATTCTGTTCACACTCCCTGTTTGGGCCCTGCGCCAGTTTACTGAATTGCACCATCATTCTGATTTCACACCTCCCTGTTTCACTTAATTGATAGATTTTAGGTCCTTTTACTTAGTTTTTTACTATACTTTTTAGATAACAATAAAACATGTAAAATCATAATTTTTTTATTAGATTTTTAGGTAATAACAATAGTTAGAATCATAATTTTTGTTTGATTTTTAGGTAATAAAAATGACATATAAAACAATAAAATTGTTAGTTTTAGGGTCAATAGATTTTTAACATAGTTAAGCTTGAATTAGATTTCCTTATAAAAAAACTAAATAGTAGTATTTTTTAGTTTAATTTTGCACTAATGCTTGAATTGTTTTTGTATCATTTTCATGCTATTTTTGTATAATTGTTGTGTAATCTTGTTACTTAGCTTTTAGCCATAGTTTGGGCCTATTTTGTTAATATCACTTGTTTGCTCCTTTTAGAATATATCTCATTAGTATGTTAACGTTAGATTTAGCTTTCCCTTAAGATTTTAGTTTAGATTTCAAATAGGAATTAGAATGACAATTAGATTAGAGAATAGGTTAGTGCCCCTCTTTCATTTCTTTTTCTTTTTCAACTCTAAAATACTTAATAAAAAAAACTGACAAAGATCATGCTGTGACTTTTCTGATGTGTAGTGAGAAAGAAATGATTGGGGTGTAGGCCCCGATGTACGTTCTTTCTCACATAGTAGAAAAGAAATGATTGGGGTGTAGGCCCCGATGTACGTTCTTTTCTACTAAACGGAAAAGAAATGATTGGAATGTAGATTTCGATGTATTTCTTATCCGTTATTTAGAGAATCGATTGTGGTGTAGACCTCAATGTGCATTCTCTAAATAGTCAAAAACAAAACTCTTTTTTTGGTGTGATCTAAGTCGCAAAGTAAATCTCCCTTAAAAAAATACTCAACCAGAAAACATTCAAAATGATTAATAAAGGCTTTGACTTAAAACAGAGTAAGGAAGCGATGCGAAGCCCTGTAGAGGGTCTTCGTCATCGTGGAATTACAATAAAAGACACAAACCAAACTTTTGCTTTTCTTTTGCCTTGTTAGGCGCTTAAGAACAAGTTAAGTCCTTTCCAAAACTAGGCGTATAAGTCTCCAAAGGTCGAGCATCGTGGATTGCGACCTTAATCGCTGTTCAACTAAAAAACACAAAACAAATGGAAACTATGGAGCCGAACTACGGTAGCTCTGATTCCTTGTAAGGGATACGTAGGCATTGGGTCGCGGGGCCTAAGCGAGCACACTTGTAAATAATTCCTTCTTTTCCCCGTATTTCTTTTGCATGCATTCACATTTAGGTTTAGACATAGACATTAGACACCCTTTAGATAGAAACAAACATAGGTGGATACCATCGAGTACGATGGGCGTGAGGGGTGCTAACACCTTCCCCTCGCGTAACCGACTCCCGTGCCCTGTTCTCTGGTCGAAAGACCTCGTTCTTATTCTGAGTTAGGTTTCCTGGTATTCCTTTCCCTTATGGGATAAATATATTAGTGGCGACTCTGATTCCATTTTTCGCGGTAGCGACAGCTAAGATAAAAAAAACAAACAAAAGAAAAATATTTATGTCAATGTTTAAATGAATAGTTTAATAAAATATTTATAACATAAGCTTTTGTCATGTAATTACTTATGTATAATAGATCTATTTAAATAAAAAGAAATGAAAGTAAAATTGTTGTTAAATGGTCGACCCGTGTCTAACTTAACGTAGGGAGCACGTCTGATTAGAGATGGCAAAAAAATTCGTACCCTCAGATATCTGCAGGTAAAATCCGCCCCGGGTACGAAGCGGGTAGCTTATTAAATATCTGCTAATAAAATAAATTGATATTTATCCGTTTTTTAATGGATATAGATATGAGTTTAATGATACCCATGCCCGCGTGTATCTGTGTCCGTTAACTAATTATAAAAATTATTTAAATATAATTAATTTATTATGGTGAAGTCGTGTACCCCCTATTAAATACCTCATGAATGAGTCATTTAAAATAATTCGTCAGATCATATCATTTAAAATAATTCGTCAGATCATATCAATGGACAAGATTTGTCAATTTTAAAAGGGAAACATTTATACTTGAACACACACTATCATAAAAAATTTGTTAAAATGTTATCTACTATATCAATTTTTAAGAGCATCTTTCACCCTTTGTTCCTCGTCAAAAATTAAGCTTTCAGGATCTCTTCTCTGTAGTTTTTGGTTCGTCCAAATACAATACCTTCATCTTCTTCAAATTAACAAGTCTAATTAGATTGATTCACATTCTTCTCTTTTATAGATTCAAAATTGCTTTTCCTTAGTTTCATTTCTTTATCTCATATTTTTTCCTGAACATGTCCATGCTTTTGACAATATGTTGCAATGGATTGTTATGGTGTATTTAGAATAAGGTTTCGCTGTGTTTGTCAAAATCATGCAACAAACAGTTAATGATATATTTTGTTTTAGATATTTCCTGAAACATGATTCACATACAAAATGATTTTTTTTGTTAAATTGGTTTAGTATTTTAATTTAGATTTATGAGTTTGTGTGTGCTGCCTTCATTTCTTGCTTTCTTAGGGACTAGTGTTTTATCGGTTATGTAAAAATCATCTTTGTGACCTTTTTTCTATTTTACTTTATACAAAGTTTTTCTTCTTGGCGTAATTAACGTGTAAAGGGTTTTAAAAAAGGGGTCGCGGTCGCGTCACGGTCGTCTAAAGGTTTTCGTAATTTCAGTTGATACAGATGCTACAATACTGATTGCGGTCGTCACGATATAAATTAACCACAATTTGTTCTTCAATATAAAAAACGGTAATAATGGTATCAGTGACGGCTTTTGTCAAAACCGTTTTGTCCCGGTCGTTTTCGCAGTCGCAGACCGTTTTTTAAAACCATGTAACTATTAATATAACTTAGTCCATCGGCTGTTCATTGTTCATTGTTTCAGGGAAGTATAATTCCATATTTTTATTTCTATATTGGTTGATATTAATGAATGGTTTTCAGTACTATTAATATGATATTCATTATGTCAGGAACTGTAGTTCATTTTTAAGAGGAAGTTAAAAGAGGGGAAGGCCATACCGTCGTACATTATGAGTTTGTTTATTCTTCCAGAGGCGGTTATCCAGGATATTGAAAGGATGTTGAATGCGTTCTGGTGGGGAGGTGGGAGAGATGGTGGAGGAATCCGATGGATGTCTTGGGATAGAATAACGTGTTCTAAAGAAGATGGAGGTTTAGGATTTCGAGACTTTAAAGCTTTTAACATGGCTATGGTTGCAAAACAAGGTTGGTCCCTACTATCGAAGCCAGATACTCTTGTCTCTAGAATTTTCAAAGCAAGGTATTTTCCCAATAATTCTTTCTTTGATTCTTCCCTTGGGTATAACCCGAGTTTTGTTTGGAGGAGTATTTGGAAAGCCCGTGAGGTTCTAACTCTAGGATGCAGGTGGAGTATTGGAGATGGTAGTCAGATAAGTGTTATGCAGGATCCGTGGCTTCGCGGCAGCAGTGAAGGTACATTAAGAGGACCGCAGAAACATGAGGTCTACCATATGTCTGTTAATAATCTTATGCAGGCCAATATTAAGCAATGGGATGTTGATACCGTTAGAAATCTTTTTGACGCGTCGGATATGGAAAAAATTCTTCAGGTTCCCTTGATTGAAGATGTTACAAAAGACAAAATGATTTGGAAGGAAGAGCAGGATGGTGTATATAGTGTGAGAACGGGCTATAAACTTTGGCATCATGCGGCAAGAAGTAAAGAGGTGATGGGAGTTACTGAGAATTGGGGGATTGTTTGGAAGATCAAAGCTCCTCCTAGAGTCAAGCACCTTATTTGGAGAACTTGTAGGGGTTGCCTTCCTACTCGAGAGAGACTCAGGAATCGCTTTGTGGAGTGCCCGCCCGACTGTCAGTTTTGCGATATTACAACTGAGGATGAGTGGCATCTTTTTCTGACTTGTACAGTTACTAATCAGTGTTGGAGGGCAGCAGGTTTGTCTCATCTTATAGATTCCCGATTACACTCCTTTCAGGATATTAAATCTCTTATTTTTGATATCTGTTCGAAGGAGAGCAAAGAAGTTTCAGGAAGATTTGCAGTTATGTTGGATGTACTTTGGAAAAACAGGAATGATTATGTTTGGCATAATGAGCAGGAAGAAGCGTCAACTTTGGGTTTAAAAGCGACTTATTTATGGAACGAATGGTTTCAAGCCCAAGAGAGATTGACTAGCAATGCTCGCCTCAATCATGCTTTAGAGTGGAGTCCACCTCCCGTGGGTTGGCTTAAGTGTAACGTCGATGCGGCTTTCAATAATAATAACGGCACTACTAATAGGGGTTGGTGTGTACGTAATCACTTTGGCAACTTTATATATGCAGGTATAACTTGGGATCCAGGGACTCTACCTGTCATTGAAGCTGAAGCTTTGGCTCTTAAAGAAGCTATCCTTGGGGCTATATCCTCGAATTTGGAGTTTGTGATTTTTGAAAGTGACTCCCAAACGGTTACACAAGCTGTCCTATCAAATAAAAAGGGCGACTCTGAATTTTGTCTTATTATTGAATCTATTTGTAATTTATTACTATCCTACTCAAACTTTGAGGTAAAGTTTGTCAAACGTCAAGCGAATTCGGTTGCTCATTCCCTTGCGAGGGCGGCCAATTCTTGGGCTCGACGTAGTTTATTGAGTTTGATTCCTCTTTGTATTGAACATCTTTTGATTAATGAAAGTCGTTGAGTTTGTTGTGTTCAAAAAAAAAATTAATTCATTTATATGAAGTTTGTTCAGTTTTTCTAATTTCATTTTTAAAATCCTTCTAGAATTGGAGTTGTAACAGAGGAGAGAAAAGGAAGGAGAGGATAGAAAAAAATTAATTGTGTGTGACAATTTCTTCGTGTTCTCAATTTATTTTACATTAAATCTGAACCTTTCATTTGATCTTATGGTGCAAATAATTGGGTTCACCGGTGAGGGACTCAATTGAGCCCTCACCCTAGAATCCACCATTTATTATACTCTGTCTTTTCATCTTCTAAAAAATTAGTCTTCTCATTTTTTTTAAAAATTATTTGAAGAAAATCTTTTACGTTCCATACAAATCCTATTAGTCATTTTATATTTAAACTTCCTCTATACTTCATACCTCACTTCAACAATTCCACCATCCAACCATCTAGTACCGACCTTCATCTGTCCAACTAGTACCTCTTTTCCTTCTCTATCGTTCGCTCTTCTACCATAACTCACAATCACAATATCTTTATTTTTTTAAAAAAATGATATATATATATATATATATATATATATATATATATATATATATATATATATATATTATGTTTGGATGTTATTATGTTTTTGTGAAAAAGAAGAAAATTAATATATGAATGTTATGTGATTGTCTTTAAAATATGGTATATTTTGTTTTTTAAAATAAAAGCGAATTGTATGAATGTTATGTGATAATAACTGTCTTTAAAAAAATTGAAAATATTTATTTCAAAAAATAACTTTAGAAAAAAAATGTTATTCATGAATATTAGTAAATATTTGCAGATACCTTAACTCGTGTGTTATCCGTTTAACGGATACCCACACGAATATGAACGGATACAAATATCATATTTATTCAACGGAACGAACACATATATCATATTATACGCCTCCATGAATATTTATTTATTTATATATATCATATTATACGTTTGATTATTACATGTTGCTTCTAACCACGAGATACTCATTTGTAACTTATCCAAACATTGCCATCTAAGAGCATAATAATCTATAAGGTTTGCACCTCATATGAATTTGGGCCTAATAATAAATTAAGGGCCCGAAAACTACAAAACCCTAGTTGAGAACTATAAAAGGAGAACTTAGCTTATAGGAGAGGGATCAAAGGATCACTACTAAAACACATCCTAAAATCCTAGGTAGTCATCCATAACCAATAAAAAGTTATAGGATTGTGTTCTAGACCATAACAAAGTTACAACTTGTTGAATTATAAAGTTAATCCGTAATTTTATAATAACTCTCAGACAATGATTCATTTTGCTTCAAACAATTACACACACAAAAATAATAGTTATTAATTTCTTGACTATTAGTACGAAATAAGCATTTTTTTCCTTAGTTATGAATTTTTTGACTACTACGAAGAGAAGAGTGTTAAGTCAGACAATGATTTGTACATAACATTAGTAGTTAGAAAAATGTATGTAAAACTAAAATAAAAAATAAGGATAAATTGCAAGGAATAAAGTTTGATTGATTGATATCTTTGAAATGATATCTACAATAAATATTGAGACAAGAGTAATAAAGCCAAATCCTACCATGCATGACATTGGGTGATACCAAATGTGTGATTCGGCAAAAAAAACTCATGTGATGATAGTGTGGCAAACTGTGGTATGCTATTTATTGCCTGTCCAATATTACCCCAATAAATAAGCATAAAAAAAATTAATTCAAACAAACTATAAATTTTAACAGACCCTTGGCTTGTTTTTGTGATATCATAATTGGTTTTAAAATCATTACATTGATAAGAAACTAATAATGTAGGTTGAAATGGCTATTTCATCTACAATATAAAGGGGGCTATATAATTGACCTGACTGAATCTTATATATTTATTTGCAAGATCTGTCAAGTTGGTGATTTGTAAACTCCTAAATTGATATTGCTAGAAGACTTTTAAAAATAAAATAAAGGTTTTCCATAATGCAAGACATGTTCTTTGGAATGACCATTAGATTTGTCTTTGTTTGAGGCCTATTGGGCATTGATTTTACCAATGTTTTTAGAAAGAGTGTGGATTCTTTTATACAATATCAAATTGTTTAATGGGTAGAAAGTACTAAGAAGTGGCCATACTTTGATGGAAAAAGGCAAATAATCTAGTGGCTTCAACTTCTAAGGTACCTTAATTAGTCAATCAAGATGACCTAATATTGCAGTTTAAGATATGGGTTTGGACCATATTTCTTTACACAAAGTACACAAACTCCATCATCCATGGCCCTTTTTTTCAAACCTATATTAAAGGGGAAAAGAAAGACTAAAAGATAAGGAAATTCACAAGGCACCAAATTAGTCAAATTCATTAGATACCCACTATGTATCATGGACGCACTATTTGTCATATTATCTTGCTACATTTTCAGCTATTACATTTATTTATTTTATTTTGGAGAACAAAATGTAAGCCATGTTTAGTAAAATAATTATAGTATATAGAGTCAATTGTTAGTGGATGAACGACAATTGATGATTTTGGAAATTTAATTTATAGCATTTGATAAAATTAAGAGTTGAAGTAACCAATAAATATAAAAAAAAAAAATTGTAATTAATATTTGTTTATTTACGTATTTGTGCTTATGTCTAACATAACTCTCTTTTATCATTCGGATTTGAGACCGAATAAACATAAAGTTATGAAAAAGAGTGATTTAACATAGATAAAGAAAATTGACTCAAAATATTGATAATCAATTTGGTTTTATGCTCAAGAAGTCGATCATGAAAGCGATCTATTTACTACGATGTGTGATGGAGAAGTATCAGATGAATCAACAAGACTTACACTTAATTTTCATTGACTAAAAAAATGCGTACAGTATAGTGCCTAGAGAGATTTTGTGGAAAACCCTAAAAAAGAAAGTAGTTAGGATTACGTATATTTAAGCTATATAAGATATGTATAAGGGATATCGAATAATGTGCAGACAAAGAGTGGAGAGAACATTGAGATGTATGCTTTTTGCATATGAAGTAGTGTTACTTAAAGAGTAGAAATACAATTTAAATAGGAGATTGAAGACTTGGAGATGGACCTTAGAAACATATGACTTATGACTAAACAGAAGTAAGATAAAGTATATGAAATGTAAGTTTAATAAAAAAATGAAGCGTTCCTAACTTAGAGGTAAAAGTTGGAAATCATATCATACAACAAGTCACACGATTTAAATATCTTGAGTCTATACATTACATATGAAAAAATAGAAGGGAATGTTAACCATCTAATTCAAGTTTGGTGGTTGAAATAGAGGAGGACCTTACAAATTTTATATGACACAAAAGTACCGTTCAAGTTGAAGAGAATTTTTTTATCTAACATCACCAAAATTTGTGACATTGTACGAAATATAATGTTGTGTGGTAAACAATCAACACATGAATAAAATAAGTGTATAAGAGATGAAGATATTGTGTTGAATGAGTGGTAACACAACGAGATAAAATTATAAATGATAATATTAGAAAGAGTGTTGGATAATGCCTATATAAAATTATAAATGATAATATTTGAAAGAGTGTTGGATAATGTCTATAATAAAAAATATAGTGGAAATATATTTTTGCGGTTTGGATATATAGAAAGAAGACTTGTAAATTGTATCGTAAGAAAATTAAATTTTATAGAAAAAAGTTAAACTTTTAGAGATAGAGAAAGACGTAAAAATATTATGATTCTATTTATAAGTTTGAAGAGTAGAGAAAATGAGAGCTTTAGACGGAATAAATAAATGTTTATTATTAAAATATTTCTAATTAACAAAATATTATAACACTGTAAAATATATTTAAAGAATTTATTTATATTTTTTTAAATCTTCCAGAATCGTCATCTAATATAATTTTTGAGTCCCTTCAAAACTAAAAGAATTTTATATTATAAATAAAAATAAACTCACTCAAAACCATCTTCATCCATATCCCTATGTTTGTTCCACTTAAGTTTCTTTTTTCTTTTCAAAATCTCTTTTTTTTCCAACAAAATTTTTAAATAAAACTTAAAAGGATTTTTGTCTGTTTGGTAAAAAAATAGCGGTTGACTGATAAGCTAGTTTATAGTTTATAATTGATGGTTGATGACTGATAGCTTATAGCTAATGGTTGAGACTAATAGTTGATAAGCTAATTGAAATGTGAAGTGTTTTCACTAAAATAATAAAGAGAAAAAAAAACAAGTTATAAGCTATAAGCTAAAACGCTATTTAAAATAGTGTATGAAAAATAAACTATAAGCTCGAGATAAAAAGATCGCTACATAACAAATTTAAATTATCATATGAGCTTTTAAACTATAAGCTATAAACTCAAAATTGTGTTTTACCGAATTCAGCAAATCATTTAATATAATAAAGCAAAAGGAATATTTTGGCAAGTTTGCCAAATGTCACTCCCTTATGCATTCTAACAATTTCTTTTAATTCTATTTATAGTAAATTTTATTACTTCTTTATTTATTTATTTATTTTATTTATTTAATTATTTAATTATATTTACTTAATTATTTATATAATTAAAATTGTTTGAAACACATGAAGTTGTTATTATTATTTTCAATATTGGAAATCTCAACTATCCCTTATCAATTGGAAATCTCAATAATCCTTTATCAATGATACTTTGTTTTTATTGGAGTGCTTGAACCATTGGGAAGATCAAACATCACTCTTTATGTTTTGATTCTCACGTTTGGAATTTATTGGGCCAAAAATTAAGCTTGCTCATTCTGTTTTGATTCCCACGTTGGGCCAAAAATTAAGCTTGCTCATTCTGTTTTGATTCCCACGTTTGGAATTTATTGGGCCAACAATTAATCAATGCAAAGCTGCCCAAATTCACTCATTCCTCATGCTATAAAACCATACCTTCACTTTCTTGAAGTCATCTAGAATTCTCATTACAAACCTCTGCCAAAATCTTCCATCAACTAATCCAAATTTGCTCAACCATTCACCATATACCCTCTTTTTGTGGGTTGAGGTATTTTTTTTTGTGGGTTGAGGTATTTTACTTATGTTTTGATTGTTAAATCTATAGAGAGAAAAAGGCTGAGAATTAGAGGAAATGGGCGCGCATAGGATTTTTTTATAATTGGTATAAAGGCAAAAAAAATTAATATTTATTTTATTATGTTCCAATTAATCTAATTTAACAATTATTTTTTTGGAAATGGTCCATTATCAAAATTTGATGGATAATTTTAATTATTTGGAGTGAGAATATTTATAATATTTCCCTCTAATTTTTATAACGCAAAACAAACAAACCATTTTCAATTCTCTTTTTCTTTTTATCACATTTTCTTAATCCGTATGAGAAGCTCAATTGCCATAAATAAACAGATTGAATAATAAATAATTTTAATAATTGATTTTAATATTGAAGAAGCATATAGTTATTTATTTAGTAAAATATTTTTCTATGATTTATTATTTTCAATAAAAAACCATAAATAATTTAATTTCAAATTTGTATAACTTATTTAAAAAAAAGGTGTTAAAAGTGTGATTTGTCACATTCATTTTAAATTTAAATTCCTGATTTTCAATTTAAATCCCATTATTAAGGAAACATTTAATAGAAAAAATGAATATTTAGAGTTGATGCGAGAAAGTTTTTGATATGGTAATAGAAGAAATAAATTTTTTTTTTTATTAACCATTTTTCGTGAGTCATAATTATTTGTCCGATCATATAAAAAAACGTTTAAGGCAGTAATAATGATGAAGTCAATTTTATTTTTTTAATTTTAATAGTAGATAATAGAATGAAAAACATAAAATTAAATCAATATAGATTAAAAACAAATAATGCACTTACTTAAGAAAATATATTATAAATTTTAACGCTAATGTTGTACTTAAATTTGACAATAGCAATTTTATAATTAGTATTAAACAAAAAAATATATACTGATTAATAGAATAAAAAATATATGATACAAAAATATCTCATTTTATTTAATACAAACTAAATAATTTTTTTACGATTGTTATGATACACAAATGTGTTACACGGACAGATTAGTCCATAGATTTAATAAAATAAATATGATTGTAATAGTAAATTACTTTATTATCATTATTACGTATTACTATATATAATAAAATATAGTTAAAAAATCAAACTCAAAGGAAAAAGATTTAAAAATAACGTGGAGATTCTATGGTGCATGGGTCCTCTAAAATGGTAACATTTAAAATAAAAGTTGTTATAATATTTGTTTTAAGATAATATGATGTATAGAAACCACGATAATTATATATTTAATTTATTTTATTATTTTATTATGTATTAAATATTTATAAGAAAGATGAATAAATGTAAATGTACAATATATGAATTTTATTTGTTAATGTAAATTCATACTATATGAATCTTATGTACCTTTGTAAAAAACAATTCTTAAATTTAAAACTTGAGTCAATAAATAAAAATTATTCTTAATATTTGAAAAATTCCATCTCAAAAGTCAATATTTTCGGAAAATAAATGAATTGTCAAATATTTTTTATTTCTATTTTTTATTGAATCTTTGAAATGAGAGAAAATATTTTTATTATGTATAAAATTTTATTGAATCTTTTTATCCCGTGCCTCGCACGGAGACGATCCAAAGCTGTGAGTATACTAATCATTATATGGTTATTTTGAATTTCATTATAGTCTTACTGATCGAAATCAATCATACTAAATTTAAACATGTGCCTCGCACGGGTATACACACTAGTATATTATAAATAAGAATAAACTCACTCAAAATCAAAACTATCTTCATCCACATACCTCCGTTGGTTCCACTTAGTTTCTTTTTTCTTAATTCTTTTTTTCTTGATATTTTTAAATAAAGGTTAAAGCTCTCTTCAAATTTGAAGTAAAGGAAAGATAAAGTTTTAAGATGAAGAAATTTAAATAAAAATAAAGAAAATATTAATATTTTTAAAATAATAATTTTTTATAAAACGATAAATAATTGTATATCATTCACATATTTTTAACATTTAGAAAATTATAATAATATAAATTATATTTAAAGAATTAATATAATTGTATATCATTCGTTAATTTTCTATAATTTACCCCCTAGGACCCCTGTAAACTTGTTTTTTTTTATTTACTCCTGATTTTTCACTGTTTTTTACACGCTTAGGGGGTACCTTAAAAATATAGGGGGTAATCCAAAAAAAAAATTAATAGGGGGGTAATCCGAATCTCGCCTATATGGTAGGGAGTAAATGTCTATTATCCCTAAAATTAACGAATTGAATATTAATATATATTTGATAGAACATATAATTAATCCATATAACCTGCTCTATTTAATAGGATAAAACATTCTTGTTCTTGTATTTATTTATTTTCAATTAAAATAATAAATTTAAAATTGATAAAAATAATAGAAAAAAATTTAAATAACCAGGTTTAATAAAAAAAATACTATCGAGAATATGTTGCTCCTCAGCCTGATATTTGTTTAATCTCTGATAGGCATGCTTCTATTGAAAGTGTTTACAACAATCTAGCGAACAGATGGCAACACCCACCATCAACACATGTCTACTGTATTTGCCATATTGCCCAAAATTTCATGCGGGAGATCAAGGATAGGCACCTCCTGAAAACACCGGTCAATGCGGGATATGCGTTTACTTAGCCTGCATTCTAACATTATCGGAGTGAAATTGTTTTGTCAAATCCGGATGCGGGAAGTTGGATTGATAACCTTTCCAGAGAGAAATGGACCAGGGCTTACGACAACGGCGTGCGATGGGGCCACATGACAACAAATCTAGTAGAATCCATGAATGGTGTTTTTAAGGGCATCAAAAACCTTCCAATCACTGCACTGGTGGAGGCAACCTACTTTAGGATGGCTTCGCTATTCTCAACAAGAGGTCAAAGGTGGAGTGCTGTTAGAGAATCAGGTCAACTGTTCAGCGAGAGTTGCATGAAATTTATGAAAGAACAATCTACTAAGGCCAACTGTCATTATGTAACTGCTTTTGATCGATTTAACCGCACCTTCAGTGTTCGAGAAACAATTGACCACAATGAAGGATTGTCGAGACAACAATATTGGATTCTACTAGATGATCATTGGTGCGGCTGTGGTAAGTTTCAAGCATTTCCTATGCCTTGCTCGCATGTTATATCAGCATGTGCATTTGCACACCGAGACGCATTATTATCGCTACTATCTCCAATTTACAAGGCTGAGACATTGCTCCAAGTATACAGTGTGGCATTTCCAGTGGTGGCAAAGGAGGATTATTGGCCTGAGTATGATGGGGAGATAGTATGGCATAATGACACGATGCGACAAAATAAAAAGGGTCGCCCCAACAGTACTCGCATTCGAACCGAGATGGACGTGCATGACAAAATGGAACAAAAATGCAGCATTTGTCGTCAACTAGGGCACAATAAAAAAAATGTCCTAGCCGTGGAACAACCTCATCACATGTTTAATCAAGTTTGTAACATATTTTTACGATAATGTATCGACTTCGTGTACTCGACTTTGTAACATATTTTTTATCAATAAACTCTACTTTATTAAACGCAGGAATCGACAACACAAACATTAATTAGGGTTAATAACAATTTTACGAAATCGGCGTATCGGATAATTTTACGAAAATCAAAGACCGGAATCGAAAACTTTGCGCAAAATGAACAAAATGGGGTATTTTTTTTTAAAAATAACTCAAACACATAGGAGCCATTTAAAATGGCGCCTATGTGTAATCTTCCCTTCTTATGCGCCATTTGGAATGGCTTCCCCTATTTCCCATAATGTTTGCGCCATTTCATATGGCTATGTCACAAACAATGCGCCAAATGGTTTGGCCCATACCCCTAGGGGGTTTGCCAAACCTAGACACTTTTGTAAATACTTTGAAAACATGGTTTTTTTTTGTATTTTTTTATTAAACTTGGTTATTTAATTTTTTTTTCAAAATAATAAGTTAAATTATTAAATATAAATTATAAATTAATGAAAATAAATAATTATCAAACATGTTCATTTTAATTATATAAACTTATAAGCTATACGCTGAAAATTTTAGTCTTGTGTAAGAATTGGCAAATAGACATGTTCGTCCTGTTTGGGCCAAATCCACAAAAACTCGCAAGAAAATAGGACAGAGCGGGAAAGTCATGAATGAGGATGCGGGAATAAAAATATTGGTCCTCCCCGCAAAAAAGTGAGGATGGGGCGGACTAAACCTGCGGGCACGACACTTTTTAAGCTTAAAATAAAAAATTTATGTTAATGCACGTGTCTGCAAAAGGTCGTATAAAAAACAGAGTAGGACAGTCACACTATATATATATATATATATATATATATATATATATATATATATATATATATATATATATATATATATATATATATAGGGTGTGTTTGTTTCAAGTTATGAAATAATATTCCTTGGAATCATATTCCTAGGGTTTTTATTCTTAGGAATAATATTCCTATCTATGTGTTCGGATAAAAATAATATTTCCTTGGGAATGTTTACATATTTTATTTAATTTTAAAATTATAAAAAATCAAAATAAATATTAATGTGAATACTAGTGAGAAGTTGTAGTTAATTAACTTTATTCCCATGGGAATGTTGGATTCCCACTTTTTATACATGGGAATAAATATAAGAAAAATCATATGTAAAATAATTCCTGGGAATAAAAAATACCTGGGAACAATTTAAAAAAAACATGAAATTATTGTATTTCCCATGTCATATTCCTAGGAATATATTTTCTATCCATGAAACAAACACACCCATGTATATTATATATATATATATATATATATATATATATATATATATATATATATATATATATATATATATATATATATATATATATATATATATATATATACGAGAATCTGAGAATGAATCTGAACCATTGAATTTTAAAATAAATGGTGGAGATTATGTGTGAATATATATGGGATGTATCAAGTATAGTATTTTTTAAATAGAAGATAAGAGGATTAAATTTTACATATTGGATTAGGTATTTGATCTTGATGAACAGTTATTGTCTATGCTTGCACATGATTTCAGCAAGACCAAATATCCAATCTAATGAGTAAAATTTAATTCTCTTATCTCTTATTTAAAAAATCTCCTACTTAATACATATTATATATATATATATATATATATATATATATATATATATATATATATATATATATATATATATATATATATATATATATATATATATATATAATTTTACGAAGTCCTTACTAATAACTACAACATTGGGCTTTGAATTATTGAGTTCAAGATTCATGTGGTTATGTCACTAGCTTCCTTAATCACCGTCAATTTAAATCAAACATAAGACCTAACAAAAACAAGCCAAAGCATATTAAAAATGGTGGGACCCTAAATCAAGTGTAATGGCTTAATCAACGGTGTTGATTTGGTTTTGTGACAACAAAATAGTCTCAAGGTAATGCTATCCTATGTTTATTCTTCTTTTTAACCCATAAAAATCCACCAAAACTAATCAACGTCACATCGTCACACACAAGAGAGAATATAAAAATATGAATGAAAAAATAATTCCAATTATCCATTTATCATGTCATTAAAAAAAGTATATTTTAATCGGATTTAGATATTTAATAATTATTATGACTATTCTTAATATTATTCAAATAATTATCTTATTATCGTATTTGAACACATTTAATTATTTGGCTAGATGCGCAAGATATGATAAAGACTCACATGATAAGATTTAATAAAACTTATTCTGTCATGTATTTGATTAACATATGATACCAAGTATTGCAATATATATATATATATATATATATATATATATATATATATATATATATATATATATATATATATATATATATATATATATATATATAGTTTTTTTTTGTCAAATTTACTTTTATAAAACAATTATATATTTTTTAAATTACTTTGTAAAATATTTTAAAATTTATAAATTGATAAAAAAATAATTTTATATGTTTTAAAAAGAAACTCATGAACTCTACTGAATAAATAAATGTAGTTTTTTTTTTATAAATCAAGAATTCTATTATATATATTACATAAGTAAAATAAAATAATATATAATTTGACAAAATTACCCTTGTAAGAAAATATATCTAATTTGATAAAAATATTTGTATTTTTATCTTTAAAATTTTAATGTATATTTTATTTTAAATATTTCAATTTATTAAGTTTTTAATTTTTTATATTATATAATGTTACAAAATTACTCTTATGACAAAATAATACATATTTTTTAAAAATTATTTATTAATATTATTAAATTTAAAATCAAATTAATCTTTATTTATATTTTATCATGTTTATTTTTTATTTTAAATAATATTTTATAGGATTAAATTAGTAAATTATTTTCTTATCCTATCTTGTTGGATTCTAATTCAACTTATATTCAACTTATATGATTTATTTATTAAAAAATTATTGTTATTTTTGTAAAATTACTTCAAATTTTAAACTTTATTAATTATTTTTGTATTATAATATTTTTAATCATTTTATTTAATTATTTTTTATAAATAATAAATAAACAATAATTATTATTGAATAGTTTTTTTTTTATTGATTATTATTGAATAGTTTTATTAAACCAATTTTATTGATATTTTGAAAAAAAAATACTTAATTTCAAGGATGGAAGTTCAAACTCAAAGCATTATATTTTTTCACTTTTAAAAAAGTAAATTTTGATTATTAGATTAAAAAAATATACGTTCGGTCTTTGTTCCAGAGGAGATGATTCAAGATCATATCTTGCTAGCATATGAACTCTTAAAAAGTTATACTACAAAAGGAGGAGTTTCTAGATGTATGATCTTAGTGGACATACAAAAAGCTTATGACACAGTTGATTGGCAAGCCCTAGAAATAATCTTAAGATAGATGAATTTCGCACAAAAGTTTATCAGGTGGACTATGCTAACTGTCACCACTGTTGCTTATAGGTTCAAAGTTAATGGTCATCATAATAATTTGCTAAAGGAAAAGAGAGGATTGAGGCAAGGGGACCCCTCTCCCCTCTTCTCTTCATCATCATCATGGAGTACTTGAGTAGGGTATTACAAAGGCTCAAAAGGATCCCTGATTTCAATTTCCATTCTAGATGTGAGAAGCTTAGTATTATTAATTGGAGCTTTGCTAATGATCTGTTGATTTTTCCCAGAGGTGATACTAGATCTGTGGCTCTGGCAATGGAAGCTTTTGAGGAGTTCTCCCAATCTACTAGCCTTGTGGTGAACCCATCCAAACGCCAAGTCTACTTTGGAAGTTTGGAAGATGACACAAGGCAAGCTATACAAATTCTCACCAAGTTCCAAGAAGGTAGTCTCCCTTTCAAGTATCTTGGCATCCCTCTCACTAGTAAGAAATTAACCAATACTCACTGTTTGATATTAATGGATAAGCTGGTAGCTCGTATTAGACATTGGAGCTCCAAACTCCTCAGTTTTGCTGGAAGGATGCAGCTTGTTAACAATATACTTTTAGCCACTACATACTTTTTGATGCAATTTCTCCCATTGCCCAAAAAAATTATACACATAATTGAGGCTTTATGTCGGTCCTTTCTATAGAGTGGTAGTGACAACATCACCAGAAAATCACCAGTGGCCTGGAACAAAGTATGCGGACCCAAACATGAAGGAGGACTTGGTATGATATATCTAAAAGAGTGGAATCAAGCTAGCATGATAAAACTCCTTTGGAACCTCAGTGGCAGGAAGGATAATATATGGATACATTTTGGGTTAATTGCTACTATATAAATGATAATATTGTTATTGTGCCTCTCAAGTCCAACTGTTCATGGATCTTGAAAGCAGTACTGAAGCAAAGGCAGCTCCTCAACCAGTTGCAGCTTTGGCCTCAACTGCAACAAACTCACAAGTATCAATCTAAACAGATTTATTTGAAAATCCTGGGTGCACAACAACGAGTTGTTTGGTACAATATAATAAACAACAACCACGTGAGACTGCGTGTAGTGTTTACTGTGTGGATGGCTTTCCACAAATGTTTGGCTACTAAAAAAAGGTTGAAACAGTTTAACATGCTCCATGAGGACACTTGTTGTTTCTGTACTAGTCAAGAAACATTTAGTCCCCTCATGTTTGAATGGCCTACTATGAACAAAATTTGGAGTAAAGTGTTGAGCTAGATGAAAGTTCAATATACACCACAAGGTTTGAATGATGAACTTCAGTGGATCACTCGGAGTTGCAAAGGAAAAGGATGACGTGCCTTTCTCCTCAAGTGTGCATTTACGGAGATCGTGTATGCGTGCTGGATCTATAGAAACAAAGTATGTTTTAACACTACACAACACAATGTGGATATAGGAGATAGTATCATTGAGAATATTGTAAATAGATTATGGACTAAGCCAAAACTAAGACAACACATAGCTAAATTATTGATGTCTTGAATGGTTTAGACAGTTTTGTTAGATGGTTGGATCGTTGATTGCCTTGATTGTAATCGTTTTTGGCTTCAATGAAATACATATTGATTCCAAAAATATAAAATAATATATGATCTTTTTCTTAAAAATTAAATATTATCAGTACACAATTGCTTTCAGATAAACATAAAAATTCATTCTATATAAGATAAAATTGAAAAAAGAAAACAACACCAAAATTATATTTATAAACATATATAGTAACAAAATTATTTTTCATTCTAATTTTGTTAGTAAAAAAAATGTTAGTGAATCTCTATAATTTATATGTTTATGTTAATTAGTGTAAGAAGATATATTAATGTGGGACATAGGAATTATATATGATAATAGCTAAATTTTCAATTTTAATTATTCAAATGAGTGAGTTCGAGTGACAAACGAATTTCTACAAATGACGACATTTGGAAAATATCGAGTTCGATTCCTTGTAGAAACAATGATCAGTGCACGTGCTTCCGTAGCACGAGCCTGATTAGTCAATATATTAAGTAGGTCGGAATCGGTGGAAAAAAATTATTCAAAAAAAAATAATTTTTAACTAAATAAATAATAATAAAATTTTCTAATAACAGTAATAAAATAAAATAAAGGTATAAGGAGGAGAGGGAGTGGGTGAAAAAAATAAAAAAGCTTTCAGCATTTACTTGTTTGTACAAAGCAAAACAACTCCAAACAGAGACCTTCCTTCTTTCATTCTCTCTCCATTGCACCTTCCCTTCTTCTTTTCTCTCTCATTTTTCAGATTCTTCCAATGCTCTTTTCTCTTTCATTCAACTCTTCAGATTCTCACCTAAAATTTCCACTAATTAATTAATTTCTGTAATTCTCTTTGATTTTTGCTTCTGTAAAAAAAGTACTTTTAAAGACTTTAAAACTAAAACTGCTTCTTCTTCTGGTTTTATTGATTTTTGCTTTTTTTTTTCTCCTTCTTCTTGCAAGCAGGGTTTATTGTTTTTTCTTCTTCTCGTCGAAAATTAATTAAACTAACTGTTGGTTTATTTTTCAGAAAATTTCCAGTTTTTTCTTTTATTGAACCTTTTGTTTTTGTAATTACTTTGCTTTTGTTTGAGGAAAAGATTGAGAAATGGGTAAACAAGGACCTTGCTATCACTGTGGAGTTTCAAGTGAGTTCTTGTTTCTCCAAAATATGGTTTTTGTTTTTGTTTTGTTGCAATTTTTTGTGGAGTGATTATTGACTTTTTTTTTAAAATTAAAATTAATTGCTATGTTTTGATTCAAAGTGTGTTCTACAACCACTGATTTTGATTTTGATAAATTTGATAAAATTGAGGTGTTTTTTGCTGGTTAATATAAACAATCAAGAGGTTTTGTTGTAATGTTGTTGTTGTTTGGTGTGTTTGGAATTGGAAGTTATTGGAAACTCTGTTGATTTTGTTCTTTGATGTGTTTTGTGTCACTTAGTTGTTGGTTTTTTGTTTCTCTATTTTCTCGACTGTGTTTGAATGTTGAGCGAATAAAATTGGGGCAAAATTAAGCTTGGAATCTGTTCTTGTTTATTGAAAAGAGTCAACTCATAATTCACTTATCTTTCATTGGATTATAATGTGAACATAAGGGAAATTGAAATGAGGATATTGTGCATTTGTGAAATGGCTATTGTTAATCTACTCGTGTGTTTTGAAAGGATTATGCAACTTCCTTATTGTATCAATGGATATTAGTTCATGCATTGCATTCATCCTTTGGATGTTTCTCCATTCGGTTTTGAAACAACGGTGTTGTTTTGTGGTGATCACCGCAATTGAACTAATGCGGCAACTTAAACCTTACAATGTTGATTGTTTTTCTGATAAATTTGAAAACAGTTTCCAGATGTTGAAGTTGTAGCTGTTGTGGTGCACTTTAAAAATTGAAATGTTTCATTAAGAATGCACGAACATTGATGCAGTGATAGTGATACTTAACATATAAATGTTAATTTGAGTTTATGCATATTTGCTTGAGGAATTTATTTGCAAGCCGGTATCTTATATTCCTTACAAAAGTGTGTTGCTTTGCATCATCTAAAGTATTTAAAATGGAGAATTCAATCAGGAATTTGTAGTTCCTTATGATCTGAATACTGATAGATGACGCAATTCTCAACCTTAAGATGTTTGTTGAGTTCAGCTCTGTATTATATCTCTGAAATACGTAGATGTGATTGTTAACTGTCTATCCGATTGGAGATAATCTCTTTTCTTGTTTATAAGACGTTTGTTACATTTTATTGATGTTTTTAACAAACAATCTTTGCAATAGGCACACCACTTTGGCGTAATGGCCCACCTGAGAAGCCAATTTTGTGCAATGCATGTGGTTCTCGATGGAGGACAAAGGGAACACTTGCGAATTATACCCCTTTACATGCTCGAACAGAACCTAATGATTACGAAGATCAAAGAGTTTCAAGGTTAAAGATTGTATCAGTGAATAAGAACAAAGAAGTGAAATTGGTTAAACGAGAGCAGAACCATGATAATGCTTATGCTGCATCTGGATGGCTCAACCCTGAATATAATCATGGATTTCTAAAGGCTGTGGATGAGGATACTAGTAATAGATCAAGTTCAGGGTCAGCCATCTCTAATTCTGAAAGCTGTGTTCAATTTGGTGGTATCGATCCTAGTGATTTGACAGGTTGGACAATTACTGTTTGCTAATTTCGTTGAAATCTTATTCTTATAACCGATCATGGCAGCATTGTCCTTTCCGTTGAAATATCATATGATATCTTGATTTGTTTGGTTAATTTAGGTGCTTCTCAATCAGTGGTCTGGGATACCGTGGTGCCTTCGAAGAAGAGAACATGTGCTGGTCGTCTGAAGCATTCGTCTGTTGAAAAGCTCACGAAAGAGTTGTGTAATATTCTTCACGAACAGCAACAGCAGTCTTGTTTTTCTGCTTCTTCTGAAGAGGAACTTCTATATGAAAATGAAGCACCAATGGTCTCTGTAGAGATTGGACATGGAAGCATGCTCATTAGGCATCCTAGCTCTATAGCTCGAGATGAAGAGTCCGAGGCTAGCTCTCTTTCAGTTGATAATAAACAATGCTTAGTGAATGAGGCATATTCGTGTTATGGTTCAATTCCCATGCTTAGCGATTACACTAGCATGAATTTCTCTTCTCGGGGAGTTGCGAAGATCGAAAGCTCTGCTGGCAAAAGAATGCAGCAAGAGAAACTTGAGCGGTATGTTTCTACACATGTTATGAATAGTCTTTTTACCTCGAGTTTGTTTTTGAGAAGTGATGATGATTTTGAAGCTACGACTTCATTTTTTATTTTTTTTGAAATTTCAGGAACAACTCTCAGCTTGAAAAACTAGAAGTTCTAGAAAATCATGATTCATCACTCTTCCAAATAGAATTAAAAGTGAGTTGCATGTGAATTCCGCCTCTCTTTTTATAGATTGTTCAGCATAAGTTTGCAACAATACTGACTCACAGGCTTGTAGTAAGTAATGAAACCATTTTTATGCAAATAAAAAATTCTATCCTAACATGGTTTGTAGAAGTAATGTTGGCCTTTAGTTTTTAGACATACCATTATAATATGTTTTGGAATCTTTTATTAAATTGGTCGGTAAAGCTTCATTTCATATCCATAAAATTGTTGAATGCTAAATGCAATATCTGTTATGTTTGGTTAGGATGCAGTGAACTACGAGGAGTTTTCAAGAAACTTGACAGATGAAGAGCAGCAGCAATTACTGAAGTATCTCCCTGTGGTTGATACTGCAAAACTTCCTGATAGGTTAGAATCTGCTAGTGTTACTTTTGTTTGTTTTTTAAGTTATAGTCCTTGAATATAAGTTTCAATTCCATCTTTCCGGAATAGTGAATTGAAGTTATTGAACGGTATTGTTGTATCATGTGCAGCCTTAGTATTATGTTTGATAGTTTTGAATTCAAGAAGGGGTTAACTTATTTTCAGAAATTTCTCAGGGAAGGTGTATTCGATAGCTCTTTGTTGGGGGACAACCCTGAAGACCGTAAGACGCCGAAAAGGCTTGCATTGTCTAACCTGTCAAAGTCAAAATGGGTAGAACACTATAATCATCTCAAGGTTCGTGATGAATGTTTTATCTAGATGCTCATGCTTTTGTGCTGATAACTTAATTTATGATGATACTTGTCAGATATTGCATCTAGGGGGGTTTGCGAACAGAATTTGCATCCATTTTTAGGAATAATTAGAACTATGAAATTTAATCAGTGTCTCTGAATAATACCTTTTGATTGTTCAGTTCAAAATGTAAATTCAATCCAGTGCAAATATATTTGGATTAACTTATTTGGTTCTTTCTGAGTGCAGAGTGGTGGAAACAAAGCTGGAAAATGTGATGATATGGAATCTCCTGCTGTGGAATCAAGTAATTTTGCAAATGTTAAGAGATTGCGTGTCGGCCAAAACCAAAATTTTCCAGGTTAGCTGAAAATCTCTTGTCATCATAAAAAAGACGAGTATGAAAATATTACAATACCTATGATACAAAATGCTGAATATATGTTAAGCTTTTACTTCAAAATACATCAATGTAAGTCGCGTTTTTGCTATCCATTGTTAACTAGACCTGTTTAAAATTTAACCAAAGAATCATTCATCTTGCAAATTTCAGAATTGAAGGCAACAATGAGGAGTCCCAAAAGGGTCATCATAAAAGCTAGCAGTGGCGGCAAAGAAATTGTAGAAGGCTCTAGCATCAGTGATGGCAAAGAAATTGCAGAGGGCTCTAACATCTTTGTCGACGAGAGTACTGATCACGATCTGCTGCTAGATTTTCCATCCAACAATTCTTTTCCACAGGCAGAGCTCTTGCTCCCAACTTCTAGCTCGGTTGCTCAAGGAAGCACCAGTAGTAGCTCGGTACACTCTCGTGTTACTCGTCCTTGACTAATCTTCACTATGAACATAATTTTATGTTTGGTTATGGTCCGCATGTTTTGCTTGCGTCTTATAAACATCGGAATCCTTGTTCAAGAGATCTGCTGGTTGTTCTTTTGTTTTCTTGCAACCTTATTGAGCTTGGATTGCCAAGGGATGCAAGTTGGATGGACTTTTTTTGTATAGGTAAATGATAGATTGTAACATATATAAATATATAGCACGAAATGTGGAGTGGTATACTCCATAGTTTTGTATGCGATTGTATCTTATGTTTTGTGAATTATTTGATACCCTCCCTCCACAGAAACACCATTCATATGAAGAAATAAATGAATGAAGAACTAGACAATTATTTTGGCTGTAATTAACTTGCAAAGCATATAACACTTGATGTGTTTGGTTTTATGGAATAGTGTTGGATGAATTGTTAGGTCTTTAGAAAATTATCTGCATTGGTCACAAATATGTAGCTTTGATTATTCAACATGTTTGTTGAATCATGAACAAGAGCAGAGATAATGAGTGCATGTTTGATATCATGATGGGTTTGTCAAAATCACATTGATTTATTGTAATTTTGACAAATTCAAAGTGATACCAAACATAGGATAAGACAGTGAAGGGAGTAGTTAAAACATGGTTGTCTCGAGAGACTTACAATTCTACAAAGACATTAGTTTAAGGCTGAGTAAACAAATTTTTTCTTGCAGTAGTGAATTTGTTTAATTTTGCAAGTTGACTTGAGAGAGAATTTGGCAATCCTTGGTATACATGCATATTGGTATTAGTAAATCAATCCTTGGAATTTATTTTCTTCTATTCTTCCGGATTTCTTCAATTTTGCAACTACAATTACTTTCAATCTCATCTTTTATGGCTAGCTTGAAGTCAACTCATGTTCAAAACGCCGTCAATGATCAACTTCGATCAACCATTGAGATCCTTCAAGACAATGATGCAAGAGTTCTTTCTCCATCTGGCAAAGAACCCCCCTTACAGCAAGAGTTCTTTCTTCATCGCATAATGAGCTTCTGGATCAAACGCAAACACGCATCTGTTTAACATTTTCAATCTATTACATAAAAACACGGGAGGATCCTCCGCGTCGAAGAAAACCAAAAAAAGATTCCAGTAGATGTTACAACACAATAAGAGGAACTCTAGAGTTATCCTACTAGATGCTCTAATCAATGCCAATTCATAACTGTCAAGAGCTCAAGAGTTTTTAAGGAGGCCTCACCCCCAAATATGTGTCACCCATTGTCGACACACCCCATTCACAAAATAAATCACTAAATACCTCATCCCTAAGTCTTTGGAGAAGTCTCCGAAGCTAGAAATTTATGACATTACAGGAGACCCTGACGAGTACGTCGAGCACGTAGATACCTTATTAGATTAACATCACGCTATAGGATCCGTGAAACGCAAGATTTTTTTAACATTAAAGGGAGTCAACATGACCTCGTTTAAAGGCTGAAAAGACAAATTCATCAGCTCTTCGAGAACAATGTGCAAAGAGTTCATATCCTATTCCGTATCACTAAAATGCCAACCAAAGACAATGGCCTTTCTTAGGCCCACCGTGAAAAGAAAGCACGAGACTTTACGAGATTATATTGATAGGTTAACCAAGGACGATGTAGAAATTAGAGGGGGTAATGACAAATTCAAATGTTAAATCTTCAAGAAAGGCAAGATTTCATGTTTAGTATGTTGTAGAAATTAGAGGGGTCAATGACAATTTTAAATGTTGAATCTTCATGAAAGGCACGAGGCAAGATTTCATGTTTAGAGGGAAGTCAGCGTTGGAAGAACCACAGAACATGAGCGAACTACTAGTTCGTGCTCAACCATACATCAACTATAAAAAAAATTATTGATTGAAAATTGAGAAGAACAAGACGTCTAGAAAACATGGGGACAACAAGTGTCATGAAGATGGGGAGAAGGATGAGAACAAGATGCTTTTGTCATAATTCTTAGAGTACACCTTTTTAAATGTGTCTAGATAAATAATCCTACAATAATGTGTCAACACAATTCAAAGAAGCCAAGGATGAAATATCCCCAAGTTATGAAGAAATCTGCATACACTGACAAAACAAAGCATTGCAAGTTCAACAAACGTCACAAGCATGATACTTATAAGTGCATCCATCTAAAAAATGCAAGTCAAAACCTAAGGAAGATACTGGAAGAGAGGATAAAAGCATATACAATAATTCTCCATGAAAAATTACCTGTAGGAATGAATCCCACAATGAAAATGGTTCCCCCATCGGGGTGACACCCCGCCAAGAAAGAAAATCGACATAGTTAAAGGAAGCAACAAGGAGAAATAGCTTTTCATTGCCTCTGTTGTCCATCCAAAAATTAAGTACCACAATGTCCAAGACGAAGTAGTGTAGTGACGATGTTTGCATAACTAGAAAGAGCTAGGAACTGTCACAAAGCTCTCGAGGATCCTTGACTTAGAAGGCGTCCAAGAAAAAAGGAACGTAAAGAAGGCCAACACTTTCGGACAACACCCCCTAGACGTCAATGTCACGAACTTCGATGGATGTCTAGAGGAGGCTACGTTTGAGGACTAACACAACCTAAATATATATCTTCCTATGAAGGCCATCACGAAGATACAAAGGCCAATCATAAATGGTGATTTCGTGTCTATCCAATTCAATGACAATCCATACGCACTATGAAAATTGGGGCAAATCTCTCAAACTCAATGGAAAACAAACTCAAAAAAGGCCTCAAGGCCAAAACAGACTTATTTGCTTGCTGCTCGGGGAGATTTTGGATATCAAACCCAATATGGTATTCCATTAGTTGCACATATACCTTTATATTAAGTACGCCGATCAGATAAGACACCATATATCGCCTGAGAAAACTAAAGCCACCAAGAGTATTATGAATAAGCACCTTCAAGCAAACTGAGTATTAGAGTTTAACTACACATAATGACAATCAAATGTGGTGCTGGTTAAGAAGGAAAATGGTTAGTAACACATGTGTGTCGACTATATCAACCTCAATACATAATAAAGTTAGTGGGTAACTCGGTCGAGTATTAACTTATGTCCTTCATAGACGCCTATTCCAAGTACAACCAAATCCTAATTCATAGGAAAATCTAGAATAAGACAACGTTCATGAGAGGGCATATGAGGTACATGTACAATATCATGTCCTTTGGTTAAGAAAATTTAGATATCACCTGCTAGAGGATGATGAACAAGATCTTCGAGCAAGATATTGGCGATATGCTTGAGGTTTACATGGAGAACATATTTTTCAAACTTGAGGAGGAGCATCTACACGATGGCCAATTCAATACAATATTGAACCCAAACAAGTGCACGTTCAGAGTCAAGGCCGACAAATTCCTTGGATTTTACCTCACTAAGAAAGGGATTGAAGCAAATCCAGTCAAATGAGATGCCATTATCAAGATGGAAACTCTGTCCACCAAAGAAAGACTCATGTAGTTGAACGTTATGCTCACCGCCGTAAAAACTAATTTCCAAGTCCTCTCAACACACCCTTCATCTCTACAAACTCTTGAGAGGAAAAAGGTACACTTTTAATTCCAACAAATGAAGCATGCCTTCTCCAAACCTTTGGTCCTTTCGAGACGCATGGTCGGAAAGTCCCTATTTTATACTTGGATGTCAACAATAGTGGTTATCTATATTTGAAAATTTTCTTATTCGAGACACAAGAGCTATTCTATAATTGAAAATATTTCCCTAGCTTTGGTGGTATCTTCAAGAAAATTGCGTCATTAATTTTTAGCCAATCAATAGTGGTTATCACTAACCAACCTTTAAAGTATGTGTTATTTGGGTCAGAACTAGAAAGGTGAATGAATAAGTGGTCCATTGAGACCTTAGAGTTTGACATCTCCTTTGAACACATGAAAGACTTCAAAGCACATTCATTATATTATTTTATTGCACAAATAATACCGACCATAGTTGAACCCTGCACGAAATGGACCATCCTCATTTATGGGTTATCAAATAGAAAAGAAAGTGAAGTTGGCCTTCCTTCAGAGAGACGAGGGGCTAGTAGTAGAAGTCTCTCTCCGCTTGGAATTATCCACCACCAAGAATCAAACTGAATACAAAGCCTTCATCGACAGACTCTTATTAACATTAGAAGGGAAATTCTGGTATAACAGACCCAAATGTCTTGAAAGATGTCGAGACATTTGATCTGTCAAGAAACATTATCAAGGTATATACACAGATGTATGCTAAACTGAAAGATAAATGACACCAGTAATTGTTGACCCAGTTCGGTGACAAACACACCTACTCTGAGGGCATATCAAGCCAGGAATGAAGTCCACTATCAACAGTATTAATTCGAAGCTAAACAGTCCCAGTTTATAACTTCTCACTTAATCCTTACCCAATGACCCTTCTACATAGATCCTCTCTAGATATGGAATAGCCCCATCTCACTTCCTAACACCGCAGTGATGTTGTACAGTTCTCCAGTCCCAAGAGTTGTGCCAACGACCTAATATCCAACATTCTAATTACACAGACAAACAGTTTGGAAGACATACTTCCATGATAATCCCTAGCCAAAACTCTTGACTATAAACCCTAGCATGGAGTTACTTCAAAGCTTCCTCCAAGAATAATACACCTCTTACCTACAGGCTTCGAGGTTCACATGGTAACCTTCCAACAGGCCGGGAGGTTTACCTAAACAAACCGTAATGATTACATCTTTTCTATTCTCAGTTGTCTTACTTTTCTAGGTTACAATGCTTCTATTTATAACCTATTCCCAATTGGATTTGGACTTCTAATCGCAGCATATTTTCAGTTACAAATCAGTAAAATCTTCTGCCAAAAAATAGGTCTTCAATCAAATCTTTTTAAATTGTCTCCAATTATAGAAAGTCTTTATTCTTCAATATTCTTCTTGATTCTTTGAACTTGTTAAGTCAATCACGCCGTATATGATTTGCACAATATTCAGGAATATTCTGCACTCTTCTGTAGTAGTTAAATCATAACAGATTTACCTAAGACTCTTCACTTCAGCTCAGGCATAAGTCGTGACATCCCATGTGACATGTTATTCCAGATGTTGAATTACTTCAACATAACATCTTCTATCATTTCAGTGGGACTTCTTTTTTGTACATGTTCTTATACAAACATACTATATTCCATTCTTGCAGCTAGTATTTGTTTTATAAAAAAATAATGCCAACTCTAAAAAATACATAACTTACAAGAAGTGGTGGCAGAAAAAGTCAAAATGCGCATTGATTCCTATCTAGTGGTCTTGTAGAACAAAAGGAGACACATAAGCTAGAAACTCATTATTATAAAAGTACATAACCATGGTCAAAGAGAAATTTATCTCATCCAAAGCATATGATGTCACACGTGTTCCAAGGGAGCAGAACACAAGGGGAGATGTCTTATCAAAACTAGGAATCATATGAATGGCTAGCATCAACCGTTATTTCATCCAAATACATTGGTCACAATGGTCCTCATGGCATTGGCAACAGTTATGTCAAAACCGTCATGGATTATCCCGATCATGGCGTACATATAACACCGTCATGGATTATCTCGATCATGGTGTACATATAGCACATAAGCCTGCTAACAGACAATGATGAATTTATTATTGTTGAAAAAGAGCATGCTCATACTCTACTCTAGTGGCAGATTACACAACCCCCTCTTAAATTTTTAGTGCATGAAGAAGCCATATACATCCCCGCCAAAATTTTAAGAGGGTATATCTAGACAGAATCTCATAGAAAAAGCATTGGCTAAGAAGGTCCTCATATTTGAATACTATTATCTTGTGATGGTCAAAGATGCCAAAAAATATTCGATGAAGTGTGAAAGTATCCATAAGCTCGAAGACATTCACATAGCCCCTAATTCCAAACATAACACCTTGAATGCTCCATGGTCTTTCTTCAAGTGGGACATGGACATACTAGGGATCTTCCCACTAGCACTCAGGTAGCTAAAACATCTTATTATGGTTGTGGACTACTTATCCAAATGGATAAATGTTGAAGACTTGGAGAAGATCACAAACACCAACATTTAGAATTTCTTCAAAAAAAATCTAGCTCGTTTATGATCACGACTTACTCCACCACCGGGGAGACACCTTTCAGACTTACACGTGTCACTGAAGTCATCATTCCTTTAGAAGTTGGAGAGCGTAATTAAATAATGACACATCCTCTCCACGACGAAGAAAAATCATAAGCAATCTAGGAAGAGTTTGACTTCCTAGATGAAAATAGATATTTTGTTTCTCTCACTAATGGTCCGAACAAGCATCAACAAGGGAGTATACATGATTGAGGCCCTCAACAGAGAGCTCATTCCAAAAATATGGGATGCAACAAAGCTCAAACGTTACTACACTAAAGTCCCATTTCTTTTTAATTTCCTTGTGTAAGTCTTCACAATATAATATTTGACAAGAGTATACTTAATAAACAATATTTTCACCACTATATCTTATTGTTACTCAACTAATGACAAGGTAAAGTTTTTTCCTTCTTACACGCACTAAACCTCGAATACGTAGCTTGTACCACAACAAAGGGAAAAGCTAAAGACACTGAGGTCAAGCTCAAACTCTCCAAGATGAAACTAAATCTCATAAGTGTAAGTGGTGGAAGGGAGAATAGAAAGCTAAAGTGCGACCTACATAATCTTTTCAAATCCCACAAACAACACCACCAAACATCCAACGCGTAGAGGGCATATAAGAAAAGACACTAAACCTTGAATGCGTAGGTGGTGCGTGATTAAAGAATGACTAACCCCCTCTTCTAGCTAACCACTACAAAATAGAGGCGGTGACATCATTAAGACTGTTGACCTCAAACCAAGTTGTTACTAGGGGACACGAAAGTGAAACACACCTTTGGGAAAGTTGCTTCCCAAAGACATCAAAAGACAAATGGACACATATCCATAAAATGAACACAAAGTTATTAGGACATAAACCTCGAAAAAGGGATCGACGAAGAAAAGGTAAAAAGCAATACATTGTTGAATTAAAAAAAAACAATACCATGAAAAAAGAGAAATCAACTTAAATTTCATTAAGTAAAGAAATAAGGATTTAAGTGTCAAGCTCCATGGGGATAATCTTCTCGTCCATGACTATCTGATCTAGATTGTTTATCTGCCTTGAGATTTTGACGTAAGGGTAAAGAAGCCATATCTTCCCCATAGCATTGTCAAAAGATTTTTTAATACTAGAAACATTTTCATCAATGATCTTTTTCACCCACTTCTCCAAGATTGGCTTTTCCGACGTTGTCACAAATAAGGATTCCTAAGTTTACTTCTAAATAGTGACAACAGCCTCGCGAGGACTTTTTGAGATCGATCCCCTTATTAATTAGAGCTTGACGAGCCTCTTAGAGGGTGGTCTTCTTAACAGTAATAGCTTCACCTTCCTTCTTAAAAGCAACCACTTTATTACCAATGGATTTAATTTGGCTAGCAAAATTCCTTTCAAGGGAATTCACCTTTCCTTGAACTCTGAAGAAGAACCAAATTTATAGACTCCTCGTCACGCTTAGCGGAGTTCTTAGTAACAACATCATGATAATACTTCCATATCATGGGGACATTTGGTCCAAATAATTTAGCAAACTTAAAGTGATCAAGTCCAACACGAGTAGCTGTTGAAGGGATGGTATGTCAATGTTTGTTTCCTAGCACTAACCTTTCTTTGGTTAGGGGCTGTTAATGCTTTTTCGCAGCATGCTCCTCAATTTTGTGCTATTTTCCCTTAATCTTAAAGTTAATGTCACTTTGTGCTTGTGAAGAAATACCCCGAGCGAGTATGGGGGGACTGTAACACCCTAAATTCGAGCGCTTACTTTATAAACACATACGAGAACAATTACTCAAAATGGTGCTACATTTTCTCAACATAAAATCTCAAATCATTTTATGATAGCAGCGAAATTTAAACATTTAACACAACTTCTATCGTCTCATAAAATAGAACTAAACTTTATTTAAATCATAAATCATCAATTAGATAAACTCAACAACTCGCAGAAAACATAATCAAATGATTGTGACACAGTGTTACAATATTAGAGTCACAATTAGAAATAAACAACGTAGAGTAGTATGCAACGAAGAAGGCCAACCACGCCATCTTCCAACACAAGCAAAAACTAAAGTCCTACCTTTCTCTGATACCGATGATGCAGAAATGATAAAAAAAATGCAATAATCGTCCCAACCTCCGTCTCCAATACTCGTCACTGTTTTCTCTCAAACCTAAACTCAGCATAATTACTTAACACCACAAAAGGACCACATTAATGATTCCAGTGAATCAATGTATCTCAACATAACCTCGATTTTTTTTTCTCACCACGAGGCACTCATCATCAACACAACATAATAATCTAAATTATATAGTTATCTCACCAATACTCAGCAAACAATATGAATATTGAATAAACACCAAAAACTGAATCCACTCAAAAAATCGAGCATAATGACCCAAGAAACCCATCCTTGAGACCATGAAGGTTGACCCGTCATTGGGTTGAAGCTTGGGAAAGAAGCCCGTCCCTAAGACCATGTCGGTCGACCTGTCACCCCGCTGATGCCCGCCAGCTTCCCCAATGCAGTGACAGTTGATCTGTTACGAAGGTTACACCCGTCACCGCTGTGCAGAATGCAAAATTCTCAATTTTCACCATTAGAGCACTTTCGAGCTCTAATTTTTATTATAGAAGACCCAATACACCCCAAATTTTGTCATACATCAATTATATAACAATTAACTCATCAAATTCTTACAAATTACATATTTATGTCATTAATCATCCATCAAATTATCATTATGTTCATAAAAACCCGAAACATATATTCATCAATATTATTCAAAATTATGCATATTAATCTATAAGAAATTCATTAATTAACACAACATAAAATCAGTATCAAAACACTACGATCTAGAAAGGTTTGCACAACCATCTCAAGATCCAAAACCCCTACAATAGAGGGAAAAGAAAAGGAAAACGGAAGAAGGTAAGGATCTCTCTTTATCCTTCATGCATAATACACTCATAATATAAAGGATTAAATATGTTTTTAGTTCCTATAAAATTACCAACAATGACTTTTAGTCCCTATAAAAAAATATTGACTTTTAGTCCCTATAAAATTACTTTTGCACGTAATTTTAGTCCATATATATAGGGACTAAAACTACGTGCAAAAGTAATTTTATATGGGCTAAAAGTCAATATTTTTTATAGGGACTAAAATTAAAAATTGAGATATTTATAGGGACCAATAACATATTTAACCATAATATAAATAGTGTCCTCCCTTACCTCAAAAATTGCAGCGAAAACCTTGAATCTACAACTATGGATGCTATACTCTTGCTTGCTATGGTTTTCCAACTCTGCTGACAACTTTTTTACGCACTGTCAAAAGTTCTCCCTATTTTCTATTTAAATTAACCTAATTCTTTTTTTAATTATTTCTACAATTCTCTCTAAGTTCCCACTAATTCCACTTCACTATACTACTTCTAAATAAATTTCTAGTTTCATCCGTAAAACCACAACTTTCTATTTTCTCTATGATTTAAATATTATAAAATTCTAGTAAAAATCCAATTACTACTACAAAAAAATACATTTCGTAAACCAATATTACAACAGCCTCCATATTAACCGTGATAATAACTCGTTTTTGAGAGTTTTTTTTTTTTGTATTTACTAAAATACATTTCACCACGGTCATAGTTAAAACTTGTAGTGAAATATACTAGGAGTTACATGGTTCAAATCCCATCTCCTTCAATTTTCCATTTTATCGTCACAAAATGGGATTGTTCTTGTATATCACAACAATTCTTTTAGTTAACCGTGGTGTAAAGTTCAATCATTTCATCATGATTCTTCTTATCAACCGGTGTGAAAGGTGATATTTATTTATATATCAACAAAATTATCTCTCGCTCAGTACATAACATTTGTTTCTCTCAAAAGAAAACCCTAGCATATTTTATTCTTCTCTCTCAAAACATAACCCTAACATTTATGTCACTCATCTCACCTACGACAACCATTCAAATTCGTTCTCACCAAACTAATAGATTTATGTCATCTTCTTCTAACCAATGGTTACCTTCAGGTTCGTTCATTAAACTTATGTAGCGATTTCATTTATGTTTCTGTTTATCTATTATTGTTTAGTTTTTGTTTCTGCTTATTGTTGATATTTCAAACCCTAACTTATAATATTTAAATCTTAGCTATTGTTTTTGTTTCAAACCCGAAGATTTAATGTTCTAACTTTTTTATGTTTCTGTATATTTTTACTTGTAGGTATGGTTGAATGGGTGAAAAAATTAACGAGGATGAAGCTAAAGTGAGCGCAGTAAACTTGTGTGGGCGCTGCAAACACATGTCTGATGCTCTCACTTTAGCTTCATCCTCCTTTTCTTTCATTCCGGATTCCATTATGTGTCAGGTACGTTCTACGTTGTTTAAGGTTTGTTGTTGATGAATGTTGTTGTTAATATTTGTTTTAGATGAATTTATTATATCTTATGTGGTTTTGTTTTTACCAAATATGTAACATTTCGAATTGTATTAAAAAAATTATAATATGATAAATAAAGTTATATTTGAAAACAAGGTACACATTCAATTCTAGACAAGAATCCTTCTGTCCATTATCTGCATTTTGCTCTTTAATAGTTAGAACTTGGTTTAATGCTTCTTATTTTTAAAACTCCAATTCCTTCACCTCTAATTTAGTTTGCAATGTAAATAACATGTTGCAAAATGAACTAGAGGCGAAGGAAGAGGGGCTAAAGAACTAGGAGCAACAAAATAAGTTCTAACAAATAAAGAGTAAAATGCGGATAAGAAGCTGAAGGATTCTTGTATAGTAATTTGTTCTTTTAATATAACTTAATTTGTCATATTATAATGTTTTAGATTAGAATGAAAGGTTATATATTTAGTGAACATAAGCATTCCACATAATTTATAATAAATTTAGTGTATATACCATAACTGTTGTTTAGAAAAGTCGTTGTTAAATGTTTTTCTTTAAATTATATCAAATGGTTATTGAGAATAACTGTTGTGGTACGTAGCGCTACTTGACATATAATCACGATCTCGCGCTTGTGGTGGAAAGAATAATACATATTACCACCTCTACCTCATAACGGTTGGTCATCCGTTGTGGTATCCCTTTTCTAACCGTTATGAAATTCCTTTTCCGTAGTAGTGAATACTTCCCAAAAATAGCAATTAAATCAAATAAAACACTATAACACTCAAAATAAAATATTAAAAATAAGAATAAAAATATGAAAACTAAAACTGGGGTGTTATAGGGACCATATTTTCCTTTGCAGCCTTTTGTAGAAACCCCATTTTTTTTTCATGGTTGTGAAATTCTTCTCTATGACATCAACCTTATCGCGACATCTAACCTCTCCGTGATACTCCCTCTGGTCATTATTATAAGCAAATATTCTCTTTTTAAGTTTATTGAATAATGAATGTATCAGGTCTTTTATGTAGACCAGATATATTCATTACTCAATGAATCTAAAAAAAATTGTTTATAATTCAGGCCGGAGGGAGTATTTTTTAATCTCTAAAACATCTTTTATGACGTCCTCAGATGAAGATACTATAACTTTAGTTGGGGTGGAGGTAGCCTTTCTCCCTCTCATTTTTTCCATTGTTCTAGTTAGGCTATCTTCCTGAAGTCATTTGTCATTGGAAATATCATTACTCTCCTCATTACTACTTACTTTGATAAGTAAACGAGTTTCAATGTAACAATTTCTTCTCCTCATTACTACTCGCGTCGATAAGTAAACGAGTTTCAATGTAACAAAATTTCTTTTTAGAGGAGGGAATCATCCTCATGGTCAACTTCCATTTCACACTCAAAGTTGCGCAAAATATCTACGTCTTTCCTTTAATAACAATTTATCAACAGAGATGTCTTTCCTTTAATAACAATTTATCAACAGAGAGGCCGACTTCCTTGTAGATGTATGACATAAAACTCTTAG
Source organism: Vicia villosa (assembly GCF_029867415.1). Lineage (NCBI taxonomy): Eukaryota > Viridiplantae > Streptophyta > Magnoliopsida > Fabales > Fabaceae > Vicia > Vicia villosa. The sequence goes on from NC_081180.1 coordinate 54,289,419, forward strand.
GCTATGTTTGGAAGTTTGGAGGGGAAGTGAGGGGAAGACTTTAAAAAATATGAAGGATTGGAGAAAAAGAATAGAAAGATTTTAGTTCGGAGGGTTTTGAAAGGTTTGGTTTTCTTCAAAACACCAAAAACCCCCTAATTTGGGAAACTCAAAATTTATATTAAAGGAGAGTTTCAGAGGGTTTTGGAGAGCTTAGACAAAATGTCCAATTATAATTTTTGTTATTATAGTATTTCAAAAAGTAAAAATACATCAATGATAAACATTATTTTATCATTCTAAACAAAATCTTTTTTTTTTTAAAATGTTAAAATTCCCTATATTTTAAAAAAAAAAAATCAATTTTCGAAACCCTCACTTTCCCTCCCCTCCAAACTCCCAAACATAGCCCTCACATTCTAGACAGACATAATAGCTATCTGCTTCATCCTTAGTGTTCATCGGAGTCTTAAAGGAATCATTAGAGATAGTGGATTATGAGCTATCTTTGCATCTCTTCAAGTCAAGTTCCATATCCCGCTACATCCAAAAATGTCCCTTATGGGATCTCAGTGTTTCATGTGCTTCATGGTTGATGGAGACGACAAAGAAGAATTTGTATTTGAAATTGTTAAATGAATCAACGTATACTTGCTTTAGAGAGATAAACCCTTGAGGTTGATCAGGGTCAACTGACTTCCTTAGTACACGGAACAAGTGGAAAACATGATCTGCGTAGGCACACTGTTTTTATACTCACCAATAATGGAAATATTCCACATACGAATATCGCACTAGATGCAATTGAGATGTACAAGCTTCCACGATCAAACATGTTTAGCAATACTTTGGAAGGACAAGCTCCAACAATGCAATATATCATTAATATAACTTCATATAATATGTGGTACTATATTGTATATGGTATATATCTCAAGTGGACAACATGTGTCTAGATTATTCCAATGATGCAGTGAGAAAAGAGATAATTACTCGCCCAACAGGAAGAATAAACAAGAAAGGACTGCAACCATCTCAATTTGTGATTATATATTTATATGTGGCTCAATGCATGTTTGGCACATGAAAACGCTTAAACTTACATTATATGCAGTTACAAGTGATAGACAACATTCACAAACTGATAGAAATTAGAATTAGAATTCTACCATACATCAATTAACATCAAAACACAATTGAGAGTCCTCCGTGAAAGCACCATCAATCTACTCAAACAAACAAAAAATTTGCCCAAAAAAAGAGTTTCATTTCCTCTACTCTTTAACCTAATCATCAAAGTTGAATAATTCGGACTTCATATGGTCCGGCCACCACGTAGGACGAGGAAAAGTCATACCAGAACGCTTTGCAGCTTCTAACATTGTAAGACCATCATCTTCTTCTTCAACAGTGTTCTCGGAGAGAATTTTCAATACATCAAAAACAGAAAACTTGTTTTTCTCCTCAACTTTCTCATGTTCCACATCATTCACAGTTGCAGTTGATTTCTCCAAAAGACAACGGATTGAGTTTGGCAGCACACGCAACACCGGTTCCTCCCGAATGTCAGAACCTTCTCCGATCTCACCACTTGAGCTATTCCCCTCAACCAAGTTAACATCCCCGGCATTTTGAACAACTTCAGCTTCAACATTTTCCTCTGGAACCGAGTTATCATCCATTGGAATTTCTCTGCAAAAATCATCATTATCATCATTGTTCACATCATTCACTTGTTCACCAACTAAAACATTACAGGGACTTTCCACCTTTTCCTCCTCAGAATTGCCCATACCATCTACAACACTCTGTGACTGTTGACCTCCCAAACTATTCCCCAGGGAATCACAACCTAATTTCAATTTCTTCACCGGCGACTCACCCAAATCAGAAACCCCCCTTTCTGAAACCCTAAACTCATCTCCCTGAACCACATGCTCATTCTCCGGGACAAAATCATCATCAATTTCATTCTTCAACCGACCGTCCAAAAATCCTAATTCAGAATCCTTTCCAAAATCCAAATCAACAAACCCCTGGGAGCCAGAGTCAACATCAACGACCTTATTAACCGGACAGTGAGGAACATCAACGTCGGAAGAGGGAAGCGAATACTCCTCGGGTGGAGTGAGAAAAACGTCTTGGGGACCGTCTTGGGTGTCGGGAGGAGAGAGAATGAGAATGGGGGCGGAGGAGATTGGGATTTCGGGTTCAAACTGGGATGGCGTGTCTTGTGAGGTGCGAGTGTCTCCGATGAAGGGTGTGAGTTGTAAGAGGTGTTCCTGGGAAGTGGAAACACGAGAGGTTTTTGAAATCATGGCGAATGGATCTTCGTTCGGTAGGTTAGTACTATCTTCTTCCATAGTTTCTTCTTATTAGAAATTACCTTGTCACTGTTGCTCTTTTCTGACACCTTCTATAAATAATGTTATTACAAATATGCCAGTTCTTTTTGCGTTACCAGATTTTATGAGAATATTGGATTTTTTTTCCCAAAATTTTCATAAAAATTTATTGAAGTTTTAAAAAATGCATTGTATTTTTTCAAAAAATCCGGTGTAGTGTAATTAAAAAAAAATTACACAACAGAAAATTTTAGTATATTTAAAAAAATAATATTGAAAATTTATAAATAAACTATGAAATTATCATAAAATTATCGAAAATTTCGTTCTTGACCACGCTTCAAATTTGTTCATAGACATTTTTGAAATACTAAAAAATGGGTGGTGTCAAATATAATTTGGTGGATATCAGTTTAATTTCTCTTATTCTTCTTGATATTGAAAACTTCCTCTCATTATTGACATAAAAACCCACTTTTACCCAATTCAAGATTTGGGTCTGTTTTTTTAGACGGGGCGGGGACTCCACTGGCGGGGGATATTTACGCCACCCTGTCCCGGAAGTGTCCTCGGGGAGACTTTGTTCTCCATTCCCACAGGGGGAAAATTCTCCGTCTTTGGAGCCTCAAACATGGAATCCCCGCTAACGGAGGCAAGTTGACATCTCTATTACACCCTTATAGGATGAATCACACCTCTAAATTATTCTTTAGATATGCATTTCCAAAAACACCATAATGAAGTTTAAATAAAGTAGTTCGGATATGCATCTCCGAAAACATGGCTGGATAATATGGTTGGTAGAAACATAATTGCTTTAGACCTTTTCTAAAAATAATCAATGTTGGTTTGATCCGTAATTTGGTTAAATCGTTAATAAACACGTATACAAAAAACAATAAAAAAATCACAATGAAGGTTGGTAATATTGTTTTGATATAGCGAAAAATAATACAAATATTGTTTAGAAAGTATGAAATGTAAAATTAATACTTCGGCAAATAAAAAAGAAGGCATAACTTATTGTGTATGTCTAATCCTTACCCCCTACCCTTCTTCCCTCTTGTATCTTGCAGCACTCGATGCCTTCGTAACTATCCTTATTGTGTATGTGTAAGTCTAAAGCTTCTTTCCCTATCAACTGTATACGTTGACAAATTGGCAATACATCAGTGGCATGGTCATCACGACCCTGTTGGTTCTCCAAGATCTTCTCATGAGTTAGCCTTGGTGGACGTCCAGGAGCGTCCGATGTCATGATGAGGTGTGGTACTATGTAGAACCATGTGACATCCCTGCCAGGTGCTCGATATTAGCATCATCTGATACTCCTCTGACACCATATAATGCTCTCAATCCTGAAAGATGCTCATCAATGTAGAAATCATGAATGCTATAGAGGTGGGAAATGATCCATCCCTGAAAAACGAATGAGTTATATGACAAAAAATATTAATATCAAATTAAAATTAATAGTTAGAATGAAAAGTACGGTCAACAGTGTGCAAGAGCCTGTCAACTGCCTTGTCCTTCAGTTAGAAGCTTCATTCAGCTTTTGGTACAAGTATACCAAACAGTCGCCCCCCCAATTCTACTCGCTAAGTGTATCCAAATCAAAGAAGTACTGGAAGCATACAACATCCATGTAGGTTGCACTTTTGTCCACAAAAATGGATCTGCCAACCAATAACATGAAGTAACACCGCAAAGCACAAGCACGATGGTACTGCACAAAAATATCACTGCCCTCGCTTGCAGATACTTATACCGCATTCAAGTGCTCTTCATATAGTGCCGCCAGGAAGGAAAACTTGGCATGAACTCCATTAGTTGAGGCACACTAGTCAAAAACGTGTTCGGGTTGAGCTCCCAGATATACGAACATCCATTCAATCGCTTCATTACGACTAATCCGAGAGTGGTTAAGTAACCTCCCTTTAACAGGAAGGTGTAGCAAGCATGCGCGACGTCATCAAGTGTGATCGTCATCTCCCTAACAAGAAAATGGAAAGATGATGTTTCCTTGTGCCATCTCTCGGAAAATGTCCCATGCATGTTGTAACGCTCGTTTATTTTATTTAATTATTTAATTAATTAATTGTGAGTTATTTGGTGAAATTGTGACTAATTTGTGTATTGTGTTGTTGGAGAGGTGTATGCCTAAAAGTGTAGAAACATGAAAGTGTGGCTAAATATTGGCATTTATGCTATTTTAGTATATAGTTGAATAATAATAATAATAGTAATAATAATAATAATAATAATAATATAATAGATGATTGATTAGTTAATTGGGCCTATTATGGTATTAGCATTAAAATTAGTGGGGGGTGTGTTGTTAAGTCCATTAGAGTGATGAAAGTTAGTAAGGAATTAATAAAATAAGAGAGAAAATAGAATGGGAAAAATAGAGAAGATAGAGAATTTTGGAGAGAATACAAAAGAGGAGAAGAGACACAAAGAGGCTAGGACAAAAATTCCATTGAAAAAGTAGAACACCTTCAATACAAGGTAAGAGTGGAGTTCTAACTTCTAACTCTATAATGTTGGGTATAATGATTTGTATGTAGAAATGGGGTTTTGAGTTTATGTTGATAACTTAGGCTTTAAAAAAAAATTTAACGTATAATTGAAAAAATTGATGCATGTTTAATGATGATTCTTAATGCTATGTGTTGTATGTGTATTGTATGCCTTATATTGCATGATATTTTTATTTAATATTAGTAGGAAACCTATAATATGTTTTAACACTTTTGCTAAACACAAAATACCTTATTTTTAATAATCAGTTAGTATATATCTAACTGTATAATAGAATAATATAAACACATGTCTAGCTAATAAGGAAATTCAAATATAAAGCTATTAATATATAGAGTACTAATGTACTACATTTATTTTATTGATAGATACGCCAATATTATTTAGTATGACATACATGGATGGAGTTAACAAGTTACACAAATCCATTATTTTAGTCCCTACTTTGAAAACAGCAACAACAAACAAACAATTTATGGGACTTTAAACTGTTTTTATGTACGACAGATAACTAATAAGGCTGGATCTTGGTGGAATAAGTAGCACCGGCCTTCCAACCCGCGGGTATTGTGAACCGTGACACCACCCAATTGGACCCAACATTGCTACTCACTTGAAATTTCAATCGGATTTCACCTTCAGGTGGATTAGCAAAGTCAAAAACAGCACCATAAGATCTACGCATGGCTTCCCATTGGTGTTGTTGTTTCTGCATATATCATTCACACACACGATTAATTTGATTATCTATTGTTTTATAGCAATAAGACATATAATTGATTATACATACCTGCCATATCTCAACAGCCGTGACATCGTATGTTCCTCCAACATAAAGAATATTGATAGAGAAGTAGCCAGGGTTTCTACTATTTTCATTGATTTGGTATACAATATTGTTGCCTTTAAATGTACAAGGAACCCTTTTGTATTCAACATCCAATACACCATATTTCTTTAATTTTTCAGATGTAACTGCACTGCGCCCCAATCTTGAAAAGGCACGTGGACTCAATATGAAATCAGTCCTATCTCCCTCACCATAGTCAGTTACCACCACATATGCTCCATTATCATCACAGTATTGTGGTATTTTGCACCTCACCTAAATCAAGATGGAAAATTAAACATGCATGATGGAGTATTTTTTTACTAAGATTTATTTGAAATTGAAAATGAAGGAAAAGTATACTTGATAACATGCACCACATCCTCCTCCATTTTTCCACAACTTGGCTGAAACAGCTGCGACACTGCCATCATTCACTATCTTTCCATAGTCTCCGAAACCACAAGCTCCCCCTACATGAAATAAGTATTAATTAATCATACGTCTTGATATGAAGTATGACAATCACATTATTATACATACTAGAATTTCCATAGCCGTCAGAGGTGCCATAATAGGATGCTCTTGATTTGGCATAATATTCTTTGCAGTTACATAGTACTGGAAATAACAGTAAAACACAAACAAGGCTAATTTGATACTTAAAACCAAGCTCCATTTGTCTTAAATATATAATGAACCAATGAACACAAGTAGTTATAACAAATGCAATAAACTTTGAAGGTATATATAAGCAATTAACAAGAGAATTATGAGATGAAAAACAAAGATACCGAGACATAAGTATTTATAGTACACAGCCTAACGCATACCATTGGTGATGAAACCACCGTTTTAATTTCTTCAACTTTTGAGTTGATGCATAGTTGTTTTGAGTCTAAAGTTCTTTTGCTGGGTCAAAACCAATCAAACAGTAAACAGAGGAAAACATCGAGAACGTGTATAGAATGAGTCTTGATATAAACAATATGGGACACACTTCATCATTATCTTCCTGGAATAGAAAAAACAATAATGTGCGGCTGTTTGATTAATTATCATGGTTCAAGATTGCACACCCATGTTTTCGCTGCAATTCTCCCATAGATTCGTTAATTAACTCGTTAGTTAATTAATATTTTAAAACTAATATACATATTATAACTACTCCGGGTTTGTAAGTCAAATGGATATGTATCAAATCTATGACCAATGATAAGTTTAATCTATGCTCATTTTAATTTTTCATAATTTAGTAAAAATTGAATATACTTTTTTTTAGAATCTATTAACGGCTTGTTAGTCTATAATGATAAAGCAGATAATTTATTTAAATACATATATTTCTTTTATTTTGCTTTAGGTTTTTATATTTCAATCAAAATACAATATCAACTCAAATCGGAGTAAAATACGTTATAAAGCACAAACATGATATGTGTATCGAATACGATAATACGTTATTGTACATATTTGGAATGATTAAGCCGGTCAGGCAAGTCGGTCCAAAGCACAGGGGCAGGGTAGATCCAAAGAGAGATATTAGGCTGGTATCGCTGCAGAAGCGGTAAAGCGGCAAGCAAAAAGTAATAGGTATTATTTATTACCGGGTGATATAGGTTATATCGTATCGTAGTCCACAGAGATTGGTAGAGAAAAACTGTCGTTCGACTATCTCGCGTTCTAAGTTTCATGACTGGGTTTGAGAAAAGGTAAATGCGGGAAAAGTAAATAAAAACAAATAAACAATCTTAATAGCCTAAGAGAAATAGTTATGGAATTGCATTTCGTTCTACCCGTCAAATACTTAAATCTGAAGATCTTATCGCAACACATTCACAATACGCATCAAAATCACCAGGCATCATTCGAGACGCCACATCAGTGTCCATGTCTGAAACACCGACGAAAGCTCAACCGTGCTATTCACATCAGCGATGTCTCAACCGACACAAACAACACGGAGGCATTAAACTTGATACCCATTACGATTATTAGCCATAAATCCATGTCTGAAATCTAGAAACTAACATATATCATTCCTAATCAGGATCTATGATGTCCATTTCTGAAACAACACAAACCCGAAGCATTTAAGCAAAAAGATCAAAAACAACAACAATGATGATTTGTAAAGCGAATATATAAACGATCCCAAGATCGACAAATGTACATACAATAAGAGTAGAAATATACATACAAAACCCACCATTGGAATGAAACATAGGGAAGAAAGAAGATGAACTGGAAACTCTCACCGTATCAAGGCAATCGAGACAAATCCATAGCCAATCCACATGATGTAGCACCCAATGGTGTTTCCTAAACCTCTAAACTATCAAAAATGGATCAGAGCTCAACTTTGTCAAAGAAGAGATGATAAAACCTAAAAAAATCTGATTTTACAACATATATACAATTCTGAACTCGCAGACCTCGCTAAGCCAGACAGATCTCGCTAAGCGAGCTTCCACTAATCCGTACACTATTCACAGATATTTTACACTAAACGACAAAAAATGAGCTGGCTAAGCGAGCTAAATCTGGCTAAGCGAGCTAATCTGGCTAAGCGAGAAAAAGCTGGCTAAGCGAGCTCGAGAAGCATAAGTTACTGCCAGAGGAACAAAAACCAGGCCATAGCGCGCTAGAACTTGCGCTTAGCGAGTTTGACAGAACTTTGGCTCTTTATTTCTTCAAAACGCGCATCCGGAGCCGTGTCTTCGACACTTTATTACTCGAGACTCCAAATATGCAATAATACCTACGAAAAGACATTAAAACTATCAAACGGTACACAGTTACACAAAAATACAATTATCCGTAAAGTAAACGTATTTACAAACAAAATGACGTTTATTCAAACGATATTGTCAAAAAGAATAGATAAGTGCAACCAGTGGCGGAGCCAGAAATATTATGTAGCCTGGGCAAAAAAATTAACTGAACTTTATATAAATAGTCATAAAGTGTGCTACATAAAAGAGATGAAACTTAACATGCGAATAGTGTGCTAAATAAAATTAAGAGGTAAATGCCCTCTCCGAGACTTCTTTGCGGTGAATGTTCGAATAATATCAACATCTTTAAGTGTCTTGAATATCTCCCGCTCGGTGTAACATATCATCAAGTCATTGAACCACACATCGTTGATCTTGTTGCGCAAATTAGACTTGATAATCTTCATTGCTGAAAAAGCTCTTTCAACGGATGCTGTTGACACCGGCAATATCAAAGCCAACTCAATGAGCTTGTAGACCAATGGAAATACCAAATGTTTCTCAGTTTGAACCATCTTCATAGCCAAACTTTGAACATCTTCACAAGAAGTAAAGGAAGCATGCCTTTTCATTTGATGTACATAAGTCTCAAGTTGCTCCCTTATTGTTCCACGGTCATCATCAGAAAAGTCTACATGATAAATATTAGCAAGATGAGCAAGCTTATCAACATCAAACTTGGAAAAAGAGTTCTTGGGGTCAAGACATGAGAAACAATCCAGCACAACGTTACTTCCTTCACAAAACCGGTGATCCATCTCCACACATATTTTGTCAATAGCAACATAAAAAATCTCTGCACGGTAATGGTGAAGATTAGTGACAGTCCTCCCTTCTCTTCTTGAACGTCCCCGAACTGGTATTTCTTCATCCATATTTGGCACCGGAATACTTTGAGCAAAACAAAATTCTTGGACATCAATAAATAAATCATCCCAACCACTCTCTCTCAATGTAGCCAACCGAGCTTTAACATCATCAACCAATTCCATAGCGAGCACAATATTAAGATCTTTTGTTTGCAAGATTTTTGAAAGTTCATTTGTGATACCAAACAACTTTAACATAAACTTCAAAATGAAAGCAAATTTAAAGCTCTCCATTTTTTCTATCAAACCCGCCGCTTGGGATGGTCCACGTCCATCTTCATCAACAATACTAAGCACCTCTAACACGGAGGACCACATCTGATCCAAACGAATCAAGGTAGTATAATGTGAACCCCATCTAGTATCTCCGGGTCTAGCAAGACTAGATGATTGGTGCAAGCCCTTTCCTTGAGATATCTCACCACTCTCAAGTCTATTCAAAATTTCTCGGTGTTGTGCCTCCTTCAAAGCATCATTTCTCTTGCAAGATGCACTTGTTGTGGTTACAATCAAGGAGATGTACTCAAAGAAATCATGAATAGATGAGCAACTACTAGCAACGGACACAACCACCAATTGCAAACGGTGAGCATAACAATGGACATAGAAAGCATAAGGGTTTTCATCTAGAATCTTTCTTTGTAAACCATTAAACTCACCTCTCATATTTGAAGCCCCATCATATCCTTGCCCTCGTATCCTTGAAATAGATAACGTGTGGCGATCGAGAATACCATAAAGAGCATCCTTTAGTGCCTCAGATGTAGTATATTTGACATGATGTAGAGCAATAAATCGTTCCACAACTTTCCCTTTGTCGTTCAAGAACCTAGAAAGATAAATAAAAATTCAAATGTATTCATCTATGTTATATTTGAATGAAATAAAAAGTTTAAGTTAATAATTGTAATAGTTTCAATAACAAGCTCATTGTACTAACCTCAACATCACCGCCATTTGTTCTTTGACAGATATATCACGTGACTCATCAATAAGCACAGAGAATTGTCTATCACCAAGCTCTTCCATAATCACCTTGGTGACTTCATGTGCACAACACATTGCAAGCTCCTTTTGAATGTCACCGGAAGTCATTGTGCAATTTTTTGGACCACGATCAAAAGCATCTCTTACTTTTTCATCATTAGATTTTACCCAATCCACCATCTCTCTAAAATTTCCCTTGTTTAGAGAAGTAGAGCTTTCATCATGGCCACGGAAAGCAATGCCTTGTGCTATGAGATATCTAGTACAATCTAAAGAACAAGTCAAACGGATCTTATACAATTCTTCTGATTCCCTAGTTGCTCTAGCAAAGATACTTGTCACACTTTGTCTTTGATTATTATAATCATCATAGTGCTTCATACATGAGTTGTGCTTACTATCATGACTACCAATATGATCTTTAAAGGCTTTAGATGCATGCTTCCAATCTTTAAATCCGTCTTTGTTGAAGACTTCATAACCAAAGTGTTCGGCCCTCCCGGGAGGCTTAAAGAGAAAGCAATAGAAACAATAAGTTGCATCCTTTGACTCACTGTATTCAATCCATGTACAACTCTTATACCAAGCTTTACAAAATGCTCTTGAAGACTTCCCAAATTGAGTACGAGGAAATCTTGCTAAATCTGGTTGCGTTGGACCCTTCAATATATATGCCCTCCTCACTTGGTCTTGAATATCAGGAGCATACTCGTGAATTTGTTTCCTACATCCTGGATCACGCACAATCTCATTTGGATTAAACTCGTTGGCCACATTAGGGGGTGTTTCTTCTACTTCGGCTTCCGATTGCTTAACATTCACTTTCTCAATACTTGTTCTAGGAACCAAAAACCTCCTCATCTCTGAAATTTAATGATTCAGTGAAAAGAATTTTTAGATAAATAATTTGTAACACACAAATAGACAAGACCGACTAATTAAATAAAATAAATAGATCTTTACAAAAAAATTACAAGAGAATTTTACTATTATGAATGACCTATTAAATTAACCAAAACCTTTGAAAGAATTAAAATATAAGTATTAGATTCTAAAAAAGAATTAAACTATTTTACTATGATATAAAAAATATATAATAAGTTAATAATAATTTAAAATTGTCTTATGAGTTCAATGAACAAACAATTTAAAAATAATAAAAATTTAAACTTATAATTCATTTGCAATACATCTAAAGAACATCCTATACTGCAATTGCAATTATAATTTGCGGTACGGTGTAACTATCTAAAGAACCTATATTGCAATTGCACAATCTCCTGTGCGTAACTATCTAAAGAACCTATATTGCAATTGCCAATTGGAACAATCTACTGCGTGTAAGTCTAACTATCTAAAGAACAAAAATTTAATAAAGTATGAATAACCTATATAATATATATAATATAATAATAGAATTATTATAATAAGAAAAAAATAATAGAAAGACATTACTTGTTCTTGTTCCTGCTAGTTGCTGCAAACCAACGTGCTCCTACTTGCTGTTTGAATTGAAAGTTGAAACGGTGAAGTGACAGTAGAGGGGGAGAAAGAAATATGAATAGTCACATAAAGAGAGGAGCAGACTGTACGGAATAGTTTTTTTTTTAATTTTTATTCTAAGTCATAAATAATTGATTGGGTTGGATCTGTTTGGCCCATTGGGTATTCATATGTTTTAATTTTTACACCCTTATTTTTACTAATTTTGCCCTTGGTTCCATTTAAAAATTGGTTATTAAATTAGGGAAAATACAAAGAAAATAGGGGTTGAGCCCGGGCGCGTGCCCGGGCTCGCCGGGCTATAGAACCGCCCCTGAGTGCAACAAAACTTATACACAAAAAGAGATACAATTTGCATTTATCAAACTCTTCCCAACTTATTTCATTGTTTGTCCTCAAACAATGGTCACTCGAACAATGAAGAAACAAAACAAAAATCAAAGAATCATGAATCAACAAGTTTTGAAAAACAAAAAACAATTGCACGGATCAAAATTGAGAAACGTACAAGTCAAAGAATTTACTTACCACTATCCTACAACTATAACATAATCACAAAACAAAGACTAAATACAAAAATTATGTCAAACATTCTAAAACAACACAAGTTCACTCATGAATCACACCTAGAAAAACAATCATCGGTAGATGAAAAACACACAAAATAAGGTACTTTCACTCACACACAATCTTGTAAACAAAAGATAAAATTATGCATTCATCCAAAAGTTCATGTAGAAAACACAAAGCCAAGAATCACAAGGACTTAGAGGGTTGTAATGTGGCTTGGTCAACAAACAAGGGATAAGTCCTAAAGCTAATCGAAACAAAACTTGCCTAAATCTAAGGGAGTAATTACTTCCACAAAGTTTCAAACAATGAAATTTCAATCAAACTTCTTCATCAACCCAAAATTTCTCAAACCAATCACATACTTATTAACACAACATTATTCCATACTTTTTTTTCTTTTTCAAAACTTTTTCTCTTTTTTTTCTTTCTCTATTTTTTTTCTTCTTCTTTTCTTTCTTTTCTTTTTCTCCTCCTGAACCTCATAGCATTCAAACCGATAAGTGCACAATCATTCTCTCCCCAACTTGAATTCAACCACATCATAATATGAATACTCCCTACTTTCTAAGGCAAGGTAAAAATTCATACAACAACACAAAGTTGAGGGCTCAAGAAAAAAGAAATCAACATCCATACAAAAAGGAAAACCAAACACTCATAGACAAGCATTAAGTTCAAAAATAACATGGATGTTGACAAAAAGCTCAAAGGGGTTACTAATGATCACACACTCACAAGGTGAAAAGACTATTTGGCCAAGGTAGTTATGCTCAAAATGAAACAAAAATGCCTTGATCACTTTCATACATTTATACAATCAACACAAACAAAAGATTAAACATTATAAAATCCAGTTAAAACAAGAATTGTGGTCTCCAGCATATGTAAACAATGGAAATCTACCTCACTAAAAAAGGGGTAGGAACTAAAGTGATTCACAAATGAACAGGCATACAAAAGAATGAACAGCCTAAAATATGTAAAAAGCCTAAGTTTCGTGGACATGTCATAGTATAGAAAGCGATAAACTCATACCTTGACAACGCACAAAACTCTCAATCAATCATTACCGTACAAAATCATGTTGAAACACTCATCTCCAAAATTGCTCCATGCTTCCTCAAGTCGAAGTAAACCGCAACATGATCACAAACAACAAACAAAAGTATTACACATATACAAAAGAATAAGTATAAAAGAATAAGAACAAAAGAATTGGGCAAGAATTGCTTGGAGAAAGAGGAAAGAATTTAGGTGCAGGTAACCTCGCTAAGCGAGCTTTGCTTCCGCTTAGCGAGACACCTGCAACAACAATTATTCCAGGAGGAAACAGAAGCAATCCAAGCCTCCCTCGCCACTTATTGACCTATAAAACAACAAAACAGAAAGTAAAAACGTAGGGGTGCCTCCCTCAAGCGCTTGTTTTACGTCAGTAGCTCGACGCCTATAATGGTTTCGTGAATGGCAAGTAACTTCCTTGCGAAACGCCAATGCTTTCGCCTCAACGCAACCTAAAGAAAACGCCCTGACCAAACACTTAACAGACGAATCAAAAGAAAAAGTATATACACATATGTGTAAAAAGACAAATATTCATAAAACACAATATTTACAAATTCCTTAATTGGCTAAACAAATTGAAAAGTGAAGATTTGGAATTTACGAACTATCTGAGTTCAATTTGTTTAGCCAACTTCACCTTGCTAAATAGCAAAAGTGAAGAGGAACAAGAACAAACACAAAACATGTACAAGTATTAAAACATAAACATGTATCAATATACAAATAAAAACAAGTTTAAGAATATGCACAAAATATACGATATGAACATATTTACGAAACTTAAAAATCGCAATGCGATTAATCTCAAAACCAATCCCCGGCAACGGCGCCATTTTGCAGAAGCGGTAAAGCGGCAAGAAAAAAGTAATAGGTATTATTTATTATCGGGTGATATAGGTTATATTGTATCATAGTCCACAGATATTGGTAGAGAAAAACTGTCATTCGATTATCTCGCGTTCTAAGTTTCATGATTGGGTTTGCGGAAAGGTAAATGCGGGAAAAGTAAATAAAAGCAAATAAACAATCTTAATAGTCTAAGAGAAATAGTTATGGAATTGAATTTCACTCTACCCATCGAATACTTAAATCTGAAGATCTTATCACAACACATTCACAATACGCATTAAAATCACCAGGCATCATTCGAGATGCCACATCAGTGTCCATGTCTAAAACACCGACGAAAGCTCAACCGTGCTATTCACATCAGCGATGTCTCAACCGACACAAACAACACGGAGGCATTAAAATCGATACCCATTACAATTATTAGCCCTAAATCCATGTCTGGAATCTAGAAACTAACATATATCATTCCTAATCAGGATCTATGATGTCCATGTCTGAAACAACACAAACCTGAAGCATTTAAGCAAAAAGATCAAGAGCAACAACAATGATGATTTGTAAAGCGAGTATATAAACGATCCCAAGATCGACAAATGTACATACAATAAGAGTAGAAATATACATACAAAACCCACCATTGGAATGAAACATAGAGAAGAAAGAAGATGAATCGAAAACTCTCACCGTATCAAGGCAATCGAGACAAATCCATAGCCAATCCACATGATGTAGCACCCAATGGTGTTTCCTAAACCTCTAAACTATCAAAATTGGATCAGAGCTCAACTTTGTCAAAGAAGAGATAATAAAACCTAAGAAAATCTGATTTTACAACATATATACAATTCTGAACTCGCAGACCTCGCTAAGCCAGACAGATCTCGCTAAGCGAGCTTCCACTAATCCGTACACTATTCACAGATATTTTACACTAAACGACAAAAAATGAGCTGGCTAAGCGAGCTAAATCTGGCTAAGCGAGCTAATCTGGCTAAGCGAGAAAAAGCTGGCTAAGCGAGCTCGAGAAGCATAAGTTACTGCCAGAGGAACAAAAACCAGGCCATAGCGCGCTAGAACTCGCGCTTAGCGAGTTTGACAGAACTTTGGCTCTTTATTTCTTCAAAACGCGCATCCGGAGCCGTGTCTTCGACACTTTATTACTCGAGACTCCAAATATGCAATAATACCTACGAAAAGACATTAAAACTATCAAACGGTACACAGTTACACAAAAATACAATTATCCGTAAATTAAACGTATTTACAAACAAAATGACGTTTATTCAAACGATATTGTCAAAAAGAATAGATAAGTGCAACCAGTGGCGGAGCCAGAAATATTATGTAGCCTGGGCAAAAAAATTAACTGAACTTTATATAAATAGTCATAAAGTCTGCTACATAAAAGAGATGAAACTTAACATGCGAATAGTGTGCTAAATAAAATTAAGAGGTAAATGCCCTCTCCGAGACTTCTTTGCGGTGAATGTTCGAATAATATCAACATCTTTAAGTGTCTTGAATATCTCCCGCTCGGTGTAACATATCATCAAGTCATTGAACCACACATCGTTGATCTTGTTGCGCAAATTAGACTTGATAATCTTCATTGCTGAAAAAGCTCTTTCAACGGATGCTGTTGACACCGGCAATATCAAAGTCAACTCAATGAGCTTGTAGACCAATGGAAATACCAAATGTTTCTCAGTTTGAACCATCTTCATAGCCAAACTTTGAACATATTCACAAGAAGTAAAGGAAGCATGCCTTTTCATTTGATGTACATAAGTCTCAAGTTGCTCCCTTATTGTTCCACGGTCATCATCAGAAAAGTCTACATGATAAATATTAGCAAGATGAGAAAGCTTATCAACATCAAACTTGGAAAAAGAGTTCTTGGGGTCAAGACATGAGAAGCAATCCAGCACAACGTTACTTCCTTCACAAAACCGGTGATCCATCTCCACACATATTTTGTCAATAGCAACATAAAAAATCTCTGCACGGTAATGGTGAAGATTAGTGACAGTCCTCCCTTCTCTTCTTGAACGTCCCCGAACTGGTATTTCTTCATCCATATTTGGCACCGGAATACTTTGAGCAAAACAAAATTCTTGGACATCAATAAATAAATCATCCCAACCACTCTCTCTCAATGTAGCCAACCGAGCTTTAACATCATCAACCAATTCCATAGCGAGCACAATATTAAGATCTTTTGTTTGCAAGATTTTTGAAAGTTCATTTGTGATACCAAACAACTTTAACATAAACTTCAAAATGAAAGCAAATTTAAAGCTCTCCATTTTTTCTATCAAACCCGCCGCTTGGGATGGTCCACGTCCATCTTCATCAACAATACTAAGCACCTCTAACACGGAGGACCACATCTGATCCAAACGAATCAAGGTAGTTTAATGTGAACCCCATCTAGTATCTCCGGGTCTAGCAAGACTAGATGATTGGTGCAAGCCCTTTCCTTGAGATATCTCACCACTCTCAAGTCTATTCAAAATTTCTCGGTGTTGTGCCTCCTTCAAAGCATCATTTCTCTTGCAAGATGCACTTGTTGTGGTTACAATCAAGGAGATGTACTCAAAGAAATCATGAATAGATGAGCAACTACTAGCAACGGACACAACCACCAATTGCAAACGGTGAGCATAACAATGGACATAGAAAGCATAAGGGTTTTCATCTAGAATCTTTCTTTGTAAACCATTAAACTCACCTCTCATATTTGAAGCCCCATCATATCCTTGCCCTCGTATCCTTGAAATAGATAACGTGTGGCGATCGAGAATACCATAAAGAGCATCCTTTAGTGCCTCAGATGTAGTATATTTGACATGATGTAGAGCAATAAATCGTTCCACAACTTTCCCTTTGTCGTTCAAGAACCTAGAAAGATAAATAAAAATTCAAATGTATTCATCTATGTTATATTTGAATGAAATAAAAAGTTTAAGTTAATAATTGTAATAGTTTCAATAACAAGCTCATTGTACTAACCTCAACATCACCGCCATTTGTTCTTTGACAGATATATCACGTGACTCATCAATAAGCACAGAGAATTGTCTATCACCAAGCTCTTCCATAATCACCTTGGTGACTTCATGTGCACAACACATTGCAAGCTCCTTTTGAATGTCACCGGAAGTCATTGTGCAATTTTTTGGACCACGATCAAAAGCATCTCTTACTTTTTCATCATTAGATTTTACCCAATCCACCATCTCTCTAAAATTTCCCTTGTTTAGAGAAGTAGAGCTTTTATCATGGCCACGGAAAGCAATGCCTTGTGCTATGAGATATCTAGTACAATCTAAAGAACAAGTCAAACGGATCTTATACAATTCTTCTGATTCCCTAGTTGCTCTAGCAAAGATACTTGTCACACTTTGTCTTTGATTATTATAATCATCATAGTGCTTCATACATGAGTTGTGCTTACTATCATGACTACCAATATGATCTTTAAAGGCTTTAGATGCATGCTTCCAATCTTTAAATCCGTCTTTGTTGAAGACTTCATAACCAAAGTGTTCGGCCCTCCCGGGAGGCTTAAAGAGAAAGCAATAGAAACAATAAGTTGCATCCTTTGACTCACTGTATTCAATCCATGTATAACTCTTATACCAAGCTTTACAAAATGCTCTTGAAGACTTCCCAAATTGAGTACGAGGAAATCTTGCTAAATCTGGTTGCGTTGGACCCTTCAATATATATGCCCTCCTCACTTGGTCTTGAATATCAGGAGCATACTCGTGAATTTGTTTCCTACATCCTGGATCACGCACAATCTCATTTGGATTAAACTCGTTGGCCACATTAGGGGGTGTTTCTTCTACTTCGGCTTCCGATTGCTTAACATTCACTTTCTCAATACTTGTTCTAGGAACCAAAAACCTCCTCATCTCTGAAATTTAATGATTCAGTGAAAAGAATTTTTAGATAAATAATTTGTAACACACAAATAGACAAGACCGACTAATTAAATAAAATAAATAGATCTTTACAAAAAAATTACAAGAGAATTTTACTATTATGAATGACCTATTAAATTAACCAAAACCTTTGAAAGAATTAAAATATAAGTATTAGATTCTAAAAAAGAATTAAACTATTTTACTATGATATAAAAAATATATAATAAGTTAATAATAATTTAAAATTGTCTTATGAGTTCAATGAACAAACAATTTAAAAATAATAAAAATTTAAACTTATAATTCATTTGCAATACATCTAAAGAACATCCTATACTGCAATTGCAATTATAATTTGCGGTACGGTGTAACTATCTAAAGAACCTATATTGCAATTGCACAATCTCCTGTGCGTAACTATCTAAAGAACCTATATTGCAATTGCCAATTGGAACAATCTACTGCGTGTAAGTCTAACTATCTAAAGAACAAAAATTTAATAAAGTATGAATAACCTATATAATATATATAATATAATAATAGAATTATTATAATAAGAAAAAAATAATAGAAAGACATTACTTGTTCTTGTTCCTGCTAGTTGCTGCAAACCAACGTGCTCCTACTTGCTGTTTGAATTGAAAGTTGAAACGGTGAAGTGACAGTAGAGGGGGAGAAAGAAATATGAATAGTCACATAAAGAGAGGAGCAGACTGTACGGAATAGTTTTTTTTTTAATTTTTATTCTAAGTCATAAATAATTGATTGGGTTGGATCTGTTTGGCCCATTGGGTATTCATATGTTTTAATTTTTACACCCTTATTTTTACTAATTTTGCCCTTGGTTCCATTTAAAAATTGGTTATTAAATTAGGGAAAATACAAAGAAAATAGGGGTTGAGCCCGGGCGCGTGCCCGGGCTCGCCGGGCTATAGAACCGCCCCTGAGTGCAACAAAACTTATACACAAAAAGAGATACAATTTGCATTTATCAAACTCTTCCCAACTTATTTCATTGTTTGTCCTCAAACAATGGTCACTCGAACAATGAAGAAACAAAACAAAAATCAAAGAA
Organism: Vicia villosa; assembly: GCF_029867415.1. Taxonomy (NCBI): domain Eukaryota; kingdom Viridiplantae; phylum Streptophyta; class Magnoliopsida; order Fabales; family Fabaceae; genus Vicia; species Vicia villosa. The sequence goes on from NC_081180.1 coordinate 54,308,746, forward strand.
TCATGAATCAACAAGTTTTGAAAAACAAAAAACAATTGCACGGATCAAAATTGAGAAACGTACAAGTCAAAGAATTTACTTACCACTATCCTACAACTATAACATAATCACAAAACAAAGACTAAATACAAAAATTATGTCAAACATTCTAAAACAACACAAGTTCACTCATGAATCACACCTAGAAAAACAATCATCGGTAGATGAAAAACACACAAAATAAGGTACTTTCACTCACACACAATCTTGTAAACAAAAGATAAAATTATGCATTCATCCAAAAGTTCATGTAGAAAACACAAAGCCAAGAATCACAAGGACTTAGAGGGTTGTAATGTGGCTTGGTCAACAAACAAGGGATAAGTCCTAAAGCTAATCGAAACAAAACTTGCCTAAATCTAAGGGAGTAATTACTTCCACAAAGTTTCAAACAATGAAATTTCAATCAAACTTCTTCATCAACCCAAAATTTCTCAAACCAATCACATACTTATTAACACAACATTATTCCATACTTTTTTTTCTTTTTCAAAACTTTTTCTCTTTTTTTTTCTTTCTCTATTTTTTTTCTTCTTCTTTTCTTTCTTTTCTTTTTCTCCTCCTGAACCTCATAGCATTCAAACCGATAAGTGCACAATCATTCTCTCCCCAACTTGAATTCAACCACATCATAATATGAATACTCCCTACTTTCTAAGGCAAGGTAAAAATTCATACAACACAAAGTTGAAGGCTCAAGAAAAAAGAAATCAACATCCATACAAAAAGGAAAACCAAACACTCATAGACAAGCATTAAGTTCAAAAATAACATGGATGTTGACAAAAAGCTCAAAGGGGTTACTAATGATCACACACTCACAAGGTGAAAAGACTATTTGGCCAAGGTAGTTATGCTCAAAATGAAACAAAAATGCCTTGATCACTTTCATACATTTATACAATCAACACAAACAAAAGATTAAACATTATAAAATCCAGTTAAAACAAGAATTGTGGTCTCCAGCATATGTAAACAATGGAAATCTACCTCACTAAAAAAAGGGTAGGAACTAAAGTGATTCACAAATGAACAGGCATACAAAAGAATGAACAGCCTAAAATATGTAAAGAGCCTAAGTTTCGTGGACATGTCATAATATAGAAAGCGATAAACTCATACCTTGACAACGCACAAAACTCTCAATCAATCATTACCGTACAAAATCATGTTGAAACACTCATCTCCAAAATTGCTCCATGCTTCCTCAAGTCGAAGTAAACCGCAACATGATCACAAACAACAAACAAAAGTATTACACATATACAAAAGAATAAGTATAAAAGAATAAGAACAAAAGAATTGGGCAAGAATTGCTTGGAGAGAGAGGAAAGAATTTAGGTGCAGGTAACCTCGCTAAGCGAGCTTTGCTTCCGCTTAGCGAGACAGCTGCAACAACAATTATTCCAGGAGGAAACAGAAGCAATCCAAGCCTCCCTCGCCACTTATTGACCTATAAAACAACAAAACAGAAAGTAAAAACGTAGGGGTGCCTCCCTCAAGCGCTTGTTTTACGTCAGTAGCTCGACGCCTATAATGGTTTCGTGAATGGCAAGTAACTTCCTTGCGAAACGCCAATGCTTTCGCCTCAACGCAACCTAAAGAAAACGCCCTGACCAAACACTTAACAGACGAATCAAAAGAAAAAGTATATACACATATGTGTAAAAAGACAAATATTCATAAAACACAATATTTACAAATTCCTTAATTGGATAAACAAATTGAAAAGTGAAGATTTGGAATTTACGAACTATCTGAGTTCAATTTGTTTAGCCAACTTCACCTTGCTAAATAGCAAAAGTGAAGAGGAACAAGAACAAACACAAAACATGTACAAGTATTAAAACATAAACATGTATCAATATACAAATATAAACAAGTTTAAGAATATGCACAAAATATACGATATGAACATATTTACGAAACTTAAAAATCGCAATGCGATTAATCTCAAAACCAATCCCTGGCAACGGCGCCATTTTGCAGAAGCGGTAAAGCGGCAAGAAAAAAGTAATAGGTATTATTTATTATCGGGTGATATAGGTTATATCGTATCATAGTCCACAGATATTGGTAGAGAAAAACTGTCGTTCGATTATCTCGCGTTCTAAGTTTCATGATTGGGTTTGCGGAAAGGTAAATGCGGGAAAAGTAAATAAAAGCAAATAAACAATCTTAATAGTCTAAGAGAAATAGTTATGGAATTGAATTTCACTCTACCCATCGAATACTTAAATCTGAAGATCTTATCACAACACATTCACAATACGCATTAAAATCACCAGGCATCATTCGAGATGCCACATCAGTGTCCATGTCTAAAACACCGACGAAAGCTCAACCGTGCTATTCACATCAGCGATGTCTCAACCGACACAAACAACACGGAGGCATTAAAATCGATTCCCATTACAATTATTAGCCCTAAATCCATGTCTGGAATCTAGAAACTAACATATATCATTCCTAATCAGGATCTATGATGTCCATGTCTGAAACAACACAAACCTGAAGCATTTAAGCAAAAAGATCAAGAGCAACAACAATGATGATTTGTAAAGCGAGTATATAAACGATCCCAAGATCGACAAATGTACATACAGTAAGAGTAGAAATATACATACAAAACCCACCATTGGAATGAAACATAGAGAAGAAAGAAGATGAATCGAAAACTCTCACCGTATCAAGGCAATCGAGACAAATCCATAGCCAATCCACATGATGTAGCACCCAATGGTGTTTCCTAAACCTCTAAACTATCAAAATTGGATCAGAGCTCAACTTTGTCAAAGAAGAGATAATAAAACCTAAGAAAATCTGATTTTACAACATATATACAATTCTGAACTCGCATACCTTGTTAAGCCAAACAGATCTCGCTAAGCGAGCTTCCACTAATCTGTACACTATTCATTGATATTTTACACTAAACGATAAAAAAATGAGCTGGCTAAGCGAGCTAAATCTGGCTAAGCGAGCTAATCTGGCTAAGCGAGAAAAAGCTGGCTAAGCGAGTTCGCGAAGCATAAGTTACTGCCAGTGGAACAAAAACCAGGCCATAGCGTGCTAGAACTTGCGGTTAGCGAGTTTGACAGAACTTTGGCTCTTTATGTTTTCAAAACGCGCATCCGGATCCGTGTCTTCGACACTTTATTACTCGAGACTCCAAATATGCAATAATACCTACAAAAAGACATTAAAACTATCAAACGGTACACAATTACACAAAAATACAATTATCCGTAAAGTAAACGTATTTACAAATAAAACGATGTTTATTCAAACGATATTGTCAAAAAGAATAGATAAGTGCAACAAAACTTATACACAAAAAGAGATACAATTTGCACTTATCAATCGCCCATCAGCATGGAGGAATCTCGCAAGCTGGCTCGGGCACCCAGCCAAGCCCGGAAGTCCCCACAGCACGACAAGCACAAGAATCAAACGAGCCTGGCGTCATCAACCTGGAACATCCGTAACTGTCACCTTCATGATAAAGGACTTCACCGTTATGGAAGTTACAGCTCTTTAAAGACCAAAACGGTGGGGGTTATGACAGATCGCTCATTATGGAGGGAATCTAAGGTTCCTCCATTAATGAACGCAATAATGGCTCTAGCAGCTTTAAATAGGGCTCTCAACTGAGAGATAAGCAAGACACTTCCATTCTTGAGCTCGCATCAGCTGCGCTGCTCAAATCCCTATAAATACAAATCACAAACTCCTGTGTGACCTCGCCGGAATCTTCTTCCGAGAGGTAATCAAAAGTGTTTTACAAGAACATTTGACGCCCACCGTGGGACCTAGGTAAAACTTTCCCAGGCCACGCACACAAAATTACTTACCTTCGATACCGAAGAAAACCAAATAATTTACCACGGAAGGAAGCACCCTTTCTAGCATCGTCCACCTGCTGACAATGGCAGAAGCTTTGAAGCAGCAAAACGAGTTGTTGCAGGGTTTCATACAATTCCTGCAGTCACAAATGCTCAAACAAGGCGGTGGCTCGCATGAATACTAGTTACATGGAACACTGGGCCTGGTTCCTGAGGTGTGAATAAGAAACGTGCTAAGCCCAGTACCAACAATTTTCGTGGCCCAGCAGTCTACAACCCAATTCCTTTTTATTCTTTTATTCTAATGTTCATCTATTATCATGTTACGTTATTCTATCATATGGTTTTGTGGAAACGTGACATGGGAATTAACATACATAGAATCAAATGGTCAACTGGATTTTAAGTGAGATAGGATAAAAACATTGCTGGACCAGTCACACGCCTACACCTCATCATCTAATCATATTGAAAAAACAAGATAGCAAAATAATGGAAGAAATGGCCAATTTTCGTGGCCCAGCAGTCTACAACCCAATTCCTTTTTATTCTTTTATTCTAATGTTCATCTATTATCATGTTACGTTATTCTATCATATGGTTTTGTGAAAACGTGACATGGGAATTAACATACATAGAATCAAATGGTCAACTGGGTTTTAAGTGAGATAGGACAAAAACATTGTTGGACCAGTCACGCGCCTACACCTCATCATCTAATCATATAGAAAAAACAAGATAGCAAAATAATGAGAGAAATGGCCAATTTTCGTGGCCCAACAGTCTACAACCCAACTCCTTTTTATTCTTTTATTCTAATGTTCATCTATTATCATGTTACGTTATTCTATCATATGGTTTTGTGAAAACGTGACATGGGAATTAACATACATAGAATCAAATGGTCAACTGGGTTTTAAGTGAGATAGGACAAAAACACTGCTGGACCAGTCACACGCCTACACCTCATCATCTAATCATATAGAAAAAACAAGGTAGCAAAATAATGTGAGAAATGGCCAATTTTCGTGGCCCAGCAGTCTACAACCCAATTCCTTTTTATTCTTTTATTCTAATGTTTATCTATTATCATGTTACGTTATTCTATCATATGGTTTTGTGAAAACGTGACATGGGAATTAACATACATAGAATCAAATGGTCAACTGGGTTTTAAGTGAGATAGGACAAAAACATTGCTGGACCAGTCACGCGCCTACACCTCATCATCTAATCATATAGAAAAAACAAGATAGCAAAATAATGGGAGAAATGGCCAATGGATGCCTGCCACCTAATCAAAGCGGAATGAGAAATGCAAATAGAAGGAGGCGCCGGAGCTAGGGCTCCGGTCATCTTCCCCGGCCAGCCTCCGCCGGAGTTGCTCTCCGCCTCGCCCAAAAATTCTTAAAGCTGTCACCTTTCGACTCGAAATTCATCACTGAATCCAAATCCACACTTAATTCTTCCTAATTCTTACTCTACACTCCAAACTGAAGCCAAACATTAATCCCTAATTGGCATGATCCGAGTCAAAGTGCATGAATCTTTTATCAAAACGAACCTTATGATATACAGGACTCAACTACAACATGTAAACAATCAGATACTAAGCATTTTGCACAAACTGAAATCAAGCTGAAAACTGAATGTAAATGTGTATGCTTCTACGATATGCTATCTAAGATACCTAAAGCTTTAGATCTCACCTGTCATAAATCTTGAACTGGAGAAAAGAAAATAAGCTCCTCAGTCCTGCTACCACACGAACGAGATGAAGATGATGATGTTTAAGCTTCAGATTCTTGGCTGCAAACTTTGAAAAATAAACTCAAAGCTTTTGTAGAGTTAGAGGGATGGGATTTTGCTTCAGAATAATGATGATGAGACCATGATGATGGCGATGATGCTGCTGCAATGGTAGAGAGATACTCTTGAGGTGAGTGATGATGAAGATCAATGGAAGATCTTGGATGTTCTTATAGCCATAGAGTTTTGTTGTGGAAGCTTGAAGATGGAGGTTATCATGGTTGAATAGTTTGTTACAAAATGTAACAAACTTTTGGTGTAGAAGAGAGTAGAGAGATGAGAGAATGGAGAAGCTTGAAAACTGAAGAAAGAAATAATGAATGTGCGTGAGAGTGATTGGTGAAGGAGCTTATGTTTATATAGGGTGGTGGTATATGGAAATTATCGTGTGGTGTGTGGCAGCTCATATTTTTTTTTCACAAACTCAGGAGGCAAGGGTTGCACGCAAAGGGTAAGCTTATTCATGAACTTTGCACGTGTCAGCCCTGCATGGTTATTTATGGTAAGGCATGGATGTTGCTAATAAGTGTGGTGATTCAGTTCAGGTGCTGATGTACACGAGCACTTTGCCAAATGCCAAGCACCAAACAAATAGTCATAATGCCACCTTCAAGTGCCAATAACTTCCACTGCTGCTCATCATTTGTCTAAACTCTTTGCTCAATGTGTAGAGGGCATGGAGATGTCCAACATTCATGTTAAGGGCCTCTTGGGATAGTGCTTGGAAGTAGGAGAAAAGTCACCAAAAACTCATGGTGTCATCACTGCCATCACGCGCGCACTAAGCCTTGTCCCATGCTAGCCACGACGACCACTTTAAGGGCATGACTTTGACGCTCGATATCTTATTCCACACATGACCAAAATCTTTGATTCTTGTACCATTTGAAAGATGATATGGGGTAGAATGCTTTGATGCTAAGCTTGAATCATATAACTACTTGTATCCTTCTAGAATCAACTCCAAAAATGGCACGCCACATGCTTGTAAAAATTCTTGCGTAGGGCCAGAATTTATGTCTAGCAGTATGACTTGCCCAAGTTGTATTTTCCCAACTTTATAGCTTCGTATCTTTTTGTCCTTGCTTCAAATGAAAAACCTTTAACAACAAAGTTGTAGACCCCCATGAAATCAACAACTTTGATGTTAAAATTTTCTTGAAATAAATCCTTTTGACATGTGTAAAATGATGGTGAAGTGGGCTGCTCATCTATTCTCAACTTCTCCAAATTTCCACTAAGTCTCAAATTTTCTATTTTTGGTAATTTCCCATTTCAATTAACTTTCCAATTTTGGAAAGTTTGGCCATTTCCTGGTTTTATTTTATTTTGCTGACTTTTCTTGACTAATTTTCAACCGCCCTTCAATATTCGACAATTGACTTTGACCAAAAAGTCAACTGCTTGACTTTTTCAGTTTCAGATGGATTTTCTGATTAATCAATCCCCAATTCCACTCCAATCAATAATCAACCCATGAAACCAAATGAATAGACCCAAATGAAACTGCAAGCTACTTCACACCATGAAACCAACTCCTGATTAAATGTTTTGACCAAAAAGTCAACTGCGTTGACTTTGGGCAAAAACACCTTGACTTGGAAGGATCAGATGAACTTGTAACTTGTATCCTCCACCCAGTGACTTGATCTTGAGGATTATAAAACCCTAATTCCTGAGGATTTTGATGAAGATATTACAACCCAATTGAACCTCATATTCATCTCTTTTATTCAAGAAACCTTTTAATAGAAGCTTCCCTCTTGTCAACTTTTTCTGAAGAAACAGCTATGCTAATGAATGTATGTATGGGATTATGACCTAAATGGAATATGCACATGAATGTAAGCCAGATATAAGGGTAGGACAAATTTGGGGTATGACACATGACTTCTTCGATACTTATTTGTTTTGCGCAAAGAGAAGCTTGTGATTGAAACTCTTATTGAAAGGTGTATGGAATAATTCTATTGAATTTGAATGCACATCCAAATTAACTGAGAACTATCTTGCCCTAGGTTAAGATTATAAGTTTTTTCGTACAAAAAGAAACACCAACTTCTAGGCTCAAATGTGTCGATAAGGGATTAACTTTCTTATTTCTTCAGTGATAGAGAATTGAAATAATGTCTTACATCGTCAACAATGTTTTATTTAAAAGCATACTGTTCAGTAATTTAGGTATTTCGTTTTCGTCATTCTACCTCTGATCTTTGCATACATAAAAGTTTGATAAAGAAAAGTGAATGAGATAAATATAGACATTTTTTCTTTTTGAAAAAAGAAAGCATAAATATGTGCAGAGTGGATACGAATGGATTTATTCAAAATATGCAACGCTCGTTTCATTAATATTAAAATTCAAAAACAAATAAGTTTGAAAACAAATAACACATTACAAACAAGAAAATAGCAAAGGGAAAGAAAACATGACCTAGTGAGAGATCAGCATCAAAGACGAACTTTCCTGTCTGACCACACATTTTAGGAGATGACTTATTTAATATACATTTTATTCTAGAACCTAAATATTATTTTTAGCAAGTAATCTTTTCGATTGCGCCTATAAGGATAAAAATTAATAAGTCAACATTCTTAAATTTGAATCAGCATCCCATAATAAGTAAACCATATTGATTAGACAAGGTATACCAGATATATAATAACTAGGTTATACTCAAATCTTCATTAACAGTTGATATTGATCCATCATGTACTAACTATGTACATAGAAGTATATGGTTTCACCCATATACTTACATACATTTATGTATATTCACAATTTTTGAAAAAAAATGCTGGTGAATTCAATCCTACTAGAAAACTTATAATATTTTTTTCATTCAATGTTAGTAGGAAACCTATAATATCTTTCAACACTTTCGCTAAACACAAGATACCTTATTTTTAATAACCAGTTAGTATATATCTAATTGTAAGGAAATTCAAATATAAAGTTATTAATATAGAGTACTAATGTACTACATTTATTTTATTTTATTGATATAGATACTCCAATATTATTTAGTATGACATGGAGTTAACAAGTTACACAAATCCATTATTTTAGTCCCTACTTTGGAAAACAGCAACAACAAACAAACAATTTATGGGACTTTTTAAATTGTTTTTATGTACAACAGATAATTAATAAGGGTGAATCTTGGTGGAATAAGTAGAACCGGCCTTCCAACCCGCGGATATTGTGAACGGTGACACCACCCAATTGGACCCAACATTGCTACTCACTAGAAATTTCAATCGGATTTCACCTTCAGGTGGATTAGCAAAGTCAAAAACAGCGCCATAAGATCTACGCATGGCTTCCCATCGGTGTTGTTGTTTCTGCATATATCATTCACACACACAAGATTAATTTGATTATCTATTGTTTTATAGCAACAAGACAAATAATTGATTATACATACCTGCCACATTTCAACAGCCGTGACATCGTATGTTCCTCCAACATAAAGAATATTGATAGAGAAATAGCCAGGGTTTCTACTATTTTCATTGATTTGGTATACAATATTGTTGCCTTTAAATGTACAAGGAACCCTTTTGTATTCAACATCCAACACTCCATATTTCTTTAATTTTTCAGATGTAACTGCATTGCGCCCCAATCTTGAGAAGGCACGTGGACTCAATATGAAATCAGTCCTATCTCCCTCACCATAGTCAGTTACCACCACATATGCTCCATTATCATCACAGTATTGTGGTATTTTGCACCTCACCTAAATCAAGATGGAAAATTAAACATGCATGATGGAGTATTTTTATTTGAAATTGAAAATGAAGGAAAGGTATACTTGATAACATGCACCACATCCTCCACCATTTTTCCACAACTTGGCAGAAACAGCTGCGACACTACCATCATTCACTATCTTTCCATAGTCTCCGAAACCACAAGCTCCCCCTACATGAAATAAGTATTAATTAATCATATGTCTTGATGTGAAGTATGACAATCACATTATTCATTATACATACTTGAATTTCCATAGCCGTCAGAGGTGGCATAATAGGATGCTCTTGATTTGGCATAATATTCTTCGCAGTTACATAGTACTGAAAATAACAGTATAACACAAACAAGACTAATTTGATACTTAAAACCAAGCTCCATTTGTCTTAAATATATAATGAACCAATGAACACAAGTAGTTATAACAAATGCAATAAACTTTGAAGGTATATATAAGCAATTAACAAGAGAATTATGAGATGAAAAACAAAGTTACGAGAGACATAATTATTTATAGCACCACCAAACCTTTGGTATAGATTAACGCATACCAGTGGTGATGAAACCACCGTTTTAATTTCTTCAACTTTTGGGTCAAAATCAAAGGGTTGGTTCAAACAGTGTACACAGGAAACACCGAGAACGTGTATAGAATGAGTCTTGATATATAATATGTGACACACTTCATCATCATCATCCTTTGAATAGAAAAAAACAATAATGTGCGGCTGGATGATTAATTATCATGGTTCAAATATTGACAATTCTTTGTTAAGATCATAGAAGAACAAACTAGCAATGGTTTTGCTGCAATTCACCCATTGATTCGTTAATTAATTAATCAATTATTATATATGTACTAATAAACATATTATAACTATTCCGGGTTTGTAAGTCAAATGGATATGTATCAATAAGTTTAATCCATGCTCATTTTAATTTTTAATAATTTAGTAAAAATTGAATGTACTTTTAAAAAAAAGAAAAATCTAATAATAGCTTGTTAGTCTATAATAGCAGATAACTTATTTAAATACATCACCGTGACAGAATTTTTTTTACATTGATTTAGGTTTTTATATTTCAATCAAAATACAATATTAACTCAAGTCGGAGTAAAATACCTTATAAAACATGGACACTTTGTAAAAACTGACTACTACAATTATAATATTTTGGACACTTTTTCACTATATTTTCACTGGTGGAGATCTTACTTTAAAACTTCACTTTTTACTTTCTTGATGAAAATATAATACAATCAAATCTTTATATAGATCCAAGAGACTTCTGCTATACTAGGAAAGTTAAAGCAAATTGATACTATTAATAGGCCATTATCTCTTGGTCTTTCAACTACAAGAGACTCAATATTGTTTTTCCACTAACTTATTAATAAAAACTCACTTAACATAACATTAAAGTTTATTCAACAAAACTCCCATGTAAACTTAAATGTTTCTTCTATCCATCATGCCTATCAACTTCTTGCCTCTGTCGAAAATTTCTTTCGATAATGGTTTTGTGAAAATATCTGCTGCTTGATCCTTGCTTGCTACATGACTCAATTCGACACTTCCTTCCTCCACATGTTCTCGAATGAAGTGGAAGCGAACGTCGATGTGTTTTCTCCTTTCATGATTCACTAAACCCTAAACCCTTTTCACTATATTTTCACTGATGGAGATCTTACTTTAAGACTTCACTTTTTACTTTCTTGATGAAAATGAGAATACAATCAAATCTTTATATAGATCCAAGAGACTTCTGCTATACTAGGAAATTTAAAGCAAATTGATACTATTAATAGGCCATTATCTCTTGGTCTTTCAACTACAAGAGACTCATTGTTTTTCCACTAACTTATTAATAAAAACTCACTTAACATAACATTAAAGTTTATTCAACAAAAATCCCATGTAAACTTAAATGTTTCTTCTATCCATCATGCCTATCAACTTCTTGCCTCTGTCGAAAATTTCTTTCGATAATGGTTTTGTGAAAATATCTGCTGCTTGATCCTTGCTTACTATATAACTCAATTCGACACTTCCTTCCTTCACATGTTCTCGAATGAAGTGGAAGCGAACGTCGATGTGGTTTCTCCTTTCATGATTCACTGGATTCTTTGCTAACTCAATTGTTGATTTGTTGTCCACTTGTATTACTGTTGCACCTTCCTGTTTTAGCTCCATTTTGCTCAACAATATTCTAAGCCATATCGCATGACAAACACACCAAGATGCTGCCACATACTCAGCTTCACATGTCGAAAGCATTACTATCGGTTGCTTCTTAGAAAGCCAGGTGAATGCAGTGTTTCCCATAAAGAACACATATTCTGACGTACTTTTTCGATCGTCTATATCTCCGCATCAATCTCTGTCGGAATAACCAATCACCTGGTAATCTTCTATTCTTGAGTAGAACATTCCAAGTGACACAGTTCCTTGGATGTATCGAAGGATTCTTTTTAATGCCTTCCAATGTGTATAGATTGGTTTCTCCATGAAACGAATTACAATTCTGACACTAAGCAAAAGATATGGCCTTGTACATGTGAGATATTTAAGACTTCCTACCAAGCTTTGATATTTGCTTGCTACGACATGTTCTCCTCCATCAAATTTTGACAACTTTGCACCTGGTTCCATTGGCGTCGAAGTCGGATTACAACTGCCCATCTTATATTTTTTCAAGATTTCTTTTGCATATTTCTCCTATGAAATGAAAATTCCTGTTTCTTCTTGTTGAACCTCCAGACCAAGAAAGAATCTCATCAGACCTAAATCTGTCATCTCGAATTCACGTGTAATTATGCCCTTTTATTCTTTTATCATATTACCATTGTCACTCAAGAAAATTAGATCATCGACATAGAGAGCAACGAGTAACAAACTACCTCCATTCTTCTTTACATACAGAGCATGTTCGTAGGGACATTGCTTGAAACTATTCTCTTTGAAGTATGTGTCGATGCGTGAATTCCATGCTCGCGGTGCTTGCTTCAACCCATATAGCGCCTTCTTCAATTTTAACACTTTTTCTTTTTTTCCGACTTTCATGTATCCGGGTGGTTGCTCGATGTAAACTTCTTCTTTGAATACACCATTGGGGCTTAAATCATCATCATCATCAAAGCATAACCATTGGGGCTGCATTATTAATCGGTGAAAATATGAGTCAGTTGTATGGTTGTTTGAGGCATTTTTGAAAGCAATGAGAGGACATAAACCCGTTGTGATAATAAAAGATAAAAACCAGGCTATGAAGAATGCAGTGGAAGAGGTTTTTAATTGGTCTTCTCATAGGTTTTCTATGTGGCACATTCTAAAAAGACTTTCAGAAAAATTGGGTGGTTCCTTAAATTCGAATACATATTTTAATAAGCGTCTTAAGTCATGTGATTGGAATGTAGAGTCATCATAAGAATTTGAATTAAAATGGAAAAGAATATTATTATTGATCTCAAGTCAGAAGAGAATGGTTGCCTTTCTAAAATGTATGATCTTAGAAGCATGTGGACACCGGCTTATTTTAAACATGTGTTTCTGGAATTTTGAGAACAACCTCAAGATCAGAGAGTGAGAATTCATTCTTTGGAAACTACTTGAACAAGAATAATTTGGATGCGATTTTGAGAACACCTAATTGGAACTTTACCTTCTTCAGTCGTTACATTTTCCCTCTATCACTACTCACCTTCTTCTTCGCGTGTCCTTCTTCACCCTGATTTTGATTTCTATAAGCTGATTCACAAGTTATTCTTGTTCGATTACCAGAAGCTGATTTCGCAGATATTTCGTTTTCATCTTCAATCGCAACTCGCAAGTTTGTCGGGTTTTTGCTTTAAGTACTTCGTATCCTTCATATTATATACAACCGGCGGTTTACAATGTCAAATCCAACCTATGTTTCAAGGTAAATGATTATGTGTTTGAACTGCTTTTGCTTTGTCAGACTCCTGTAATTGTTTGTTTGGTTCTTGTTGTGTTGCTTTCTAATAATGTTGCTATTGTTTGAGTCATGCTAACTGTTGGTGCTTTGTTTGAGTATATTGTTTGACTGTTATTGTGTTGCATTCTAATAAAATTCAGACATATGGTACTTTACACTGTACTTTATCCCATGAGTATTTTATTGGTTGTGGTCCCCAACGTCCATTATAGTATGGTCCCAAATGTTTTAGATTGTACTCTATTCCATGAGTATTTTATTAGGTGTGGTCCACAATTCTCTAATGGTTATTTCTTGAACATGTTTTGTGTAGGCCATTTGCAAACCAAACCGTCAGACTTAGAATTCACCATAAGGGAGAATTCATATAACATCCTGTAAAGTTGTACGTAGGTGAAGTTGTTTCTAAAATGAATTAGGACTGGGACGTGGACTTAATGTCCTATCTGGACCTTGAATCCATGATTAAAAGTGAAGGATATGGAAATATAAAATGTATTTGGTATTGGATCCCCGCGTTATCATTTACTCGAGGCCTTCGACCGTTGAATAATGACCAAGATATTCTAACCTTCATTGAAGATGTTAAAGGATACAAAGTCATTGATGTTTATGTTGAGCACCCAATTGAAATACCTGATTATGTTGATGCTGCTGAAGTTAATGTGCAAGCTAATAACCTGGTTAATGTGCAAGCTGAAGAAGTAAATACAGATAATGTGGAGGACGTGCAGACTGCTAAAGTGAATGTGGAAGCTAATAACCCGGTTAATGTGGAAGAAGATGAAAGTGAAACATATCCAGATTATGAGGCTAGTGAAGAGGATGAGGACGATGAGGATGAAAGTGAAAGTGATGTTGATTTAGGTCCTGAAGTTAATGTCGATTGGACAATCACTACAACACGCGTAGGCTTTAAAAGCGCTTTTTTTGGGCTTTAAAAGCGCTGTGAAAGCCAGCGCTGGCGTAGGTAACAAAAGCGCTTTTGAAAGCGCTCTGGTAGACCCCCCCTATAAGAGCGTTTTTCTGGAAAAAGCGCTCTGGTAGACCCCCCTATAAGAGCGCTTTCCTGGAAAAAGCGCTCTCGTAGGGTGGCCTATGAGAGCGCTTTTAAAGGAAAAGCGCTTTTGTAGGTGTCTATTATTTTTATAATTTTTTTATTATTTCTAAACCTGCACTTTTGGCAGCAATATTTCAGAACCTGTAATTTACTATTTTTTGGCAGTATTTTTTCATGAACCTATAATTTATCATTTCTAATCGATATATACCATTATAATCGATATCGATTATATACAAAAAAAGTATTATATTATATACCATTAATGTAAATCAAAATACATATATACATATTTCTAAACCAAAACAACTAAACCAATTCACATATTTCTAAACCAAAACAACTAAATGGGAAACAACTTCCGAGTTCTTATGCAACCAATGTACGCTTCCTGTATTATCTGGAGCTATGTTGTATTGATGCTTTAGTGGAGAACCAGTAGTCACTTGAGCTATGTTGTATTGTGTCACAGAATATGAATCAAGTAACTGTACCCCGGAGGATCCTGCCACAGAAGACTTCAGGGTACAATTACTTGATTCATATTCTGTGGAACATAATCGGCAGGGGCACATTGTGTTCTATCCTTTACCAGTCCATCCACTGTTTGAAGCTCAACCTACAATAGAAAAACGTGATTATTACTAACTACATATAGAAAATCTTGAATCATGTAAAAGTTGATGAAACAGATATCCCTTGTAGGTATCATTCTCGCATGCCCTCTACCATTAACTTGCATCTTTGGACCAACTGGATTCCTGAAACCTCATTGAGTTGTACAGTGCTGGAGAAGATTATAACTCCTACATCAACATCACACAAAATCTTCATTATCAATAACATCTTCTACTTACTTGATACATGTCTTCAATACTCTAAATCACTGATAAAAACCTAACAAACTTTGTCTTCAATACTCTAAATCACACTGATAAAACCTAAATCACTGATAAATTAAAAAAGCCCCAATAATATTAACTATAACCCTAAATAAATCTGCAATTTTCATATGAAAAACATATGGTCATGCGATTTTGATATATAATCCATATACGTTGCATGTGATTTTGATATACAAACTTACGTAGAATCTAAAATGTACTTTGGATTTTTGGTATTTATTTTCTAAATAAACAAATATATAATACTAACTCAGTGCTTCTTTAAGACAATTTGTACCACATTAGAGACAAGGTTGGAAAAGTTAGTTGGTTTTGATTTGTCCCTATTCTATCCTCACAAACGTTTGGTTAGGTATTCAATGTTTGTATATATATAATCTAAGAGGATTGAAACTAAAATCACATAAACTATTAATTAATTGATGTGTTTAAATTAATTTATTTTAGTGTGTCGGTAAGCCTCTCTATTATTGTTGCACACTAAGTTCTTCAACTTAATTGTGTCCATAAATTTGGAAAGTCAATATCCATTGATGGGCACTAGCCTAGAACATATGGATTCTATAACATGATACTACAAACAAAATAGAAATCTATATAGATACAGATACTACACCTCTCAACAATATTATTTTTCAATCTGGTTCAGCACGATGGTAGATTTCTTTGATGGTAAGCTGTATGAAAAGGGTTCATTTCAAGGGCCACAAGTGTGGGAAAAGTTGTACTGCCAGTTCAATGGAAGTTAGTTTAAAAGGCCCTGCAAAAACAATTCAAAGGTTACTACTAAATTCAGAAACATATTCCATTTTGAAGGATTGTCATTTCAGCAAGTCTACAGAGCTGATCAAAACCATTTTCAGCAAGCATACGAATGAGCCTAATACAAATTAACAATTAAGAAGCATGTATTCAATGAGAAAGAAGCATGTATTCAGCTGCTATAATTTGACACAAACTAGTACAATATTGATTAATAGAAGCTATGCATTGAACTCATCAGTAGGTAAACCACCAAGAATAGCTTCAAATTGATCACAAAACGAAATTGATCATCAATTGAGTCAAGAATATATACAGTTCATTGAATGCAAGAAAGATACTCAATTACAGTTTTCTCACCTTACTTAATGGACTTCCCTGTTTAGATCATAACTGACGCGACTTAGCATTCATGAACGCAACAATGTATTTATGGATCTCATCCCAAATACAGTGAAAGTGAACGTAATGAACCTTTTGATCGCATAAACTATCAAATTATAATTTCAATCAGTTACAGATCACTACCTGAGTCTGCATATCATCTCCAGTCACAATATTTCCAACTGTACGAACAACAAGACCCAATACTGAAGGAGATGGGTGTTTGAGAATGAGACCATACACAAAGTTAGGCAAACAATCAACCATTGAAACAACATGATCAGGATCATTTTAAATAAAGTACAGTACAACTAATACTTACTGAAGGAGCTGCGCCAGTCGGCCACATACACCAGCATCAATAATTTCTTGTATTTTATCATTTGAGTCATCAGAAAGGTATGATAAAGCCAAATGCCCAAGAACTGGAAGAGCAGGTCTCACCTGTCATACAACATATTAACAAAAAGAATAGCCAAAATCTCAACGGACCTATCTCTAAGGTTTGATTTCAATAAAACAATAGATATCATTTAAATGAAACAATAGATATTATACTACCAGCTCAAATGGAGGTTGTGGCTTTCCCCTACATAAGTTTGATAATGTCCACGTCGCATTTCAAGAAGGAAATTTGTGTTTTGAACTTCTTTCTTTCCTAATTTGAAGAGTGAGTACATGAAGAACAATAAACTGAAAACATGGATTAAGAGGGAAAACCTGAATTCTATCTCAAGAAGAATAAGCAACGCAAACAACAACGACTTCATCAACGAAGCCGATCGATCCGATTCAACAAACAATCTGCGAACACACTCTTTCAACATCAACAACATCAACTCAGCAACCAAATTAAAATCTTCAATTTCTCAAAACCAAAGAGAGAATAAGCGACAAAGAAGAGAAGGAAGAACGCAGCCACCACAAGCCGAATGGAAGTAGAAGAGGAAGGAAAAGTGACTTCGAAGCCTACCTCAATTCGTTCTCAAGACTGTTGAAAGTCACTAATTTTCATCTGATAAGAAGTTTAATTGGCAAGACATAGTTGTTGTTTGTTGATATTAGCGATGAGATAAGAGAGGAGATCGGAAGCGAAGAGACCATCGAAGAGACCATCGGAGAAGAGAGGCTGAGCGACTGAGGGATCTATACCGGTCGTCGTCGTGAGTGTGAAGTTCGCCGGAGAAGACGAGATATGAGGGAACGGAGTACCGCCGCCGTAGTTTGCGAAGAGGAAAAGAGTGTCGAACTCAATTCAGGACGGGAGTGAGGAAGAGAGAAACAGTATAACCCTAACTTCAGTTTTTAATTTTAAAAAAGGCTTTTGTCAAAAAAAAAATATTTAAAAAAGGCTACGACAGCGCTTTTCAAAAGCGCTTTCATAAGTCCACCTTTACCAGCGCTTTTAACAAAGCGCTCTCGTACCCCCCTCTTTCCCAGCGCTTTCAAAAAGCGCTCTCGTAGCCCCACCTTTACCAGCGCTTTTTTCCCTTGTTTTTTAGTTTTGTTTTTAGCGCAACCTATAGCAGCGCTTTTCCCAAAAGCGCTTTCGTAGATGCGCTGCTAAAAGCCAAATTTGGCGTAGTGAATAGTGCTACCCAATGATCAAACTCAACATTCTTCAAGTCATAATGTTATTTCTGATAACGAGAGTTTTGATTCAGATGAGCTTCAGACTCCACTAGGAAGTGATGTTTAAGATGAGATGGAGAGGTTTCCAATTTTTAAAGAGAGCAAGAAATTTGAGTTAGGAATGATGTTTAAAGATAAGCTGCAAGTTAGAGATGCTATTAAAGAGTATGCAATGGATAACAAGAAGAATGTTGTCTTAAGAAAGAATGACAAGAAAAAAATGGCTGTACGATGCATGGAAGGTTGTTCATTTTATATACGTTTTAGTATGAGGACTAACAATGGGTTTTGGCAACTTGTTAGCTTCACCGACGAACATAGTTGCCATAGGACACCAAAGAATATACAAGCAAAAACGAATTGGTTAGCTCGGCAATTTGTGTATACATTAAGACATAGTCCTGACATGAAGACTAAAGAATTTATTGCTGAAGCCCTTCAGAAATGGGGTGTGAAGTTGATGAATGACCAAGCTTACAGGGCCAAGAGAAAAGCTATAGATCTGATTTAGGGTGCTGGTCGTGAACAATTTACCCATTTAAGGAGGTATGCTGAAGAATTGCTCAAATCAAATCCAAACTCATCGGTTAAGATACAGTGTGCTGTTTCCGAAAGTGCTTCTGTTTTTGAGAGAATTTATGTGTGCTTGGAAGGATGTAAGGCTGCATTTGCAACCACATGCAGGCCACTGATTGGGTTAGACGCATGTTTTTTAAAAGGTGAATTTGGAGGTCAATTGATATCTGTTGTGGGTAAGGATGGAAATAACAAGATGATGCCGATATCATTTGCGGTTGTAGAAGCAGAAACAAAGAATTCATGGAAATGGTTCATAAAGTTATTACTTTATGATTTACAATCCGTCCATCACAAAGTCTATGGATTTATCTTTGATCAACAAAAGGTACGTTATTTCTGAATGACAACCTTCTAGCTTACTTGTTAATTTTTATAGTGAATAGTGACAAAATACAATTGATATACAAATAGCAAATGTTTATGTACAGGAACCATACTCTGTTTCAATACATCTATTATACTATTTGGTTCTGTTAATTAACTAGCTAAATAACATAATGAATGAAGGATATGTTAAAGATATGTTAAAGAACACCATGAATTTATTTGGTTCTGTATGCTAAAAAGTGGACCGTGAATGAAAGGATATGCTAATTAACACCATGAATTTATTTGGTTCAGTATCACTAATTTGGATTAATTGGTACAAGGTTATGTTTTAGTACAATTTGGATTAATGGACCGTGAATTTATTTAGTGCAAGTTAAAGTAATTTGTACATTATGTTATTTAGTGCAATCACTTTATGTTTTAATTGGTACAAAGTTTATGTACAGGATATGTTATAGAGTTTTTTATGCACTGTTAATGTTATTACAGAGATTAGTACCAGCTATATTAGAGAACAGTCCATATGTTGAGCATAGGTTGTGTGTGAAACATTTGTATGGTAATTGGAGAAAAAAATATCCTGGATTAGAGATGAAGGAAGCTCTTTGGAGGGATGCAAGGGCCACAACTATGCCAGGATGGGAGAGAGCAATGAGTCATATGGAAGCGCTCAATCCTAAAGCTTGGAAAGACATGATGGATATGCCCGCTGCTTGTTGGAGTAGATCTCACTTTAAGCCAGACACACAATGTGACTTGCAAGTCAACAATATGTGCGAGGCATTCAATAGAGCAATATTGGAGCATAGAGACAAACCAATCATTACCCTACTTGAAGGAATCAAACATTACATAACTGTGAGGATTGTTGCTCAAAAGGAAGCTTTAAGTAGATGCAAAGGAATCTTAAGTCCTAAAATCCAAAAAGTCCTAGAAGAGACGAAGAGGGAAGCTGAAGGATGGACTGCAACATGGCATTCTGATGACGATTTTACGATTTTTGGGGTGTCAAACGGTGTTGAAACATACGCGGTTAATTTGCTGCAGAAGATATGTGCATGTAGGAAATGGGATCTGTAACACGGTGAACTGACTTTTTTATAATCGAGAATGTCGCGGTTAAGCATGAGTCGCCACCGACTTTTATTTTATCCAAACAAATTCGGAAAGGCAAAAAGAAACAGAAAAAAAACCTTTTTAAAGAAATCTAAGTTCGGGGGGTAATTTATGCAAAGGGAAGGTGTAAGGCACCCTTTGCATCCATGGTTTTCCATGGGCTCTTAATTGCTTTGCTTGCTCGTTTTCAGAAAAAAGTAGATGAAAAAGATAGGGACTTTAGCTTGTGAATAAGCGTTGCCCTTTTGAAAAATTATGAGAAAGAATATAATAAAAAGGTTTGAGCATTGCAAGGCAATTAGGGGCAATTACCTTAAACTCAGATGATAGGTCTCTTTTTGCCTTTCAGAATGAAAGGGTCTATCCTTGCCATAAGAGGGCAGGAAGCCTTTCGTTTGGAGGTTGAAGGGTCATCGAAGCATCCTTTGCCATAAGACTGTCCCATGCCATAGAAGGGCAGGTAGTCTAAGGCAAGGATCAGAATAAGCCATTTTCGTAGGCAGCCAGAAGATACCTCAGCCTTTTTCGTAGGCAACATCCGAGGGTCGAGGTCATTTGTGTATCGAAGGCAGCATCATTAGGGTCGTGACCTTTTTATCGAGGCAACATGGCTGAGGTATCCTCGAATTCGAGGGACGTGGCTTATTCTGCAAAAACACAAAGGCAACAGGCAACAAGGCAACAGGCAACAGAGAGGGTTACCCAAAAAAGTGTGCGTGTGTGCATCAATCACGTGATTCAATTCGGATATTTATCTTTTAATTAATTATTCTAATTCAGTTTAAGGCTTGCACTCCCTAAGATTACTAACCACGCAGTATATAAAGCAATAAAGGGAAGGGGGAAAATGAAACCAGCGGAGGAGAGGGGAATTGTAACCAGCGGATCCCTTATCGGGGTTGACACAAGTAATAATAAAACAGAGAAAATATTAAGACAGGGTTACCAGTAACGTAGCTTTGACAATTGATAAACCTGACAAAAAAGAAGAAACAGAAAATTGAAGGTGAGTGCATAATCGGTTCGAGGGCAGACTTCATTAATTAAGAAAAATAAAATAATGAAATAAAGGTAAAACAGAGAGAGTGTACTTAGCTTTGGTGTTTGCCTGACAGGGTTGAGGGCAAGGGTTTATCAGAAACATTGACTCTGATCATTAGAACAGACAAGGAAACGGACAAGGCGTGAGTGTATTATTAATTCGAAGATAATCAGGGTTAACGTAAATAAAATGAAAGAGAAATAAACTAATAATGAATAAATAGGGAATACTTAGCTTTGATTCGAATTTGATCTGATATGGTTGTTAGGCGCCTTTAGGATTGACCCTGAAACAAGGCAGAAAATGGGTGAAGGCAAGGCAAACCCTAATTTAAAATATAAATCAAATATAATTTAAATTAAATTAAACTAAGCGCTTAACTTTGGCTTTTGAGTCAGGCGCGTAGTCGGAAGGCGTTTGAAAAGATAACCCTGAAAAAGGCACAGAAGAAGAAGATTTTTAGTGTATTGGAATATTCTCCATAAACCCTGATTAGGGCACAAAATGAAAATAAGAGAATACAACCGATTTAATTAATTATTGGTCTCACGACCTAATTAATTAAATCGGGATAATTAAATCGAGTGTAAAAATAATTTTATGGAATTTTTGGAATTTAAATAAAATTATTATGACTTTTTTGTAGAGATTTTAAAGGTAAATTAAAATAGAATAGATTAAATAATATAGATAAAAATATATAAATATTAATATTAATAAATAAAGTAATTATTATTATTGTATGAAAAATTTGATGAAAAATAATATATTAGGTTTTATTAATACAAAAGAAAAAATAAATGATTAAAATAAATAATAAGATTAGACTTATGTAATTAAATATAAAAAAAATTGCAAAACTTAGCTTGCGATCAGGTGTGGCTCGCGTGTGTGGAACATGGTGTGGTCGCAGCTCTGGAAACGTTGGATGAGTCCATCTGGAAATCTGAAGGTGATGCGCTGAGGGAGTACCGTATGGTCGTGAGTCATAATGCACTGGATTGTTGAGCATTCCCAATTTGCTTCGCGCGCGTATGGGATTTGAATGGGCCACTCAGATGACGCCACGCAGTCATCTCCTTCCTCAGAACCGTCGCCTTAGGTTCTCCAGCTTTTGCCTACGGACGAATCATCCGTTGCTACAAACCTGCATCTACGAATACAACAAAACAACACCAAAAATGTTTCGCGACCCCATGGACGTGATCGTCCAGGCCTCACGGTCCCAATGGTACCAATAATTGACCCTAATTTTGCATAATAAGAAAAGCCCTAATTTGAAGCTCGTAACCCTAACAATGGCTACTAGCATATACCGGCACAGAATTGCAATTAACGATCCAGAATCCATCCATACATCATCACAAATAATATTATGCAATCAAAACATGCTAATGAGTCATGAATTATGCAAATCGAATCAAGAATATTTGCGACTTACCTTGACTTAATGGAGGTGATTCTGGGGTTGCTGAAGTCGTTTAACGATCCACACACCTTCAATGGATGTCCAGGAACGTATTGGAATGCTTCAAATTGTCTGAACCAGGCTGCAATCGAAAATTGACTCTTGAAATTTTCTCCACTTTTTCAATTCGTTTTAGGGTTCTTTCTTGCAGAAAAAATTCGTCCCCCTTGCCCCTGATGCTGATTAGTACTTATACTAGGAGGATTAGGTCAACATAATATGATCAAATCTCATTGAATCTTTGATTTGTAATCATGCAAATTTGATTGAAATTTGGTTTATATTCATTCTAAATTTGGCTTTAATTGAATCAATTTTCTCTCAATCTCTTGTGCACGAAATTATATGAAATATGTGGTTTAATGGTGATTGGCATTAGTTAAAAAATTGAATCAAATCAAATCTTTTTCAATTATATGATTTATTTGGATTAAAATCACTTTTAATATGAATAAAAATCCATAATAAATCAAATAATTTAAATAAATTCGTGGGAAATGATCTATGGGCTCTCAATGTCCTAAGGAACAAGTTTTGGATTTAAAAATATAGGCCCATTAGCAAGAAAATCAAACTTCTTCACATTTTTCCCTCCAAAATAGCCTAACTTTGACAAGGCCCATCTCCCTCAATTTTTGAGGTATGGAGGTGTTCTAAGACATTTTGGAAACCTTAGAGAATCCTCTAACCAATGTCTTTGGTCTCGTATCAAAATCATTTTCCATTCTCCCTTTATGACCTTTTGAAAAACATGTCTTTTTGTTGACTTTTAAAGAGGACCTATAATGTATGAAGCCATATTTCTTGAACCATTGACCTGTGAGCTTTGATTCTTGGATCATTGGATAGAGGAATGAATTCTCTTCAAAATGAGCTTTGGTGGGAATTTTTCTGATGAAGTATGAATACTTGGTGAATTTTCAAAGTTTGGTTGACTTTTTCAGTTCATGCCTAAAATAGTAACTTTTGACTTTTGACTTCTCTGATCTTTCCTTGCATCATCATGATCAACCCTTGATCAAATGATGATTTTAGGGTTATGAGAATGTTGTTGACCAAATATCTTGAGTTTTGACTGTATAATGACTGTTTTGCCCTTGGGTGTCGACTGTTGACCTAATCAGGATTTGAGGGACTAAATTTGCTCTGTTCGACTTGAAACTTTATATGGAGATACTTTGGGATGTTAGTGACCCTATGGAACCCCCTTGAGCCATTGATTCAATGATTTTCCTCTGAATTATTCAAACCCTAGTTTAGAACTTCTGTGTAGGAGACTGTGTTTTGGGAGCTTTGTCTTTTGATTTGGTTTTGTGTATGAAAAATAGCATGGGCAAATTTTGGGGTATGACAGCTGCCCCTGTTCAATTATCTTAAACCTGAAGATGTAGAGTGGTTTGCGCGCCAGTCGGTATCTGAAGGTGGAAGATGATTGAACATAAGAATACCAAGAAATTTGCCCTATTTGAAGTAGGGACTTTTGTCGGAGATGGGCTTGTGGATGCCATCTGGTAGTTGAATTTTGAGAAGATGTTGTTTGCGCGTTGACCGTGTCATTACCGTTCGTGGTATATGAATTAGATCCTTGGGAATTGATCGTGTCAGTATCGTTCGTGATACTTGAATTAGATCTTGGAAAGATGATCGTGTCTTCATCGTTCGTGATGATAGAATTAGATCTGAGGAGATAATCGTGTCTTCATCGTTCGTGATGATAGAATTAGATTCTCTTGTCGTGTCAGCACCGTTCGTAGTGACTGAATTAGACTGGGAAGGCCAGTGATCGTGTCCACACCGTTCGTGATGATAGACTTAGACCTCTGAAATTTGATCGTGTCAGTACCGTTCGTAGTATCTGAATTAGATCTTCTGTCGTGTCAGTACCGTTCGTAGTAGCTGAATTAGACTGAGAATGTCAGTGACCGTGTCTACACCGTTCGTGATGATAGAATTAGATCTCTGAGAGTTGACCGTGTCAGTACCGTTCGTAGTAACCGAATTAGATCTTTTGTCGTGTCAGTACTGTTCGTAGTAGCTGAATTAGACTTTGAAAGTGATCGTGTCATTACCGTTCGTGGTAAATGAATTAGATCTTCGAGCATTGATCGTGTCAGTACCATTCGTAGTAGCTGAATTAGATCTTGGAAAGATGGAGATTTCGTTCATTTGTCGGTACCTGTATTCTGAAAAAGGTAAGGTTAATCTTTATGCAATGTCATGATGCATGGGTTATGTAATGAATCCCTCAAAATAAATGAGATCTTTTGCATGTTATGTATGAGTTCATTATGAGGTAATGTATGCAGTGTATGAACATGTTTATGACATATGATATGTGAATGTGATTTATGTTGTCTTTGATTAAGAAAGTAGATCTTTATGTCCTTGTAATTGTACTGTCTGATCTTGTCTTGAAGATGCTCAGCTGGGAATTTATGATTTCTGCTTGGAGATGATCAGTGACTTGATGTTCCCTGATTGGTGATAAAGATATTGATAAATCATGTTGGAGGGGAGCGACAGTGTTGAAGATGTAAACTCTGTTGGGCAGTCATGTCTCTATCGGGAGCGTTTGAAGATATCTTCTTAATGATTACTCTGTGGGGATATGATCTTGTGAACCCGGCTTTGTGGGGAGACATGGGTGAAAGTTGCCCCCAGTATTATAGTAACTACTACTTGATTTAGGACACGTCACTTAAAATGTCAAACTGGACTTGTATAGATTTGCCCCCAGTTAGCAGGAACTTTGGAAAGATTCGCCTTGCGAGGCCTTTATAAGATGTGCACTTTAGGAGACATGCCCCTAGTAATCATATGCCCAATATGATGTCCTATGTTGGTTGAGAAGTAGCTTCAGATTTTCTTGGATGCGTGCCCCTGATTATTTTGGCATCCTTGAGAGGTTCTCGGAATCTTGACTTGATTGCCCCAGATTGTTTGGACAAATAGTTTGAAACCCACTTGAGGTGTATGCCTTTGATTGTTTGGCTTTTGAGAGATTCTTATAATCTTGACTGGATTGCCCCAGATTGGTTGAGCAAAGCATGCCATGCCCCTTGTATACGTAGGATGCATTGCTTCTCGGCGTAATCTTGTCTGTCGGGATAACTTTCAGTCATTAGTTGTACCCTGTGCAAGTTCTTTCTGATGCTAACATTTGAAATTATGTAGCAGAATATGTTTAATAATGAATTCATGAGATGCAATGCATACGTTTGTCTTGAGTTTTTGAAAAACGTTAAAACAGGATATGTAAAGGCGTGATATTTGTAAAAACATGATATTTGTAACAATGTGATGTTTGTAAAAACGTGATATCAACTCGGCATTTGTGGTAAACCTTAAGGAGTCAGGATACCTTTGTCGTGACAGTATGCTTTCGAACTAACCATGCTTCAGTTAGGACTTTCAAGGGTTGTAACGTGGCTTGGTTCACGGTTTAAGAAACAAAGGATAAAGGCTCAAAATTTGATTGTACCCACCCCTCTTCGTGATGATCTTCAGTCCTAAGCTCAGTTAATTCAACTTACGCATTCAGGTTCCAAGAGACTTTTGGATTTGCACCTTTGATAATGATGATGGTTCACAAGCAGAGAGAACTTTTGAGATGGCAGTCACTTCTTCCTTTTGGTAGTCATAACTTTGAGTTGTTCAAGAATTTATTGACTTCTTTTTCATCTTTTTGATATCCCTAACTTTTGCCTGAACTGTCTCTTTTGAGCTTACAGTCAGCGGGACGCCTTGATTTTTGCCTAAGTCTTTTTTGACTTAGCAGGCTTTTCTTTGTATATATGTTTCTTCCATTTTTTTTTTGAAAGATATTGACTGCCTTGCTTAATGATTGATGAACCATCATTGGCTTTTGATTGACATCTCCAACACTTCTTTGATGTGTGCGGATGAACGCTTGTGTTTGAAATCTTTATTGGAAGGTGTACTGAATGATTCTCTTAAAATAGAATGCGCAGCCAAATTAACTGAGGACTACCCTGCCCCAGGTTATGATCAAGGGTTTTAATTAGTGTAAAACTTCTACTTCTTAGGCTCAAAGGGGTTGACGAGGGATTAACATCCTTATATCTCCACTGTTTAGGAATTGAAACAATGCCTGTACATCGTCAGCATAGTCCGCTCAAAAGCATACTGTATGAGGTTGCGGTATCATTTTCGTCATCCTCCCTTAAAAAGCTTACAGCTTAGCCGGAGTTGAGTATCACAAAACATATGCAGAGTAACGACATAATTTAAAAAAGAGTGATAGCGAAATAATTTATTCAAGACAAACATATGCAATGCACTGATGATGATTATTAAAACAAATAATGTCTATCATAATTGGAGTGTTTAAACAAACAGAATAGAAATTGCAAGTGAAAGTAAATCTAATGATCTAAAAAGTTCATCCTTCTAGGTATTAATCAATCTTTTCGTGATTAGGCATGGGAGCAGTGATCACCACAGGGGTCTTGGGATGATAGAATTCAATTTCACCCGCATCGATCATGTCTTGAATCTTGTTCTTCAATGGCCAACAATCATTCGTATCATGCCCAGGGCTATCGGAGTGATATGCGCACCTCGCATTGGGCTTGTAGCTAGGGGCGGAAGTGTTAGGCTTTACAGGAGGATCCCTTAAAGTAATCAAGTTCTTTCTCAGCAAATGTTGTAATGCTTGAGCCAGTGACATGTTGATCTTTGTAAACTGACGTTTAGATGTATCTGACTTGCGTCTTTGTTGCGGAGCTAGTGTAGAAGTCAGAACTGTCCCCATAGATTGGTTATGTTCATCGTGATCTTTCTGGTCGTACACAGTGTGAGGTTTCTCCGGAGAGTGGCAGTCAATGGTCTTGTCATCGATTAAGTCTTGGATCTTATTCTTCAGTGTCCAACAGTTGTTAGTGTCATGTCCAGGACTATCAGAGTGATACGCACACCTTGCATTAGGATTATAACGAGAAGAGGAAGTACTAGGGTTTCTCGGAGGATCCTTCAAAGTGATTAGCCCTTTCTTCAGCAATTGTTGCAACGCTTCGGCCAGAGTCATATTGATCTTTGCGAATTGGCGCTTAGGTGTATCTGACTTGTGTCTTTGTTGTTGAACTGGTGTAGAGATTAGAATCGTCCCCACAGATTGGTTAGGTTCATTGCGACCTTTCCGATTGTACCCAGTATTGGCCATATGAGGTTTCTCAGGTGAATTGAAGTCAATGATCTTGCAATCAATGAGGTCTTGGATCTTGTGTTTCAACGGTCCACAATCCTCTGTATCGTGACCAGGACTGTTTGAATGATAAGCACATCTTGCATGGTACTTGTACCCAGGAGTGGGATTAGTAGGAAGTGAATATGGAGGCAATAGAGTTATCAAGTTCTGATTGAGCAGTTGTTGCAGAGCTTGAGACAGCGGCATATGTAATGGAGTAAATGACCGCTTAGGCTTGGATCTCTGATTATCTTGACCACCTTG
This sequence comes from Vicia villosa, assembly GCF_029867415.1. Lineage (NCBI taxonomy): Eukaryota > Viridiplantae > Streptophyta > Magnoliopsida > Fabales > Fabaceae > Vicia > Vicia villosa. The sequence continues at coordinate 54,336,901 of NC_081180.1, forward strand.
ATACTTATATTGATTCTTCTCCTTCTCGATCAGAAGTGCCTTCAATTCTTCTTGCCCCTTGGCCAAGTGAAAGATTACTTTTTGGAACTGGTTATTCTGAGCCTGAAGATTTTTGACAGATTGTTCGAGATCCATCTTTCTTACTAAAATAAACAGCGGAAAGATGAGGCATTTGATTTTATGAAACCTGTGATGCGATGTTTATGAATGATATGATTATGCATATGCAATGTTTTCAAGGACCTTAAAATTTAAATTCACTTTAAACAAGAAAGAAAGAAAAAACTTTGTTAATAATAATAATAATTAAATTGTACTTTAGTTTATGGTTCTTTGCCATTTTGGCTTACAAAAATAAATATGTAAACAACTAGGAATAATAATAACAATAAACTAGAATTTTTTCAAGCTTCCCATGGACGCTTCCTCTTTGATCCGATGAAGCTGTTGACGTTCTGTTCTGCTTGAAGTAGCCTTGTGAGTTCTAACACTTGTTTCTCTTTGGCGCGGAATTGAGCCTCAAAAGTATCCCTTTCTTCTTTCAATTGAACCCATGACTTTTGTAGTTCTTCTAGATCAGTGGGCATGTCTGGATGGAGAACAACCAAAGGAACCTTTTCTTCACATTCAGGTTCAACAATCACAGGTCTAACATAAGGGTATGGCATGACGAAACGTTGAGCGCGAGTGCGTACCCATCTAAGATAAGGTTCCGAGGGAAGGGAGTTCTTTTGCCCCCAACTTTTGCTATCCACCCTGTACACCTTGTTCCAAGCGCGTATGAACTCTTGGCGTTGATTACGAACATCTTCTTCATAGTTGAAAACAACCCCTTCAATGAGCAAATGATGAGGACCATCCCTTCGAGCATAACCAAATTGTCGTAGGGCTAATGAAGGATTGTAGGTGATTCCTCCTCTAATGCCAAGGAGAGGCACATTAGGGAATTTCCCACAATGATCGATGATAGTGACGTACTCTTGAGACATAACGTGCCAACGGATATCTGAGTGAGAAAGTGACATGATTCTTCGAGACCATTGCATCTTTTGATCGTTTCTGACTACTGAGCGTGGAAGGTGCGAAATAAACCACCTAGCCAGCAAGGGTGTGCAACACATAAGAGTCCCTCGCTTCTTCATGATACGAGAGTGAAGGGAATGTAGAATATCTCCAAGTAGTGTAGGCACGGGGTTGTGAGTCAGAAAAATCTTGATTGCGTGCACATCAATGAATTGATCAGGATTAGGAAACAAAACCAAACTATATATTAATAAAGCCAAAACATCTTCAAAAGCATGGTAGCTCATGGCCTTCAGAAATTGTCGAGCTTTTCCAAGTAAGAATTTGGCTGAGAGACCTTCTACTCCATTCTTGGTGTCCCAGTTGGAGGCGATGTCTGACCTCTTTAGGTGAAGTGCAGCAGCAATAGTCTCGAGTTTCGGAGTGCTTTCCAATCCAGTAAAGGGCATATGCTTAGATATAGGTACACCAAGTAAGTTTGAGAACTCCTCCAAAGTAGGTACCAACTGATAATCCGGAAAAGTGAAGCAATGATGTTCGGGATCAAAGAATTGGCATAAGACTCTCATCATATCTTCTTCAAATTGAGAGGTGACCAGTCGAAGAAGGTAACCATGTCTTTCAGCAAACTTAGAGTCTCCAGGGACTTCCAAGGCGAGCTCCTTAAGCTCAGAAGGTATCCCTACAAAGTTGAGTCGTACATAATCTCTGGTAGAAAAAGCCATGTCCTACAAAACAGTGTAAATATAAATTTCTCGGTCCTTGAAATTTGTTAGTGGTTATGATATGTCATGATGTTATGATGTTATGATGTTATGATGCCAAGTAGATAACAAACACAAACAAGTCACACAATTGCCTTAAGGGTAGGCTTGCATGAAGTTCATAGGTATATACCCTTCTTCCTTTCGTTTAGTTGGTTCAACCTGTCCTAAAAAGTAACCAGGTTCTATGGTGCTCATATCCCTGATCTTTCTCGTGGGCATTGTCTCAACATAGCACTCAATCGGCCAGCCAAAAGCATCCCTTGAGTCCAATCTCAATGAGTGTAGCATCGAGTATCAACCGGCTTCAGTCAGGAATCCGAAGCCAGCCATCTCGCTACTTCTTATAAGCCAAAGTCAAGTTCGACTAAGGTTCTAAGGGCGAATTAGTGCTCATGACACCACGCGGTAGCCAAATGTCTCCTCGATCAGATTCAAGGGCCATCAGGACAAACCAAAGCGTCGCACTAACGGTGGCCACCAGTTCAACCGTAACGATACATGTCGTACAGCCTCCCTGGTCTCATGCCACACACCTAAGGTACTCAGATCCGGGTTAGGATCTTTCACACAACAGAATACCCAAAACAGCCCTGCAAAAGTAAAGCAAGCAAAACAAGCAATAGAAAACATTTAAGTGAATCCTAAACCTTTAAGGTAACCCCTCTTAATCGAAATTTCCCCAGCAGAGTCGCCAGTTCTGTAACACGGTGAACTGACTTTTTTATAATCGAGAATGTCGCGGTTAAGCATGAGTCGCCACCGACTTTTATTTTATCCAAACAAATTCGGAAAGGCAAAAAGAAACAGAAAAAAAACCTTTTTAAAGAAATCTAAGTTCGGGGGGTAATTTATGCAAAGGGAAGGTGTAAGGCACCCTTTGCATCCATGGTTTTCCATGGGCTCTTAATTGCTTTGCTTGCTCGTTTTCAGAAAAAAGTAGATGAAAAAGATAGGGACTTTAGCTTGTGAATAAGCGTTGCCCTTTTGAAAAATTATGAGAAAGAATATAATAAAAAGGTTTGAGCATTGCAAGGCAATTAGGGGCAATTACCTTAAACTCAGATGATAGGTCTCTTTTTGCCTTTCAGAATGAAAGGGTCTATCCTTGCCATAAGAGGGCAGGAAGCCTTTCGTTTGGAGGTTGAAGGGTCATCGAAGCATCCTTTGCCATAAGACTGTCCCATGCCATAGAAGGGCAGGTAGTCTAAGGCAAGGATCAGAATAAGCCATTTTCGTAGGCAGCCAGAAGATACCTCAGCCTTTTTCGTAGGCAACATCCGAGGGTCGAGGTCATTTGTGTATCGAAGGCAGCATCATTAGGGTCGTGACCTTTTTATCGAGGCAACATGGCTGAGGTATCCTCGAATTCGAGGGACGTGGCTTATTCTGCAAAAACACAAAGGCAACAGGCAACAAGGCAACAGGCAACAGAGAGGGTTACCCAAAAAAGTGTGCGTGTGTGCATCAATCACGTGATTCAATTCGGATATTTATCTTTTAATTAATTATTCTAATTCAGTTTAAGGCTTGCACTCCCTAAGATTACTAACCACGCAGTATATAAAGCAATAAAGGGAAGGGGGAAAATGAAACCAGCGGAGGAGAGGGGAATTGTAACCAGCGGATCCCTTATCGGGGTTGACACAAGTAATAATAAAACAGAGAAAATATTAAGACAGGGTTACCAGTAACGTAGCTTTGACAATTGATAAACCTGACAAAAAAGAAGAAACAGAAAATTGAAGGTGAGTGCATAATCGGTTCGAGGGCAGACTTCATTAATTAAGAAAAATAAAATAATGAAATAAAGGTAAAACAGAGAGAGTGTACTTAGCTTTGGTGTTTGCCTGACAGGGTTGAGGGCAAGGGTTTATCAGAAACATTGACTCTGATCATTAGAACAGACAAGGAAACGGACAAGGCGTGAGTGTATTATTAATTCGAAGATAATCAGGGTTAACGTAAATAAAATGAAAGAGAAATAAACTAATAATGAATAAATAGGGAATACTTAGCTTTGATTCGAATTTGATCTGATATGGTTGTTAGGCGCCTTTAGGATTGACCCTGAAACAAGGCAGAAAATGGGTGAAGGCAAGGCAAACCCTAATTTAAAATATAAATCAAATATAATTTAAATTAAATTAAACTAAGCGCTTAACTTTGGCTTTTGAGTCAGGCGCGTAGTCGGAAGGCGTTTGAAAAGATAACCCTGAAAAAGGCACAGAAGAAGAAGATTTTTAGTGTATTGGAATATTCTCCATAAACCCTGATTAGGGCACAAAATGAAAATAAGAGAATACAACCGATTTAATTAATTATTGGTCTCACGACCTAATTAATTAAATCGGGATAATTAAATCGAGTGTAAAAATAATTTTATGGAATTTTTGGAATTTAAATAAAATTATTATGATTTTTTTGTAGAGATTTTAAAGGTAAATTAAAATAGAATAGATTAAATAATATAGATAAAAATATATAAATATTAATATTAATAAATAAAGTAATTATTATTATTGTATGAAAAATTTGATGAAAAATAATATATTAGGTTTTATTAATACAAAAGAAAAAATAAATGATTAAAATAAATAATAAGATTAGACTTATGTAATTAAATATAAAAAAAATTGCAAAACTTAGCTTGCGATCAGGTGTGGCTCGCGTGTGTGGAACATGGTGTGGTCGCAGCTCTGGAAACGTTGGATGAGTCCATCTGGAAATCTGAAGGTGATGCGCTGAGGGAGTACCGTATGGTCGTGAGTCATAATGCACTGGATTGTTGAGCATTCCCAATTTGCTTCGCGCGCGTATGGGATTTGAATGGGCCACTCAGATGACGCCACGCAGTCATCTCCTTCCTCAGAACCGTCGCCTTAGGTTCTCCAGCTTTTGCCTACGGACGAATCATCCGTTGCTACAAACCTGCATCTACGAATACAACAAAACAACACCAAAAATGTTTCGCGACCCCATGGACGTGATCGTCCAGGCCTCACGGTCCCAATGGTACCAATAATTGACCCTAATTTTGCATAATAAGAAAAGCCCTAATTTGAAGCTCGTAACCCTAACAATGGCTACTAGCATATACCGGCACAGAATTGCAATTAACGATCCAGAATCCATCCATACATCATCACAAATAATATTATGCAATCAAAACATGCTAATGAGTCATGAATTATGCAAATCGAATCAAGAATATTTGCGACTTACCTTGACTTAATGGAGGTGATTCTGGGGTTGCTGAAGTCGTTTAACGATCCACACACCTTCAATGGATGTCCAGGAACGTATTGGAATGCTTCAAATTGTCTGAACCAGGCTGCAATCGAAAATTGACTCTTGAAATTTTCTCCACTTTTTCAATTCGTTTTAGGGTTCTTTCTTGCAGAAAAAATTCGTCCCCCTTGCCCCTGATGCTGATTAGTACTTATACTAGGAGGATTAGGTCAACATAATATGATCAAATCTCATTGAATCTTTGATTTGTAATCATGCAAATTTGATTGAAATTTGGTTTATATTCATTCTAAATTTGGCTTTAATTGAATCAATTTTCTCTCAATCTCTTGTGCACGAAATTATATGAAATATGTGGTTTAATGGTGATTGGCATTAGTTAAAAAATTGAATCAAATCAAATCTTTTTCAATTATATGATTTATTTGGATTAAAATCACTTTTAATATGAATAAAAATCCATAATAAATCAAATAATTTAAATAAATTCGTGGGAAATGATCTATGGGCTCTCAATGTCCTAAGGAACAAGTTTTGGATTTAAAAATATAGGCCCATTAGCAAGAAAATCAAACTTCTTCACATTTTTCCCTCCAAAATAGCCTAACTTTGACAAGGCCCATCTCCCTCAATTTTTGAGGTATGGAGGTGTTCTAAGACATTTTGGAAACCTTAGAGAATCCTCTAACCAATGTCTTTGGTCTCGTATCAAAATCATTTTCCATTCTCCCTTTATGACCTTTTGAAAAACATGTCTTTTTGTTGACTTTTAAAGAGGACCTATAATGTATGAAGCCATATTTCTTGAACCATTGACCTGTGAGCTTTGATTCTTGGATCATTGGATAGAGGAATGAATTCTCTTCAAAATGAGCTTTGGTGGGAATTTTTCTGATGAAGTATGAATACTTGGTGAATTTTCAAAGTTTGGTTGACTTTTTCAGTTCATGCCTAAAATAGTAACTTTTGACTTTTGACTTCTCTGATCTTTCCTTGCATCATCATGATCAACCCTTGATCAAATGATGATTTTAGGGTTATGAGAATGTTGTTGACCAAATATCTTGAGTTTTGACTGTATAATGATTGTTTTGCCCTTGGGTGTCGACTGTTGACCTAATCAGGATTTGAGGGACTAAATTTGCTCTGTTCGACTTGAAACTTTATATGGAGATACTTTGGGATGTTAGTGACCCTATGGAACCCCCTTGAGCCATTGATTCAATGATTTTCCTCTGAATTATTCAAACCCTAGTTTAGAACTTCTGTGTAGGAGACTGTGTTTTGGGAGCTTTGTCTTTTGATTTGGTTTTGTGTATGAAAAATAGCATGGGCAAATTTTGGGGTATGACAGGATCTAACTGGGATACCATGTTGTCATGTTATAGCATGCATATGGTATAACAAAAAAGAGCCACAAGAGTATGTTTCTTCGTATTATAGGTAATCAATTGACTATATGCAAATTATTTCATTTTATAGTCATATCAAATTGCTTACCATATTATGTGTCTATGTTTGTTTATGTATCTAGGAGGTCTACTGTCCTGGCTACTTATAGCCACATTATTTTGCCGACAAATGGCCCACAAATATGGCCATCCGAAGGATCTGAGCCAATCAAGCCACCGATCATGCGGAGAGCAATTGGCCATCCAAAGAAGAACCCCAACAAGGCAAATGATGAACCTAGAAATACAAACTCTTTGCCCCGAAATCATCAAACTGTGAAATGTCAAAAATGCGAGAACATGGGACATAACAAACGAGCTTGCAAAGGGAAAATTCCAGCTGAGAGAGTGATTCCAAAAGGTGGCAACAAAAAGGCGAAGGGAAAGAAGTCAATGAATGGTGCTGCACAAACAGTTATAGAAGGAGGGTCGCAAGCAATCCAAGACTAGTTATTAGTTTATTTTCTATTATGTTTTTTGAACTATGTTATTATTCTGTCAAAACAAGTAGTTATGTTAGCTTTTTGGACCATGCTACTGTCAAAACAGGCTATGCTAGCTTTTTGAACCAAGTGTTTCTACTGGCTACATTATGTTAGCTCTATGTTAAAACAGGTTTTGTTAGCTATAAGCTATGTTAGCTTTTTGAACCAAGTGTTAATACAGGTTACATTATGTTATAAATTACAGGTTGAATTATGTGTGAAACAAATAGATTATGTCAAAATTTTGCTAAAATCTAAGTTACAAGTTGCATTATGTCCATTTTCTTTTAGACAATATTCCTTCAAAATGAATACATGTAAGCATTGAAAAGTATATCAAAAATTTGAAGTTGCTTACTGGCATCCCTAATAGAGAAAATACATGTAATCATGGTGTGTGTTAGGCCTTGATAACATCTTCAAATTTACATCCAATTTCATATAATATCGGCCAGTCATTAACATTAGAAAGATTGTCTGGGAATAAATTATGCCATATTTACATGATCTTATGAAACTAACAGATTATGTCAAAATTATGCCAAAATCAAGACATTTCATTTCATTAAAAGAGATATTACATCATATTATACAAACCAATTTCATCATTTCATTACATGTGTTGTAACAAAGACAAATACTACTAACAGTAACAACAATAATGACAAAATCAAAAAATATCCCATGAACTTAATTTTCATCTTCAACATTTCTTCATTTTTCTTTGTGTCCCTAATTAGATCCATAAGCTCATCATTCTTGTCTTTTAAAGAACAAAGCATTTCTTTTGCACGACTGCTCATTTATTCATCAACCCATTGAAAATAGTTACATCCCTTTTTCCTCATGACCCTAAAATTACCACATCCATGAAACCTTCCAGGATTCTCATACGTCCATGAAGTCATCAATGGGGACTCAATATCACACCAGCATCTAATCCCTCTTTTTCTAAGACCTGATTGGTTAGTTGAGGTAAATGAGAAATTTGAGCCAGCCATTAGTGAAGAAGATGAAACAGAAGAAGAAATTAGAAAAAACTGAAGAACAATGGAGGTAGTTGTCGCTTGGTTGCAAGGGAACAATAGAGCTGCTGGGTTTTACATTCACGTTACAAATTTAGGGTTCCAATCTATTTATTTAAGTTTTTCTAATATTATATTGTTTTAATGTTTTCTTAATATAACATTAAATTAAATACGAAATTAATAAATAAAAAAACTGAAAAAAGTAAAACATGACTTGGCATGTGACACGTCATGAGGTTATGTGCCATGTCATCAAAAATTGGTCTCAGATTTACAAAGGGACTAAAATCCTCAAAAAAAACATAGTTAAGAGACCAAAATTCCGGATTTTAAACTATGGGGATCAAAAATGGAAAAAATGCATAATAGGGGGACCAAAACTGCAATTAAGCCTATATTTTTTTATACAATTAAAAAAATAGGCTAAATTGTAATTTTGGTCCCCCTGTTTTTTTATTTGAATTTTGATCCCCCTATTTTAAAACTTGAAATTTTGGTCTTTTTTTAAGTTATTTTTTACATTTTAGTCCCTCACTTCTAGGGGTGAAAATATGCTGGGCCGAGTTAGGCTTTGTCAAGCCTAAGCGTGGCCTGTCAAAAAGACTGAGCCTAAGTCTGGCCAGTAGCCTATCGTAGGCTTATTTTTTAGGCCTGAGTTTGGTCTTTCCGAAGGCCTGGTTAGCCTGTTAGCCTACATAAAAGCCTATTTGTTTTAGACATATGTAGATAAGCAATTAAAATGATGTTTAAATAGACTAACTAACTAAAAGAACTTAAGAGAATGATGTTCATCAGGTGTTTTCATCTTATTTTCACAAGTTCTTCAAGATAACTAAGTTTTATTGATGTATTTTAATTCAAAGTACAAAACATAACATAATGATAATAAAAAAAAAGTATTCATATTTATCTAAATAGGCCGGTCTGATAATCTTAAAAGGTTTTTTTTAGAGTCTGAGGCCTAGCCTTTTTAACTAGATAGGCTTATAAAAAAGCCTAGGCCTTTTCTATTTAAAAATAATTTGTGGCCTGCCCTGAGCCTATATAGACTAGCCTGTAGGCCCCTGTTATCGGACTGGCCTATTTCCACCCCTACTCACTTCATTTGAGTGTTAATTTTTATGACGAGGCAACTAAATTGATGAGGTGGCATATGTTATGTGGCATAATTGATATTCCACATCATTTATATATTTTTTATTTTAATAATAATTATTATATTTATTTAAAAAAACTTAAATTAAATTATGATGATTAAAAAATAGTAGAATAAATTATTATTTTGTATTCTAATATTAACCATTCTCATTCATCCCCTTCTATACACACCTTTATCCAAGCCTAGAAAATCTAATCACCACGTCAAAAATAAATCACCTATCTAAAAAAAATTAAACTTTTTTAAAGTTGAAGATTGACCTATTTATTGACTGAATTTTCTACATTGGGCCGTTTCAAATTTTCTTCTTCTCTCCAAAATGGTGCCTTGCTGTCATCGTTCATTCATGAAGAAGTTCATGGAAAGCAAAAGCAGAAAACTTTCTTTTGTTAGAAATTGCAATTACTTGGAAGCTTAACTTAGTTATATCAAAAAGATGAGAACTGTGTTGTATTTTTAAGCGGGTAAAATTAATAATCAGTACAATGAATTAATTTTCTTTTTCTCCTTCCTAAACACTTCTTTTATTTCTTCTTGATATATGTCATTACCTAAATCTCAACTTAATTTCATTTGACACTAGCAAAACTCTTAAAAATTGATGAACAAATTGCAACAACAAGCCTTACTATGACATTTTCAACTTAATCTAACTCAAAAAGCAATGGAAATAAAAAACAACAAACTCTAAAACTTCTTCTTTCAAATCTCAACAAGAAGAAAATGCTAATTTCAATGTTTATTGGAGTGAATATTCTGAGCAGTGGCGGAGCCAGAAAAATTATAAAGCCTGGGCAAAAATTTAAGGACCGCAAATTTCCATTGTATATAGTATCAAGCATCACAATAATCAACAAGGTAGATATCTGTGCATTTCATTCTCTACATTTCTAAAATATAACACTACATTTCTACTGTAAAATACAAGGTAGAGCTCAAGAAAAGCTCATAAAAGAATGACCTTATCATATATAGAAGTGGTTGAAAACCATTTGAATAAACTATGATTTAGGTGCGGGAGCTCAGACTAAGACTACTACAGAAACAAATTGCTGATTTACATCACCATGCCTTCATCAATGGTGAAAACTGGTAACCCAATAATCATATAATAAAAGTAAGCTTTTGTGATGATGGAAAAAATAAACACTTGAAAATAACAAAAACTAAAGAACTATAACATGATGCACTTATGAAAAATACATTTGGAAATAACATCATGAATCCAACGTGATAATAGTAAGTTTAAGTAGTTAACAACATCTTCAATAAATTACAACTTATAAAAATTTCTTTTGTTCACCTAATGAAGTTGCCTCCAAAATCTTTTTTTCTATGTATTTTCCTAACTTGGCAGTCATGTCAGATGCAATAAATCCTGGAGCAACAACATTAACCTAGCAAGAAAAACATGATTAGAATTTAAACTTGGAAATCAAGAAATAAAAGCACCACTGGGCATTTAGAAAAAGGAACTGTTGAGAAATCAAAGAAAATGAAGGACAGAAGAATAAAGGGTTGTCACCTTCTTAATCTTAGCAGATGCCTCTGAAAAAAAATGAACCATCAATGAAGGAAAACTCATTCTTAAAATATTCACCTGTGTGGAAAGAAAAACACCAGTGAGATTTAGATCAATAACCCAACATATGAATGCCAGGTACATTATTGATTGCTCTAGAATGCAGTTCCAAGATACCTTGTCCTCCATATCAATTTTAACATCAAACGGGATCCATGAAACAAACTAGAAAACAAACAAACTTGAATCATCAGGACACTATTTCCTTTTGAATCATAAGAACAATGCATGGATTCAGTCTCTTCATCTTCCATTACCCCAATCTTGCTTCTTCTCCTTCTTTCTCCATTTTGATTTACACACATCCAAAGACTCTACTACCACCTTAGCATTCTCACCACCTAACCCAATTTTCATCAAGCCCTAAACAATCAAACCGAGTAATCAATCATCAAACCTTAAACACCCTCCACCTCCAACACATACCCAGATAACCAATTCCCAAATAAAACCTAAAATTTACAATTTTATAATTCAATATAACTCAAGACATGAAATCCAACAAAACCCAGAAATTTAAAATAACTAAAGAAGGGAAATAGATCAAATGAATCATATCAAAACCCAAAAAAAATCTTGAACCCTAGATTGATCAGTAATATGAACCAGTGTTGTCAAATATCGGTTATATCGCCGATATACCGGTTTTCCATATCAGAATTTGCCTATCCGATACGAGATCCGATATTCCGTTTCAACTTCACCATGCTCCGCATATCGGCCGTTTTCCAGTATACCGGTATACCGGTTTTGAATTTCATATCAGAATTTATATTTTTCTGATATTTTTTATTAAGTTATATTAAAAAATAATTGAAATATTGAATGTGAAGAGGTGGAAGGTAAAAGTAGGCTACGAAGAGGTGAAGAGGTGGACAGTAATAGGTGGACAGTAATAATTAGTAAGTAGGCTGTGAAGAGGTGAAGAGGTGCACAGTAATCAAGTGCAAATTTGAAGAGGTGAAGTAATAATAAAGTGGAGAGCAGTATGGATATTAACATAATCTTGGTAGTCTCAAGAGAATAGAAGTAATATTAGTTGGTGTGATTATATATAGGACTTATAGGAGTCATAGTGCCTCCATCATCATAAACAGGATTATGTTGGAGAATAATTAGATTGGGGAATAATTAGTCATTTATCACTAGTTATGCTTAGAAGAACTATTAGTTATTACTTATTTTAAATTTTGAACTATATAATTTTAAGTTTTAAGTCATTTTGATTTTGAAGTTTGAACTATTTGGTCGTTAGAACTTGACATTTTTAGTTTAATCTTAAGTAAACTTTTTTAAAAATTGTTTATGTTATTAGCTTTCTGCTTTTATATGTGTTTCATGTTTTATTTTATATATAATTATTTATTTTAATCTCCTTTGTGATTTCCGCTATTTGCCCGTTACGATATCCGATATTTCTCATATCGGGTTTTTGGTGATCCGATAGTTTCCGCGATCCGATATTAACAACACTGATGTGAACCCTTTACTTCAAACAAAAAAAGCTATAGTGTAACCTTAAGAGAGACTGTTGTAGATCTCGCAGAGGGTGGAAGCACGACAGTGATATGGTGGCGCGATGGCGAGGGTGATTCTCCTATGGTGACAGCGGTGCAGATTCTAACGCCGACACAGTGGTGCGGAAGGACCTTCTTCCTCTCTTTTTTCGACTTCCTGTTTTTTTCCCTTTTGTTGACCTATCGTTTGCTTCGTTTTTTAACCACAAATAAAAAAATTGTGCCAGAGCCTGGGCATGTGCCCGGCCTGGCCGGGCCTTAAAACCGCCCTTGATTCTGGGTATGGATTGGAGTTATGAAAATGGGTATAGAGTGGAAGAAGAAAGATTAATGAGTTTTGAGAGAGAAGTGGTTGTTGTTGATTGACTATTTTAAAATTGATAAGTAGAGTGATATTGGATTTTGAAAGAGTTCATTTTTATTGAAACCCAATCTTGATGAAGAACAATAGAAGTTGAGAAGTCTTCGTATATAAATGTCAATTTCTTAAGGTTTATTTTTAAAAATAAATGAATAAGTTTTTAAAAAAACATTAACCTAAACAAATATGAAATAAAAAATGAGTATGAATTAAAAATAATTCTAAATGATGTGGAATTTTTTTTTTGTCACTTAACTCATGCCACATCATCGATTCAACCACCACGTCATAAAAATAACACTTAAATAAAATGAGAGACTAACATACAAAAAAAACTTAATAAAGGGATCAAAATTTCGGATTTTAAAATAAAGGATCAAAACTCAAAAAATGAGAAAATATGGGAACTAAAATTGTAATTAAGCCAAAATATATATATATATATATATATATATATATATATATATATATATATATATATATATATATATATATATTTAAAATAATGTATAAATTTAAACACGAACAAAATGTGTTATTTTTTAATTATTTATATTTTTAATTTCAAATACAATAATTTTTAAGATAATATACGAATAATTGAAATTTATATTATTGCTGTCATTTTTAAAAAATTGATATAATTTTGTTTTTATTTTAAAAATATGTTTTTCTTTTAGAAAAATAAAGTAAAACTTATAAGTTATACTATTAACTATTAATTTTTTTCTATCAACCCCCAAAAAAAATTATTTTTTCTATTTTTCACAAATTGTTTTTACAAATTACGTGTTTAATATTTTTTCTTAATAATAGAAATTTTTGAAAACTTTTACAATTATCTTGCAATCTATTTTTTTCCTTTATCAATAATTTTTTTTTTCTAATTTGTTTGAATTCTCATGACAAACAGGTGACATATCCGCGGTCCACACCAGAATCTATGCAGACGCACGGATTTTCCACTAATATTTATAATTATCATAATATAAAATAGTTTGTAATTAATAAAAACTCTTTATCAATCATAATATATTCATTAATGTCTTTAATATTCCACCGTTATAATTATTTCATAATGTTTTTCAAATTACAATTATGATACCTTCAAAATTTATAATTGTATGGTGATATCTTGAAAAGAAAATGGAACTACACACAAACTCCCCGAAAATCAAAAAAGAAAAAGCAACAAGCGATAATTTACATTAATCTTTATATTTTCGAGAAATTTCCTATTTTAAATAGGTCATTTGTATCTATTATGTATTTTGAATTGTTCTTAATATTTTAAATAATGCATAATTTATTATTGTAGTACTTACTTTTTAGTAAAATATTCATTTTGCTCCCTTAATTATATCATTGAGTTCAGATTAATCATTTAATTTTTTTTGAGTTATTTTGCTCCCTTAATTTTTAAAATGTTTCATTTTTCTCCTTTTTGTTTACTTAGCGATGAAAAAACTTTAAAATCAGTCGCTAAATTTGTCTCTAATTAGTAAAAATATTAAAATAAAATATTTTAGAAGTTAAGAGACTAAAGTAACACGAAAAAAAATTAAGGAACCAATCTAATATAGTTAAGAGACTAAAATAATATTTTGCCCTTAGTTTTTACTAAAATGTAAAATTGTAATTTAAAAACATTATCTTAAACTTTTAAAAACTTTTAACACTATTTATCTTTATTTATCTTAATTGAAACCATCATCCTTCAAATTATAATCATAGACCCCAATAATTTTTAAAATAAATAAATACATTTTATTTTGCCGCGCGTTGTCAAAGTCTAGTTTATATAATAACTCAAGGAGTGCCTCTTACAATACACCCCTTTCGTCGGAGACACTCGCACCCTCCCAGATATGACATCTCAGTTTGAACCCGAAATCCCAATCTCCTCCGCCCCCATTCTCTTTCTCTCTCCTCCCGATACCCAAGACGGCCCCCAAGACGTTTTCCACGCTCCACCCGAGGAGTATTCGCTCCCCTCTTCCGACGTCGATGTTCCTCACTGTCCGGTTAATCAGGTCGTTGATGTTGACTCTGGCTCCCAGGTGTCTGTTGATTTGGCTGGGTATTCAGATAGTTCGGAGTTTGTGAATTCTGGTAAGGATTCTGAATTAGGGTTTTTGGACGGTCGGTTGAAGAATGAATTTAGGGTTTCCGAAAGAGGAATTTCTGATTTGGGTAAGTCGCCGATGAAAAATTTGAAATTAGGTTTTGATTCCTTGGGGAATAGTTTGGGAGGTCAGCAGTCACAGAATGTTGTAGAAGGTATGAGAAGTTCTGAGGTGGAAAAGGTGGAAAGTCCCTGTAATGTTGTAGTTGGTGAACAAGTGAATGCTGTGAACAATGATGATAATGATGATTTTTGCAGAGAAATTCCAATGGATGATAACTCGGTTCCTGAGGAAAATGTTGAAGCTCAAGTTGTTCAAAATGCTGGGGATGTTAACTTGGTTGAGGGGAATAGCTCAAGCGGTGAGATCGGAGAAGGTTCTGGGATTCAGGAGGATTCGGTGCTGCCAAACTCAATCCGTTGTCTATTGGAGAAATCACTTGCAACTGCAAATGATGAGGAGAAAAAGTTTGTTTTTGATGTATTGAAAATTCTCTCTGAGAACACTGTTGAAGAAGATGATGATGATGATGATGATGGTGTTACAGTCTTGGAAGCTGCAAAGCATTCTGGTATGACTTTACCCCGTCCTACGTGGTGGCCTGACCATATGAAATCCGATTTATTCAACTTTGATGATTAGGTTAAAGAGTAGAGGAAATGAAACTCTTTTTTTGGGTAAATTTTTGTTTGTTTGAGTAGGTTGATGGTGCTTTCATGGAGGACTCTCAATTGTGTTTTGATGTTAATTGATCTATGGTAGGATTCTAATTCTAATTTCTATCAGTTTGTGAATGTTGTCTATCACTTGTAACTGTGGCTCTGAACTTGAGTTAATATCAACCACCTTAAGAACATGGATGTGAAATGTTTTCAAGTTTCTCTTCTATTATGTAAGTTGAACATCATAATTCATTTGGTTATGTATTGGCTTTGTTGCACAGAAAAGCATTTTGTTACTATTTACTAACATGCCTCAAGAATGTATTAATTGAAACTGAATTTTGTCTTGTCTTTTGTAAGTTAAACATCAATATATTTAGGATCCAACACAACACCTGCCTCCTAAGTGATTGAATTGGTCAGTTTGAAGCATAATGCTCTGAATGCACAAGCCTCTAGAGGAACCATAATTTGTGTGTTTGTTCAACCGTCATCCTCTGCTGCTTTTTAATTACATTATGATAAGGGTAGGATAGAGGAAGAATAGCTACATCCTTGTTTGAAATATGTAGAACAAGAAGAATGGCTATTTGATATTTGATGCATGCATGTGTTATTGGGTGCTCTTTTGGTTCTTGCTTAAAATTAGATGAAGTGAATTTGGCGCTCTTTCGCTTCCAAATAGTATGTTTTAATAAGTTTGCTTGAAATTGACGATTTTTATGGATACATTGTCTTTGTAGTCTTGTTACAAGATTAAAATGAAGATTGTTACATGTTTCAATTGGAGACGCGATTATGCTCGTTATTATAGGAGTAATCAAAATTATCTTCATCTATATGTTGTTTGTTTTCAATGGCACATGAATAGGCTTTAACATGTTATAGGAGTATGTTAAAGCGTATTCATGTGCCAATCATGCATTGAGCCACATATAGTCACAAATTGAGATGGGTAGCAGTCCTTTCTTGTTTATTCTTCCTGTTGGGAGAGTGATTATCTCTTTTCTCACTCCTTCATTGGAATGATCTAGACACATGTTGTCCACTTGAGATATATACCATATACACTATAGTACCACATATTATATGAAGTTTTATTAATGATATATTGCATTGTTGGAGCTTGTCCTTCCAAAGTATTGCTAAACATGTTTGATTGTGGAAGCTTGTCCATCTCAATTGCATCTAGTGCGATATTCATATGTGAAATATTTCCATTATTGGTGAGTATAAAAACAGTGTGCCTACACAGATCATATTTTCCACTTGTTCCATGTACCAAGGAAGTCAGTTGACCTCGATCAACCTTAAGGGTTTATCTCTCTAGAGCAAGGTCATAAGTTATTTTAAGTATCCATTGGAATTTCTGAACTTGAATTAATATCAACCACCTTAAGAATATGAATGTGAAATGTTTTCAAATTTCTCTGCTATTATGTGAGTTAAACATCATGATTCATTTGGTTATGATGTTGGCTTTGTTGTACTGGAAAGCATTTTGTTACTTATACTAACATGCCTCGTTAAAATTTTAACTGAAACTGAATTTTGTGTTGTCCTTTGTAAGTTAAACATCAATATATTTAGGATCCAACACCTGCCTCGTAAGTGATTGAATTGGTCAGTCTGAAGCATAATGCTCTGAACGCACAAGCCTTTGTGTATTTGTTCAACCGTCATCGTCTACTACTTTGTGATTACATTATGATAAGGATAGGATAGAGGAAGAATAGCTGCATCTTTGTTTCAAATATGAACAACAAGAATGGCTATTTGATATCTGATGCATCCATTTGTTATTGGGCTCTTTTGGTTCTTGCTTAAAATTAGATGAGGTGAATTTGGCGCTCTTTTGCTTCCAAATAGTATGTTTTACTAAGTTTGCTTGAAATTGTCGATTAATTTGTTTTTCACCGATACATTATCTCCTTCGTATCCCTTGTACTCTAATCAATAATTTCTGCTTATATTTTTTAAAAAAATAAAAATGTAGAATGTCACTTGTTTCAATTGTCTGCCATTATCCTCGCAACCATAGCAGTAATTACAATAATCTTCATCGGGTGGTTTTGGCACCAACCAAAAAAGAAGTAGGAATTTGATTAAAGAAATATACAATGTTATGTGAAAAGTTTGAACATTTTCTGATGAATGTTGGTGCAAGAAAGAAGAGGAGAGGAATCAAATAAGTGGTGAAGAGATATACATACCTCATGATGATGACTATGAATCATAAGTAATTTTGCTAATGGTCACAACCATTGATGAAAATCATCTGTGAAAGTTATGATATCTTGACTCAAGGTATATAAATCACATGGTTGGGTATATATAAGGCATATGTGATTGTAATATGAAGAAGAGATGGGAAAAATGCACTTATTTAAAAAATATGGGAAACATTTCTAAGGTATTTAAGTGGAATAGAAAACACTTCTAAATGCACTTATTTAAAAAATATGGGAAACATTTCTAAGGTATTTAAGTGGAATAGAAAACACTTCTAAACACCTTAGTTTGTGTGATTCATATAGAGTCAGAGGGATTGAGAAACACTTTGGTAGAAAAGAGTATGTTTTTGAAAAATTTAAAGACTATTTTCTTGTAACATATTTGTAATCTCTAATAACGACTTTTGAAAGTATAGTGAATCGGATAGTTACTCTTTCCTTTAAATTAGATCGGTTTGATCAAACTGATTAAACAAATTTAATATGCTCGTCCTTTATCTTTCTCTTACTTGTCATGGATTTGATTATACTATTTGACATTTTTTTGGTTACTTTCAATTCATTAGTATTAATTTTAGATTTTCAAAGATATTTTACTACAGTATACCGCCTTCGTATTTAAAGGAAGTACTAAATTAACGTTTTAAGTTATAGCATATTTCTCGGTGGAACAATCAGTCTTAATTAACAATTAATTGCTCAAGTTTTAACAATTTCAGTTGATGGAGCGTCAATCTTGAGGGGAATGAGGCTGGTATGGTGCTAGAATGATCGGACGGAATCTTAATCGAACAATCTCCGCTTTAAATAAAATCAAGTAACAATCAAACGGAGTATGAAGCTTTCATTACAAGCATGGCCTTAGAAAGGAAATAGAAGTATCCAACCGCAGAGCCAAGAGCAACTCTTAGTTACTCACATGACAGATGATAGTTGAATTCCAAATGAATGATTCTCAGTTGATAAAGTACCAAGAGAAATGTCTAGGATCTTTCTATTCATTAAAGAGAAAGTGTAGTACATTTTATTTTATTCAAATTCCATGTATAGTCTAAGATGAAAAGTACATGAATTCTTATTTAGAAACCTTAAGACAAAAGAGCATCACTATCAGAAACTAATTGGATACTGGTGCCAATATATTTATTGTGTTCCTGAGATCTTTCTAATTCTAATTAAGCTGAACCATGGTGTCATATGCAGCACCAGCTTTCCAATCACTAGGAATAGCATTCTTCGACTGCACCCAATAAACACCATCATTTCCACTCACTTGAAACCTCAAATATATTTCACCATTTGGAGGATCCGCCGAGTCAAACACCACTCCATAGGCCCTCCTCATTAGCTCCCATTCTTGGCAATCTTCCTGCCATATCTCAACAGCATTGACATCATACATTCCATCTACGTACAGAACCACAACAGCCAAGTAATCAGGGTTTTTGCTGTTTTCATGGACTTGAGTCACTATGTTATAGCCGTTGTACATGCATGGAACTCTTTTGTATTCAACATCTACTACACCGTATTTGAAGAGCTCTGCAGATGCGTCTTCGTTGCGCCCTAATCTTGAGTAGCCGCGAGGACTCATTATGAAGTCTGTTCTATCTCCTTCGCCGTAGTCTGTTACCACAATGTTTGCTCCATTTTCATCGCAGTATTGAGGTATTTTACACCTCACCTAATTATAAATCGATCAAACATCACCAATATTAGTGGAAATGAATAGTTTTTGTTATGTAAATTAAATAAATATTTTGTTTCTCTACCTGATAGCATGCACCACAGCCACTACCATTCTTCCATAGCTTAGACACACCTGCAACACTGCCATCATTCACTGTCCTTCCATATTCTCCAAAGCCACAAGCTCCCCCTAAAATATATATGAATAATACAAATCATGTTATATATATTTGTTATATGCATATATAACATACATATTTACTTATATTTAAGACAGAAGAGGAGGGTGATATATACTTGGGGTCCCGTAGCAATCTGGACTACCGTAATATGTTGCTCTTGAGTCAGTAAAAGAGTCTTGTGAGAAACAAAGGTGAGGTAAGAGTAGTATGACACAAACAAGGCCAAGTTGTTGGTGGTTAAAAGTGAGTTCCATGTTGAAAGGACAAATACTCAGAATAGTAATTAAGAGTATACAAAGCTTTATGAGATGGGAAGCTGAGAAATGAGATGGGTTATATTTATAGTGCACCCAAGCCATACTTGGTAGTACAGGTGGTGGTCTAGGTTTTCTCCCACTTAAGGACTATATGATGTGCAAAATGCTTGAGATAATAATGATATGTACACGTAGAGCCTCAATCATAAAAATCTAAACCGAAATGAAGTATTAGTTTTCAAAAATCAAAATTATAGTAATAATAATTACTCCCACAAAAAAAAAAAAAAAAAAATATATATATATATATATATATATATATATATATATATATATATATATATATATATATATATATATATATATATATATATATAATTTTAGAGTGAGAATAGATTACATCAAGATATGCTTTATAAACATAAGTAATTTTTGTATTATATTTAAATTTTTCAAAAATTAAAATTTTTTTTTTTAAGTTTTACAAAAATACAAAAATCAATTGCAAAATATTACAAATATATAATATATTTATTTGTTAAAAAAGTAGGTATCGATAGACATAGTAGTGAATGCTAGTTGTTATAATAGTAATCAGTAATGATGAATGAGATTCTGTTGTGGTTTTTAGTGATTGAAATAGTGGTTGAAGTAGTAGTAGGTGGTGGTCACTGGCAGCTTATAATGGTTGTAATGGTGATTTAGAATCATAATTAATTATTAAATTGGTGATCGATGATGAATGCAATAGTGATCGACTTTGGTTAAGTGGTGGTTCACAATGAATGAAGTGGTGATGGGGTTATTGTATGAGTGTGGTGACAAGTAACTGTATGAGTGGTCATCGATAATGATTATTTTGAATGAAATGGTGATCAAAAATAGTTTGAATTATGATCAGTAGTGTTTAGAGTGGTGGTTGATAATGGCTAAAGTGGTAGTCATAATTAGGGTTGATTCAAGTTTTTTGATGTGTTGTGTATGTTAATTATGTTATAATTAGGGTTGATATAAGTTTTTTTTTTATGTGTTGTGTATGTTAATTATGTTTTAACCGTAACAAAATAATTATATTATAGTTTAACTATGACAAATCTATTAAGACATTGTGCAATTTAATTGTGAAAACTTTGAGTTCATGGAATAGAATGTAACTCATCTTCACCCTTAGTCATAATGATAGTTAGTAATAGTCCAATTAGACTATACATGGATAAAATGATTATTTATTTATTGTCTCATTCTATCTACTTTTTCTGTGTGGTAAGTAGTTAAAATCATTTTTGACAAAATAATACTTGTATTGAATTTTAAAAGTACTTGGCATAGTTGTACTCCCTCCGTTCCTTTTTAAGTGTCGTTTTAGAAGAATTTTTTTGTTCCTATTTAAGTGTCGTTTTATAATTTAATGTTATAATTTGTCATTTATACCCTTATTTTCTCAATAACTTCACCTCAAAATTTTCAATTAGTTATTGGAAAAAGAGAGTGTATGATTGAATTTATTTGGAAAGAGAAAAATAAATAAGGGTATATTAGGAAAATTAACTCTAATAATCCACTATCTTGGTTGGAGAGCTTTTTGCTAAAACGACACTTAAAAAGGAACGGAGGGAGTATCTTTTTAAAGAATATTTTGTGTATTCAATGCATTGAACCTTCTTGAGTATTTTCTTTATTGGGTCATGCTAACATGTGTCCTAAGGGCAGATGTTATGGATACTATAATTAAAAAAAGTTAAATGTAATTAAATGCAATAGAATCATATTTAAAGTTTCAATACATTGAATGCACGCGTTCCAAAAAAATATTTCTATAAATATCTCATTAACTTGTGCCCTTGGGGCACATGTTAGCTTTTCCCTTCTTTATTTGGAACCTTGAATATTTTCTTTATTTTCTTTATTTGGAAGCTTGAATATTTTCTTTATTTTCTTTATTTAGAATGCTTAAGCAGTCTCGTTAGCATGACCCTTTTTCTAATGCCAAAGAGGCAGAGATTAGATGTGAGATTAATAAAATACAAATATGTAACTAGCACGTGTATATTCGTTACGTGTTGGCACGATTCATATAAATAAGTGGGACTAAAGTAGGTGCTTCTTAAGCCAAGCCATCCATCTGGTGGCTCCCAAGTTGAAAACAGAGCTTAACATGCAGCTGTTGATACTTGATATGCTAAACACTATGAGGACAGTTCTTTGAATTTGAAAGTCAATCATTATTTCATTAAAACGCAAAATGCTCCACTCAAATTACTAATAATTATGCCATTAGAAACTTTTATTCTACTCTCACCGTTCGCTATTGCACTTGTGTAGTGCATTTCTGGTCTAATCTCTATGTTGCATTTCTTTCATGTAGTGAGACAACTATTCATAAAATTTCAAATTTGAATAAATCAGAATCAAACATGTATACAGCATTTTACAAACACTTGGGATTTGTTTCTACTACCTTATCTTATGGGATACAAAGCAGTCTATGGTGTTATAAACATGATATTCCAATATTGCAGGTTAATTGTACCAGTACTTGGCACAGTTGTATCTTTTTGGCTGCTGATCTCTTAGGTCCTTCATTTTCGCTGATCTACATTTCCATGCAAATTTCTGTAGTCATGAATCATGATCAGGAACTATTCCGTAAGAAAAACATATCACAAAAGCCACATATTACATATGCCCCAATAATGAAGAACCACAGGATTTAAAAATTACTCTTCATGTCATTTAAGAGTGAGAGGTTGATTGAAAGGGTGATGATTTTCCCAAACGAGTTTAAACATTCGAGCTTTAGGACTTTACTTTTACATAAAAATTAAACGTTAACTCATGGTCGGTGCAGTGCAGTCAATAGACCATTTCCAAATACCCATTTTATAGTAGCAAATACCAAATGCAACGCATAACCCTAAGGGGGAAGGGTAAAATGATAAAAACAAGTGATCGCCTAATTGACCAACCATGGCTTCATATGCATCAAGTTGCTAGACACCACAAACAACCAGGCAGAAAAAAATGAAGAACCACAGCATTGAAAAAGTGTTGGTTATTGGGAATGTTCACCCTTTACTTAGATAAATTTATTCAATGTTGAAGTTGCATTCAATTTTTAATATGACAATGACACCAGATGTACATTACCTCAACTTCAAGAAAATAGGGTTTATCTCCTGTAAGTCAAATAAGCTGTGCCTTTTTAAGGTCAGAAACAACGCCATGGTCCTTAGAGCCCCTCTCATTGTACAATACCTGCAAAAAGACAATTTATTTTAGTTTGCAAAGTAAATAACTGACTCCAAGAAAAAAACAGTCTAACCTAGATATGGCAAATACCTTGTCTATGATTCCATACTCAATAGCTTCACTAGGACTAAAATACTTTGGACGCCGAACATCAGCTTCAATCTGCTCGGGTGTTTTTTCAGTGTGTTTGGCTAACAAATTAACCTTGAAAGAAATCAAACAGTGGGTGTGTCAGTTACCATAATAATCTTTATATCAATCTTTGTCACAGATGATGATTTAAAACTACACCGATAAGAATCATACTTCAAAAGACAAAGTTTATTGTGAAGCCCAAATATATAGCTTTTAAAACATAAGTCGTTATTCATAATCTCAATTTAGATTGAAGTAAGCTAAAAGATTGTTATTCTAACCAATTCTGTCTTCACTTTCGAGATTTCTCTTCTTGCAAGGTTGACATCTGTTGCTTGACCTTGATACCGTGTAATTGGCTGCAAATTGAAAAAGAAAACATGGTTAAGGTGTTTGGAAAAAGATAGTCAAACACAAAATAAACTGAATATAGAACTAAATGGTTGAAATCAAACCTGTCTTATCATTATAGTTGATGATGGCAAAGCAGAACGGTTACCCTTTGAACCAGCAGCCAAAAGTAAGGCTGCCTCTCCCCAAGCATTGCCAACACATAGAGTAAAAATAGGAGCTTTGATATAGCTGTACGAGAATTACTTAGCTAGGTTTAATAATCATATAAATGTTTTACAGGGACTTCTACAAGTTGGGAACAGGTTATACGATAAAGAGATAGTATGCCAATTCATTGAGGTTGGGGCGGTGCAGAGAAGAGTAAAATATAATTATTCCATTAATAAATATTTGGCAATATGTCCAGTTGTCCACTTAAAAACCACCAATAGATATTGACCATTTGACATCATATTTCTAATAACTATGGGGAGAAATGTGAATCCAGAAAACAAATAGAATAGAGAAAGAAGGTAATATGTTAGTGCAAAATCTCCACCAAGTAGCATGCCTGCAGCACGGCATGACTATGTAGGCGCAAACCCGGGTAAATTAACATTTTTAAAGACAAAATGGCATTTGGTTACAGAATAGAACACTGTTACCTGTTATGCCTAAAAAAAACAAAATTCTAGAAAATACAATTTATCTTCACTAATAGATCTCATTTTAAGCTCACTCTTATATGTTAAGCATATCTTCATAAATCATGCCAAAACATAATTTAGCAATTAGCCAGTCAGTTGAAGTAGTTAAAACACTTTCTAATGACCCAACAAAAGTATGATAAAAGAAAATAGATGACAGGGTCTAACAGGTGATAACCTCATTAAATCATAAACTGCAAGTGCTTCAGTCTCATAACCCAACTTCACATCTCCCTGAAAGAAGGAAACAATATTCTGTTAAACAAATGGATCTTTTCATGGAAACTTGAGCTTGAGCCCCATTTTTTTAGTATCTGATCAGAATTATTTGTGGATATTTCTGCTTGGCAAAAAAATTGGAACAATAATTCACATGTCCGAAGCCAGAAATGAAACGCTATAGCCCAATCATATAGATTAATGTAGCCAACACTCCTGGCAGGAAAAGTCTTAATTGTTGCTCCTGTCAATGTTGAATATGATATTTTCCTGAAATTAGGCAGTTCTCTACTCGAAAATAACTTCTACAATTTGATACAAAAATAAATGTCGTAGGTTGTATTGATTTTGTTAACTTCGGATAGACATGCTATTTAAAGTAACTATTGAATTATTAATTTATAATAGTATACATGCCTTAGGTAAAGGTTAGATATCACTGTATATCTCCAAGATTAAAAAACCTTTTAACTTAAAAATTGGCTAGTAGATAGCCAAAATAAGCTTTGAGAAAAGTTTTGGCCTAGTTTTTTAGTAAATAAGGTTGGCCTTGTCTAGACCTGATGTAGAATAGGTCATAGACTTCCCAATAGGCATCCTGGTCCATTTCCATCCCAACCTGGTACTATACTAGATAATACATATTTAAACCGAAAATTAAAAAACATCATTTACCTTGGTTGTCCCAGTGGAGTTTATGTACATATAAATGGGTTTTTTTTCATCATCATATTGAAGGTAAAGAAATTCAGCAACCATCAACTCTGTGACAGATGGAACGAGAGACATGCCCAAGTAAACAATTCGATTTTTGAACAAGTAAGAAGCCAAGTCTGGTGGAGGTTGCTCCCATGCAGTCCCTCTTTTGAAAGGAATAACCTATCCAAAGACAAGAAAAATTGAACGTCAAGCCTGTATAAATAATATAAGTAGCATATATTGTAGCTTGGTGTGCCATAAATTATTGTACATACATGTTATATATTTATTTGCATAAAGTATAAATTGTGCATGAGCAGCATTATCTGTTGAACTTAAGGGTTTTAATTTAAAAATAAAAAGAGAAGAAAAAAATAAGAACTTGAATATTTATTGATAAAATAACTTGATAGAAGCTTAACCATTAAGCAAAATTCATAACTCAAGACTGAACCACTTAGCATAATAAAACAAGCTTAACTCCCACGTGAATCAGAGGCTACCAAAGCTAAACCATTGAGAGAAAAACAAAAATATCAAAGCTTAATCACCTACTAAGGAGGAAGCTAAAACCAAGTCAAGTGAGACCGAACAAAGGGCAGTAGTCAAGAAACGCTCAATGACTCAATCAGCAGTAAAGAAACCTTCATAAGTAGGACCTTGAGCCGGTAGGTGTCCTAAACAAGGTTTAACAAAGACGAGCACAGATCACAATAGAAAAGAGGAAACTATTTTGAATACAATTGTCATTACATTCCGAAACTTACGGGAACTCAACAGCAGAGTAGCAACAGAACATATCAGGTAGGATTGAATCAAGCTCTAGATACCATGTTGAAGTTATGTAAGACCATGAATATCAATGATATGAATAACTTGATAGTAGCTTGACCATTAAGTAGAACCCGTAACTCAAGGCTAAACTACTTAACATAAGCAAATATAAGCTTAACAACTACATAAGGGAGAAGCTACCAAAGCTTAACCATCAACTGCAGAATGTAAAAGATGAGTCTTAACCACTCAAAACTGAAGCAAAATTATCAAAGCTTAACAACCACCTAACGAAGGCAGAAAATTAAAACCAAGTCAAGTGAGGCTGAACAACGCATAGTCATGAAACACTCGAACAGCGGCAAGGAAACCCTCAAAAGTGGGCCCATAACCCACAGGTTCTAGAATCAAACTAGACTCTAGATATCATAGGTAATGGAGTGTTAGTTTGAATGAGACAATGCATAATGATGATTATTTACATCTTCTATATGTTACACCATATTTACCAAACACACATCAGTCTACCTTTCAATAAAAGAAGCTCCCCGTACCAAAAAAACAAAATATATCATATAAAGTATAAGGACAAATGAACAAAGGTCTTCCCCTGCAATGTAAGAATTTGAATATATGCTTTAATCAAAGACAAAACAGTCGGGGAAGACTGAACTAAAGTGTATCCACTTCCCATTTCTGCCAAACCTCTCGAGCAAACAAAAAATTGCGTGCTCTCCAGACTTGAGGTACCCCACATGACCAAGACTGACATAGGGAGAGGTCATTTATACCAAATATAAGATCAATTCTGTGAAGAGAAGTATTCAAATCTTCATTTTTACATTTTGTCAATTGATGATAGGTTATTTTCATTTAATGGTAAGATGAAGCAACCCTGATTCAAAATTCCTTACTTTGTAAGGTATGCTCTGAGGAATTCTGCATTTGATATAGAATTCTTTCGGTTCAAGGATGAAGATGTTCCTTTTCGGCTAAAATGGGAAACATACAGTAGGGCATTTGGATAAAGTGTGTTTGACTTGGTTGACTACATAATACATTTCCAATCCCAGAGTAAAACTCTTGAAAAACAAAACTTCTTCCTTGTTCATTAGCCATGACAAATTTTAAAACACAAGTAACTCAACCATTTTTTCTCATTTGCAAAACGAAAGTTATAAACCCTTAAAATAAAACCCTCTAATAATGTTTAAATTCTTAAAACCATACTCGAAATTATTACATGCTATGAATTTTAACTTCAATTGCTTATCCAATACCAATTTTACACTAGAAATATGAATGTAAAGATAAGTTGAAAAATGTTAAGAAAAAATTAGTACCATAGTAACGACGCCTCTTTTGGCGCCGGAACTTTGAAATGACGCCGGATTGAGGCAAGGAGGTCGGAGCTTGTGACCGGAGAAAAGGCTAGAGGAACTGGTGATTACGGTTGAAGGTGCGACGAAATCGGTGGAGATAGAGTTCCTGAAAGAGGATTTGATGGCTTTGATAGGGGTTAGGGTTCTTGATGAAGAAGGAAACAGTAGCATGGGCTTGTTGACTGCGAAGGTAAAAGCTGAGTTGGCGGTTGCAACCTCCATGGTTATGTTCTACACTCCACGGTGGTGTTCGGAATTCAGATAGTGAAAATGCGAGGGTCGAGGGAGATTGCCACAAATTTTGATTACGTACTTTTTTTTATATTGGGCCACTCATCTAATTGGGCCATCGGCCTAATTGAATACTCTTTAAAAATATCTCGAAGAATGTACTAAACACCCCACAAGCTGACCTGCACCCCCTATTTAATTTCATAATACCAATAATGCCTCTCTTATAGTTTATTGTGTGCATATATGTGGATGACTTGATCTTCACAGAGTGTAAGATCAAGGAGTTTTAGATGATTGATATTGGACGACTTTCATATTATCTTAGCATAGAGGTAAAAAATGAGAAAGAAGGAATGTTATGTTAGAATAAGATTTGGTTTTGCACTTTATCTTTAAATTTTGATGATAACAACACATATATTTTATATGTAAATAATTTTGTTTTTAATGGTTTCTTGAGTGTGCAGATTAGAAATGCTTATTGATTCAGGATTGTTGTCTAAAGAATTATCAAATATGCTTGGCACGTTAGAAAGACTATTCTCTTCTACTTCTGAAGAAACATCAGTAGTTCTGAAGAATGTTGAATGTTAACCAGAAAGAGAATCTCATGTACGTCTGAATAAGCTACTGCTTCAGAAATCTCAAGTGTCTCCAGAAGAAATAAGTCTATAAGAAGTTGTTGCTTCGAGATCAGAAAACAAGTCTACATCATATACAAGTTGTTGCTTCAAAAGATCAAATTTCAAGATATGTTTGTCAAAAGAGTTGTTGCTTTCAACTCTGATGACATAGTTAAGATCAGCTGATAAAGATCATGATCAGAAGTACAGATTAGTTGTCATGACTCAAAGTTCAGATATTATGACTTGTTTTCATAAAAGTTGTTGCTTTAGATATCTGAAAAACCTTGTTCTATTTCTGAAAGATTCGGACACTATTGCACGTAATGTTATATGGATTCTTTCTCACTCCTCAAATTATTTATATTACTTCAGATACGTATTTAATTTAGGAAGTTATGCATCGTATTTCATAAAGGATGTTGCAATCAATTATGAAATACAAGGTTTTGTTTCTAATGGCACTGATGTTTTCATGATATCATAACATAGTAGTTTCTAAACTACTCATCAAAAAAACTCATCAGAAAAACAAAGACAAAAAGTTGATCTCTTCCTAGCTTATTACTTCATATCAGAAGTACTTCATTTGAAGATAAGATAAAAAACTTTATCAAGAAGATTTCAGTACAACAGTATGCTTAACAATTTCAAAGACGTTTGTACTATTCAAAAGTTGTCTTCCACACTATCGTGATGAAGTTGCAAGCTACAGGCTAAGGAAGTAACGTGTTGTACTATCCAACATCTACATTGATACTATCCGTTGGAAAGTAACCGTTGGCTCTGGAAAAGACTCTTATATCCTCACAATGACTCTTTTTCAGAAGACTATAAAAGAAGATCAAAATTTCAGAAGAAAGACTGCTGGAAATATCCAAGGCTTGATGCTCAATACCAAAGATGCTGATTGCAAACACTAAAATAGCGAATGCCAAAAGCTCATGCTGAAGCCACCAATGATGCTAAAGAAGCCAAAATATTCAAGCGAAGCTGAAAGCTGAAGCCAGACATAAAATAGGATAAAGAATGAAGAGAAAGAAAAGAAAGAAGAGAAAGAAAATTACTACAAGATGTTACCCAAACATTCATCAAATACATCTTTGTAGAATCATGTAAAAGTAAGGAGTTGTTGCTCATATCTTGCTTAACACTTTTGTGTTAATTTCTCTTGTACTTAAACATTTGTGTAATCAGCTTAATAGAAGCAATTATGTAAACACAAACATTAAGAAACTGTTAGTTATTTGTTCCTTGAGTGACTAGTGTTAGTCTGTATACTCAACAAGACTTTGATAGTTTGTCATTATGGAGAAATCTCCTTCAAGCGGCCAGTTGGGTCAGAATTCTTGAGGAGTCATTGATCGTTATATCTCTTAGGGGACCAGGTGGGTCAGAATTCTTAAGACATCACTAACAGATTGATCAATGCTTTGGTTGTTAGTCACCGGCAATTGGCTCGTGCAATTGTAATCATTTTGATGATTAGTGGGTTAAGTCATTTTCTAAGGAAAAATCACATTGGCGGGTGGACGGGACTAACCTTTTCTAAGGGGAACCTGGATAACATGAATGAGTCATTTTTATATTCATCGCATTCATTTATTTTTTATTGTATGCGATAAGAGGTTCATACAATGGAGTTTGGAAATAAAAAATAAATGAATGAATATAAGTGGAATAACAACCACCTCTAGCTCTCATGATAAGCAGCCCCCTGCTCATGAATAAAACCATTTATATTTTGTCTTGTTGAAGGGATAACAACAACCTCTAGCTCTCGTGATAAGCAGCCCCCTGCTCTTGGAGCCTCTCCTCCAACTTCTTCACAAATTTGTCACGTTTTTCCTATCTAACATTGTCCTGGACTAGCCCAAATGTTCCAATTGGCTCAATCCACTATTTGGCGTAAATCGGCCCAAGAAGCATTGGTTCAACCCATGAGAGCCAATAGGGTAAATTTCTCCCCCTCATTCTGAGCACGATTAGAGATTAGTCGAGCACGCTGGGATCCCGTCCCTGGAAATGGCTAGTATCCCGGGCACGACTAGTTAAGACCTAGTCAACAGTCCCCTATATTCTGGGCCGGAAATAACGCGCAGGCCGATGAAGATATGAGATCCACTATACTCCAATGAGAACACTTATAAATAGCCATCTATCCCTAGAGGGCAAGGTAACCCAAACTTTGCCCAAAATCTCATACTTTTTGTTGTACCTTGTTGTTCTCTTACTTACTTTGGCATCGGAGTACCTTGCAGGTACAACCCCCTTTTTTCCTCTACCATCACTGAAGATCAAGCCCACCGTTGCTGGCCACCTATTCTGCCCGTAGAGAATAGTGGCGTCGTTTGTGGGAAACTCTAGCTTCCCTATTTCTCTTTCTTGACCGCTTCTTGCGCTTTCAAGAGCTCAGAAACCAAAGTTATTACCTTTCATCTCTCATGGTTGGCAACAACGAAGATTTCTCCACTCTTGACGCTGCGCAGATGGGAAAGAACGACGTTGAGCTCGTCGTACCTCCCAACACCAACGTCTCTCAGCCTCGTGATGGTCACACGACTTCTTCTTCCTCAAAGGATGCCCGCAACAATACCACCTTCCACTACGAAGGCACCAGCGACAAAGATCATCAAGAGGAAATTCTTGAGAACACCTTCCTGGTCACCGAGCCAACGCAGGCCGACCCTACCATGGTCGCCATCTTCGCCACCCTGAATCAGACCAACACCTTGATCTGACAGTAGAACGATCGGAGTGGAGCATTGGAATAGAGGCACCGCGCCAAGACTCCCCCTCACAAACACTCACGTTCCGAGCAGGATACCTTGGAAGCCAAGAAACGTCAACATTCGCCGAGACTCCCCCTCACGAACACTCACATTCCTTCGAAGCATCTGCCAAAAGCCTCAACTCCATAAAGATTGCTCCTCGGCTAGAGGCCAAGTTAACATTGCCTGCCAGTTACGGGGCATCCAAGCCGTTGCCGCACATAGATGCTGTCGATCTGGATAGTCGCTTCTACAGGGAATCCGAAGGAAGAGTAGAAGCAAGGAAATCTATGGCGATGAAAATAGAGGATATCTTGTGTCCCATCCTAGACAGAGACTTCAAGCTCGTACCACTCGGAGAAGACTCGACCAAATGGGTAAAGATCGGAGCCGACCTGCCCAAATTGGCCAAAAAATAGCTGGAGGCGTGCCTACGAGAGAATGCTGATCTATTTGCTTTGAGCGTCGCATAGATGCCCGGTCTCGACCCAGAGGTAGCGTGTCACCAACTGATGATCGACCCTGCGTGTAAAGCCATCGTCCATAGGAAGAGGAAACGGTCCCCAGAGAAAACGGTCGTGGCTGAGTTAGTTGTTAGGGATCTCTTAGAGGCGAATTTTATTTTGGAGGCCAAGTATACTACTTGGTTGTCCAATGTTGTACTTGTCAAAAAGAATAATGGAAAATGGCGCATGTATATTGACTATACTGATCTCAATAGGGCTTGCCCTAAAGACGCATACCCACTATCGAACATAGATAAACTAGTAGATAATTCCGCCAGTTTTAAACTACTATCGTTCATGGACGCATATTCGGGAAACAATCAAATCCCTATGGCCAAGGGCGACAAAAAATACACAGGTACGCATGACAGAATCGAGCAATTATAGTGGGACGTAAAAAGGGATATCCCCAGACAACTACTCAAAGACACCCCAACTATCCTTCGCCAACTTGGTGGTGAAGAAGGAGAAAAAGACTCATGCGGTTGATGTAATAACCATGTATTCACAAACCATCTCAAAAGCCTTGATGAAACCCAAACTATTGGGAAACAACTAAGAGGGAGCGAAACTAAAAACCCTTAAGATCTCTAAAGAAGAAGCCTCAAAGGGGTAACTAGACTAAAAATCATCAGCGTTGTTGGACACGATGAAGGAGGTAGACATTATCCTTTATGTTACTGAGAAAATAGTAGAACAAAAATAAATCACCACCATCGCCATAATCATAAAAAAAAAAAAAGAATGTTAACCTAAAGGCATGTACCTAGCTTAAACCCTATCTAGATAAAATCTTCGTAAAACCTACTCAATGTAGAAGGTAAAGAAAAAAAAGGAAGTCATACTTGGAAGGAGGTTGCGAATGGAGAGATGAAAAAAGTGAAAAGTTCAGGCAAGCTTGCAAGATATATAATGCAATGGAACAAAATGTAAATGACCATATAGATTCCCTCACAATATTTTTATAAAAAAATCAGCATGTTTCCGACACGTGCCACTAACGTATAGGGTCTCGAAAACAAACTATAATTGCTTACATTAAATGAAAGTAAGTGTGACATGCTGGATGATTGACTGACATTCCAAAACTAACATTTTTTAGTTATCCAGGAAACATCTGGCATCTGACTCATCCATCGAGGGCTCAAGTAAGTAGTCACCTCAAGTTGAGAGCCTCACTTATAGTCGAGGGACTCTTCCTTTTAAGATAGTCATTTTATGTCGTGGGAGTTGCCTCAAGCTAAGGTACTCGCCCTTTAAATATAGTTGCCTTCAGCAGGGGGACTCACTGGTAAGGCGAATGGCTCACTTTCAATGAAAAAGGAGCTTGAAAATACTTCATCCTTAGCAAATCACTCGTGCTTAAGGGGACTATGTAGTGTTATATTTGTGAGTGTCCTGAACAAGGGCACCCTCTCCAAATAATGGTACCGCCTAAGCGACTCCCAATGACTCGCCCGAGGGCACTGGTGATGTGTAAGAATATTAGTCAAATGAGAGAGAGAGAGAGAGAGATAGAGAGAGAGAGAGAGAGCCTTCCACTAACTCATGAAGGATAGGTGGTGAATAACCTCTCTTGATAAGAAGGAAGAGATTGTTGCCACTTTAGGTTACTCAAACCCTAGGCTCAAAAGGCCTCTATAAATAATCTCCTATATAGAAAAGTGATACAAATAATTAAACACTAGAGTATAGAGCTCAATAAGATCATAATTCATATTGATCATACCCCTCGTGCTTATACCTAAGCGCAACATTCATCTATAAAGCCTCTCACCTCATGTAAGCAGGACTTTAAAAACCATTGTAAAACACCATCATACAAGGCTTCTCGTCATCGTGGATTAGCCCAAACTGTAACACCCCAAATTCTAGACTAATTATTTATTTAATTATTTTAGCGTGAATCTATGAGTCGTTGTGAAGTATTGAAAAAGTGATGATATATTGAGTCCTTATTATGGTTTGTGATGATCTGTGATGTTTGAGATTATGATGACTTATGTGATGTCTTGGTGATTCATCTGATATCGTGATGGTTTGCGTGATGCTTATGTGCATTGATGAATTTTGGCGTATTTTAGAATAATAAGTGGAATTATTTTAATTAGTAGAATAAAATAATATCAGTGTTAGAGATATTAAGGGTAAGAGTGGTCATTTGTGAAGAGTAAGTGAGGGAAATATGGGAAGACCATATTAGGGGTCCTAGGGGTAAAAAGAGAAAAGAGGAAATAAGTAATCATTATGTACGATCAAAGTTTTGAGAAGAGGCAGAGGGAGAGAGCTAGGGCACGAAGAACATGGAGGAATACGTAGAGAGAACGCGAAGAGAAATAGAATCCAACCGTGAATTAAGGTAAGGGGTGACTATTCTTTATTAAATAGTATTATAGTTTTGATGATGGTAGAATAGATTAAGAGTTGAACCTCTATTTAGGATGTTAAGGTTTATGAGATTCTGACACTGACATGCCTAATTTGATGAATATAATACAATTGGTTTGTTATAATTGATGGATGATAGTTATATTGCATTGTTGTTGTGTTAGAATCATGAAAATTGATGAAAATTGGTCACTATAATGTGTGGGTTCGTATTTGGTGTTGATAGTGAAGATAGGAATGAAGAAAAGTCATAAAATTGGAGTTTTCTGCTACAGCAGCGCCAGGAACCGGTTCCCAGGTGGGAGGAACCGGGTTCCCATAGTAAAAACCCGAAACGGGGTGATTTTGTCCAGCAGGAATCGGTTCCCAGATGGGGAGGAACCGGGTTCCACAGATTTTTCTTAATTTTCACTTAACTTTAAAAGCTTCTAACTTTCAAACCGTAAGTCCATTTTGGACGTTGTTCCTTAAATTGAATGCTCTACCATATGAAATAAAGAAAACAACAATAACTTGATTTTATTTTGAAAAGTATCGTTTTCTCCAAATGTGGTTTATTCTTGTTTTGCATAGTTAATGAGGTGCAATGATTTGTTGTTTGCATAATTGAATATGTGCAATGATGTGAGTTGTTATAATGTGATTGCTTCTGCTTGTTATACAAATGGATGTTATTCGTGGTAAATATGGTTATCATGTGTTTGGAGGAATGTTTTATCTGTTATGATGTCGTGGTTGTAACTGGTGATTGATATACATATATTGTTGATGTAAAATATGTGTTGTTATGGCTGAGAAATAGCATAACTGTGTGTGGCTATTGATTGTTGTGTTGGTTGATGATTATGACATCTGGTTGATTAATGTTGATGATGAGCATGTTATGGGTGATGCATGCATTTCATAATCATCATGTGGCTGATCCTTGACGATGGTGGATCAGTGGTAGCTAATTCCCATTGTGTGGAATTAGTGAGTGGGTGTTGCCGTATCCTTGACGATGGTGGATCGGTGAGATGAGTTATCCCATGTTTGGTACCACATGCATATAGTTGCATTGCATTAGGTGTATGAATCACTATAACTAGAATGGAAGTGTTCCAATGTTATAATATTGTGTGTTGATTAATGATTGTGATTGGTGGATGTGTGTATAAATTGTGACATGTCAGGATGAAATCCGGTGTTATGATTGTGTTGTGTTATTGGTGCATACTTTTGACTTGTGCTTGTGATTGGTATGAATTGGTAAATCTGAATATGCTAAGTAGGGTGGATAATTGCTTATGAATTCTATATCTGACGATTTATAATGCTATTTAATTTATGATGTAGTGTCACCCTTACTTTGATGATTTCAGATTGAAGTAGCGGCTTAAGCGATCGGTGAGGATGACTTGTAAAGTCATGTCTTTAGTTTTAATAAATAGGTGTCGGTGTCATGCTCTGAGACTTGTAACACTGGGGGACGCTTGATTGAGAGTTGATTATACTCTATTATTTTATTTTGATTGTTTGGATAATTATTTCTTTTGAAACTAAGGCATGTGACCTTATGAATAGTATTTTATGTGGTTTTAAGAATTATCCAAAGTTTGTTTAATTTCCGCTGTGATAAACATGAATTTTATTCCAATCAAATGTTGTTTCTCAACAGAGAATGATCATATGTAGAATTTATTTAAATGAATTGTGACGCCCTTTTATTCATGTTAAACTCTGATTGCTTTATAATTTACGCGGGAAAATAGAAGGGTGTTACACAAACCACCTTACAATGTAATATCCCCACAAAGTCCTATGAGTTTCCCTGCCCTTGTAGGGGGAACACACACACACCTGTATTTTTTTGACCAGTACATGTTTCCTTTCAATCTTTAGTTCCCAAAAAATAAAGGAATAACATGCCAAAATTTATAGGATAACATGTGGCGCCTCATTAAAAATCCATGAGCCTTATTACCAACGCATGGGAAAAGAGTGTTCCCCACAAAACAAAGAATGCCATAAGAATTAAAACGACATAGACAATATCTCGCCTTAATCAAATCAAAAAAATAAGTTAAAGTAAACTAAATATGGCTTAACGCATAAAAAATTAAAGGTTTTCAACAAGTCTCTTCTTTAGCCATCTATGTGCTCTCCTGGAGTAGGGTGGCCAAATCTTCATTCTCGAAAGTTGCATCTTGTGGCTTAAGCCCCAACTTCACGTCTACAATGTTCACTTCTTTTGTATATGTTTGTTGTGTGTGGGTCACAGCCATTATCTTCTTCAAATTTAGACTCTTTACATAACATTTCCTAAAGATCTTTTGACCCCCTATATAACCTTAACTTGCCCATCTGCAAGTGAGTATTTCATGTATAGATACAATATATATATATATATATATATATATATATATATAGGTAGACTTAAAAATGGTTGAAAGTAGGCCACATATAATCATGTTATATGAGGAAGGTGCATCTCTAACAAGATACCTTACCTTGATCAGCTCAACGTTCTCCCCATCACCAAACATGGTCTTAATGGTAATATATCCCTTTATATATACTTTCTCACTCGAGAACCCTACCAATGATCCTTGGAAAGCTTTTAGGTCGTTCAAGTATAGGCAAAGTCTTTCAAAATAATCCAAATAGAGGAAGTTTGTGAAGTTTCCTTGATCAATCAACACTCTCTTAATCTCCTAATCGTCACACCCTACCATTATGACCATGGGGTTGTTACCGTGTGGGTGGATGTCTGCAATGTTCTTCTCAGATAAGCTACTTTCAAATTCCAAGGTTCTATTTTCCCTAAGTCGGGGTTTGTGGGAGACCCTTTAATGGTGAAAATATTGCATGCATACCTCCTGCAGGTGGAATTGGTCTCCCTTCTCCCATTGAATCCTCTGGTTATGATATCAAGGGTGAGATGCATAGTTCTGACCTCACCCACTTGCCCGGTTCTAGGCATGGCAACAAACCCGCACCTATGGGTATTCACCCGAACCCGCCCCGAAGTTAATGGGGAAAAACTCGCTTTAATTGGGTTTAGGTTTGGATTTTCCCCGATTATAAAATATGGGGACGGGTCGAGTAATGGGGACAATAGTATCCACCCAGAACCCGCCCCGTTTATTTTATTATGTACATTATTATTATTTATATTTTATAATTTAGAATATTAACTATGTGGCCAATGTTTTGATATTTTGATTTGTATTTATTATTTAAAATATTTGAAATGTATGTATGGAATTTTTTGAAATTATTTTATTTTATTATTTATAATGTAATTTGATTTTGGAAAAAAAATAAGTATTTCTATTAAAAAATTCATTTCAATAAATGGATGGTGGTGGAACGGGGATACCCGAACCTAACCCGAACCCGTTTGAGTCGGGTTTGAGTTTTAATTCTCCATCCCCATTTGGGTTTTAGGCAGAGAACGAGGATTGTTTAAGGATTCGGGTTTGGGTTTGGAGAGGTAATAAGCATCCCCGACCCGCCCTGTTGCCATGCCTACATGATTCTTTTCCTTATTGGGTTTGGGACTCCCGAAAGCATCATGTCCATGAGAGCTAGATTTGCCATGGTGTCTGGGTGGCATTGCCTCTAACATATTTCTTCAAGTAGCCTTCTTAGATCATATGCGTTATCTCCTTCTTGAGTTGATATCAGTCAGCGGTATAACTCTCATTGACCTTATGAAACTTATACCACGTGTTGGGTTCGAGCCTTATGACGTCTGACTTGAGTGTTCGAGGTATTGGAATATCATGCATATGAAGAACTTCACTCCATATTTTCTCACGACGAGTGTTTAAGGGAGTGAAGTTCTCTACAAGTTTCCCAATCCGTTTAAACATCACCCTATCTTTAATGGACGAGTATGAGGAATCAAGTCTGCTAGCTTTACGGTCTTTGATATCTCTATACTTCTTTTCGGATTTGCTTTCCTCACCATTTATATAACATTAAGCATGTGTCACCACCTTTTCTAAAGACATTGCATTCTTTTGAACGAGAGATTATTAAAATGCCCCACCCTCAATCCATTTTGGAATGATCCAACAAACATTTCCTTATTGGGGGTGTACGACCTTAATAGTCACCTCATTAAAGCGAGAAAAGTATTCCTTAAAAAATTTAAAAGGATCTTGGTGAATGTTGATGAGGCTGATGGTAGATAATTTCTTCATCAGGTCCTCGTAGTTGGTGACCGAGACGTCATGGTAGGCTAATATACCACGTTATGGTTGCATCTCCGAATGTGCTAGATGGAAGTTTGCATTTTAAAGAATTAGAAGCTCTAATAATCACCATTTGCATGTTGATGGAGGCGATATGTTCATATAAGTCGTTGTGCCCATCAAACTTAGAAAACAAAGACGGGTGGAAGTTCTCTAGCGCCCTCATATCTCATCAGAGAGAGGTTAGGAATATATGATTTTGATTTCTCCGGGAGTGTCAATCTTATGCTGTATTGCTGGATGTGAGAGATGTTGTCTTCTAGAGTTTGGTTTTGACAACGTAAGTCATCAATAGCGGCTCAAATTTCTCGTGACGCTCACATCATCATCAAACTCACCATCAGTCGGAGTTTCTACCTTCTTGTTTACCATGTTGGATAAAATGGTTAGAGACGTGGGTAACAATCTAGTTGAACGTTGTGGTGTTTATCCATATCAGTTTTACTGGTGCCCACAACGAGTGCCAATTGTATTTGCTAAAAGTACAATACGTGACAACCCTTTGTAATGTATGACTGTCAGAGGTTTTTAGGGTTGTTATGGTGTTAGAGTAAGCTCACGTAGCAATAGTGAGAAGCTCTATATACTAGTGTTTTTACAAGTTGAATTGAATGTCCCTCTTAACATCAGGGTTAAGGTATTTAGAGAAATCTCTTAGGTCTGAATCTTAGACTTCAAGAAAGTAATACCATATTTCACGAGCATGGAAATCATGCAGATATCTCCCATATTATTGTAGAGAATGAAGCTTCCTTTTTTTTACTTCCTCCCCCACACCATTATAGATAAGGAAACATCACCTCCACGTTTTCACAGAAAGGCGAGTGATACGAAAAATAGTCACCATAACCACATGATGGACACTCACTTCAATAAATGGACGGTTAGAAAGTTAACAAGGGCGATAAATTATGTCCTCTCCCCTTAATGAACTTCCTATACCGCCTTTGTGAGTTTTTTTTTTTTTTTTTTACGAATATACCTATACATAGCCCATACTCCTTTAGTACAATAATTCTATTTTGTAGAAAATTCACTCAATTTTATGTTGTAGTGAATCCCAATCGTTGATTTAAAATCAAACAATTTGAATATCAACTTTAATTTCGTGCAATAAAACAATATCAACCATCGATTTAAAATCAAATGATCCATATTCGATAGAGTGTCAATTCCCTCCTTTGTTAGCTTGTACCTGCTTCTTTCTTTGTACTAAGTTGTAAGTAAGAAATCGGTGCAATCCAAGGATAGTGCATAGTAATAAATGATTGGATGTTGAATTGATGACAACCAAAAAAAGCCAAACAAAGTTACACATCCTATTAAACGAGCAAGGCAGGGCCAGCAAATTGCAATTATTTCACTTAAAAAAAAAGCAGCTTTTATAGTAACTTATTACTAGTAATTACCTAGTCACAATTCACTTGCTCATTCCCCTTCTTATTGTGCTGTGCCATTCTGAAAAGATGAGATAGTGAGAGAGGATAGAGAGATAGCCTAAGAAACGTAACCAGAAACCG
This sequence comes from Vicia villosa, assembly GCF_029867415.1. Classification (NCBI taxonomy): domain Eukaryota; kingdom Viridiplantae; phylum Streptophyta; class Magnoliopsida; order Fabales; family Fabaceae; genus Vicia; species Vicia villosa. The sequence goes on from NC_081180.1 coordinate 54,376,454, forward strand.
AAAACTCAGAAGAGAGAATACCCAAACCACACATTCTCTCTCTCTCTCACACTATCATCATCCATCAATGCAATTGTAAAACCATGTCAACTACCTTCTCCATGGCTTCTTTCTCTCCTCTTACTCCAATCTCAACCACTCATTCTTCTTCACACTCCAGACCCCATCACCTTACCCACCACCACCACAACACTCTCACACCCAAAAACCTTACTTTTTTTACCCTCTCTCCCTTGAGAGTTTCTGCTGGAACTTCTGATTCACCTGAAACTGCTGTCAAACCACCACCAGAGAACATCTCTGTCGGTACAAATGGTTCTGCTTCTGCTGTTACTGCTGTCGAGGAAGTTAAGGTTTCCAGCGGGTTTGTTGACCCTAGATGGGTTGCTGGGACTTGGGACTTGATGCAGTTTAGGAAAAACGGTACCACTGACTGGGATGCTGTTATTGATGCTGGTAATGTATTTTAGGCTAAAATTTTGTTCTTTTATTGATTTTATCTGTGAATGTTTAGCATGTGTTTGGTTCTGCCGTGAAAAAAATTGATTTTTTTGAATGAGTTGATTTGGTAATATATTCAATTAAACTCAGATCCATTTTGGGCTATTGATATTATGCTCGCAGAATTACAAGTGTTGGTAGGGTTTCACATATGGAAGTAAACAAATTTCAATAACTATGAGTTTTGTAGATACTAGATAGTACGATTTACAGTGTTTATTTGAGAAGTTTCAGTTCTGTAATCAAGACTGGGGTATAGATGCATAGTGATTAGACTCATATGTTGTCATCTCCTCGTATTTTATTCTTTATTTCCAAATAGTTTAAGCTTCAACTTATCGAAGAATCAACTGAATTTCTGTTTTGGTCATTTCTATACTCAGAGGCGAGGAGGAGAAAATGGCTCGAGAATAACCCAGAATCATCCAACAATGACAGTCCTGTAGTGTTTGACACCTCCATTGTACCTTGGTGGGCATGGATAAAAAGGTTCCATCTCCCTGAAGCTGAACTACTCAATGGTTAGTTTTGTTTTGTATTCTATAATGATATGTGGGAATAAAGGTTTTTTTTTTCAACAAGAGAAAATAGTTCTGTCAATCACAGATCACAGTTAATAGTGGTTTATCCAAATTCCGCTACGCTGCAGCACTGCTATTTGGCAACATTGCCATGTTGTAACGACATAGCCTCTATTTGACAACACTGGAAAAAAAAATCATCTGTTTACCTTTTTTTCTTGGGTGTCATGCAGGTCGCGCAGCAATGATAGGATTTTTTATGACATATCTGGTCGATAGCTTGACAGGAGTAGGTCTAGTTGATCAAATGAACAACTTCTTTTGCAAAACTCTTCTGTTTGTAGCAGTGGGAGGAGTACTTCTCATCCGAAAGAATGAGGATGTTGATACTTTTAAGAAGCTATTGGAGGAGACTACCTTTTATGACAAGCAATGGCAAGCAACTTGGCAGGATGAGAACTCAAGCAATTCCAACAAATGATTACTAGGATTGTTGTTATGTAGTCTCTTAATATAGTGTGCTCTATTAATAACATTGCAAGTGAAGAAAAAAGACATGAATATAATTTAGACATTGTATTTCAATTCCTTTTATGGTTCTAATGCGTAATGATAGAGTTTTTTGCGTTCGCAATGCAAGATTTTTCGCAAGTTAATGTGAAATTGGGTTGTTAGTTTGAGTAACTCTTAATTTAGTTAGATATAACAAATGGTTTGAAGTTGAACTGGTCAAATGAATCAATCCTAGAAAAGACAATACAATCAGTTGTACTTGTTTGAATTATCATCATTAGTTTTCCATTAGTTGAGGCAGTGATTGCAGCTGTGAGATTAGGAAATGCCATGCATCTAATACAAAATGAGTATTTTCCAGTTTTCAACTAATCAAAAGTTTGGTACCAATATGTCATTATCGTTGAACTGACTACAATATTTATTAGAAAGTCTCGCACAACTATCTCAATTAACCAACTAACTCTAAGATACCAAAGGCCTAGCTGAAAGGTAAAATAACTAAGACAAAAATTCTCCTTTTGCAGTAGTAAGCAATGGTGTATCTGATATAACTAAACAAAAGGAGCAAAAATTATTGAATAACTTCTTAAGCTTCCCAACCCCTCAAAAGTGTTGCACGGGCGACACGGTTCACTGCCAAAGAAAAGGCTCCCATTCTTAGATCACATTCATGAATTTTGCACATTGCCTTGATGTCCAAGAAAGCCCTGCTCATGTACCTCTTCAGCTCACGATTCACTTTTTCTTCATCCCACATAAAACCTTGAATGTTCTGCAAACAACATAGACCCAGAGTGAGACTCAACATTATATTATACGAGTATGTATATATATATATATACAAGGGAGAGAGACTTGAGTGTTATTTTTTATTTCCTATTTACCTGAACCCATTCAAAGTAGCTCACGGTCACTCCACCAGCATTAGCATAAATATCAGGTATGATAGTGACTCCTTTCTTAGACAAGATCTGGAAAAACGAATTCCATTAGATAATAAGTTCTGAACATATATGTAATAAGAAACAACACTGTTGCAAAAGTAACATTACCTCATGAGCTTCAGGGTCAGTGGGGTGGTTTGCAGCTTCTACGACAAGTTTAGCTCTAATATCAGCAGCATTTTCCCTTCAACAAGACATAACAGTATTAAGTTGTGGTCTTGAAAACCAAAATGTTAGTGCGTAAATTTAATATAAAACTAAGATTAAGTTGTAGCTCTTCAAAATGTTAGTACAAATTTAAGATTAATTGTTTGTTCTTGGTTTAAGTTTCGGTGACAGATAAACATACTTGCTTATAACTCCACCCAAGGCGCATGGGATAAGAATATCACACTCATGGGTGAGCACATCATCTGCATCCATGACATCTGCTCCTTGAAACTCGGTCAAGTTCCCATTGGTTTCCTTGTGTTTCAGAAGAGCAGGGATATCAATTCCATTGGGATTTCTGATGGCACCAGTGATGTCACTAACAGCAACCACCTTACCACCTCTATCATAGAGAGACTTAGCAGCCCAAGTTCCCACATTTCCAAAGCCCTGAATAATCGTTATAGAAATCGTCATAAAAATGAAATTAATATCTGTTACATACTATATCGTTTTGACATGGTGGTGAATGAATACCTGGATGACAAATGTGTGATCAGAAATTGACTTCCCGTTATCAGCTAACCAAGCCTCAGTAGCGAAAATCACTCCAAGACCTGTGGCTGCCTCTCTTCCCAAAGAACCTCCAAGATCCTAAATGCAGAAACATTAATTTAAAGCCAAATTCACAATTACTAATATACACAAGAATAAGAGGTTTTACTTTTGATGTCTCCAATGAAACATTAGTATTTGATACTTACAATAGGCTTTCCGGTCACAACAGCAGGTGAGTGTCCGTGAAACTTCGAATACTCATCCAGAATCCATGCCATGGTCTGCGAATAAACAGATCAGTTAAAAGGAAATACAAAACTGCAAAATTGTTGGATGCCGGTATCATAGAACGGGACATAAAACAAGTAATACGTCGTAAAAACAATACCTGAGCGTTGGTTCCCATATCAGGAGCAGGAACATCTCGTTGAACACCAATGAGATCGTGAATCTTTTGGGTGAAAACCCGAGTTAGACGTTCTAACTCACTGATGCTTAGATCCCTTGGGTTGCAACCAATACCACCCTTTGCACCTCCGTACGGAATGTCAGTTACAGCTGTCTTCCATGTCATGAGCTGAGCTAGAGCATTCACCTCATCAGGTTCAACCTGGCACAGACAATTTGAGAATTTAATATTCCAAAGTATTATAAAGTATCAAATTGTTAACATTCATAAGAGTATCTAAAGTACCAACATGTAACGATTAACACAACAGAACAAGCACACTGAACATGACATTTATATAAGAGAAAAACCAGTGCACAAAAGAAATAAGCAAATATCACCTAATATCAAATCCAGTGCACCCAAAAAAAAAAAATCACAATCCTTTTGTTACTTCCAGAAGCATTGTTCACAATTTTGCTTGATTACAAAACAATCATAACCAAAGTAACCACATTTAAAAAAATAAAATAACTCAAAGAAATAATCAGAAAACACATGCATGACACCCCAAATACAATTTTTCAATAAAAAAACTCCAAAAATTTTTTTTTCCATCAAATCAAATAAATCAACACTTAAAATAAAAAATATATTAGAAGAACAAATAAGAACCTCAGGATGATAACGAATCCCTCCCTTCATAGGACCACGAGCATTGTCATGTTGGATCCTAAATCCAACATAAGAGACCAGAGTTCCATCATCTTTTGGGATCGTGCATTCAACCTACAAATCACACACAACAACAGAGAAACTAAGAAACCCATTTAAAAAAAATCATTTTTTTACGATGCAGAAAGAGAAAAACATGCAAATTAAAACAGAGGCCAAAACAGAGGATTGAATTGAAACCCCAAAAGAATGGTTGATAAAAGAGATAATGAAAACCTTGATCTCTCTGAAGGGAATGAGGAGACTCTTCTCAAGTTTGGAATCCAAACCGAGAATCCTCGCGGCACGTTGGAAATTGCGGTTTGTTGCTGCTAAAGCATTCATGGTGATGAATTGAATTGCAATAGAACAGTGAGAGAGTAATGAAGAGCTAAGTATTGTTGATAGATCAATAAAAACAACAAGATTGAGAATGAATACAAAAAACACAATAACTCGGAGTTTTATAGGTTAAACGTGTCGAATAATACATTGAACAACGAATGGAAGGAACTCAAATTTTTCTATGTTCATAAATATTTTTTAATTTTATTTTTCACTTTTTCTCCAATACTTGTATTTAGTCATATTTCTTTACTTTTTTCGTAAAATCCATCTGTATCCACGTGTGCATTAATTATATTATATTAATTATATTATAATAATATTTTAATTATATTTTTGAAAATTTATGCAATAATGGTAATATTGGCATATAAATTAGTACCTTTTTCGAGAACAATTAACGTTGTTACAGTTGCTGGACTAAATACACATGTATCCACATGTGTATTCTTATCTTATACTATTACTATGGGATTTGGTGACTTCTTATCCTTGAATTGACCTTATCTTGCACAAGATTAAACTCAATACAACTCACTAAATTAATTTACTTTTTTCATTCAAACTAAAATATTATACTAGCATATTCTTCTAATGTTTGGATTTAGCATAATATCTTTCTCGTTTTAAAATATTTTACTAAATAATCAATTTACTGGCGTTTTAAAATACTCTATCAATTCTGTTTTATAAATAAAATCTGATTTTCTAGATTTATTTAATAAATAATGTATTTAAACTATATCTAAGTTAGATACATTTGAATATTTAATAATTTTAAAATTTATTTAAATAGGAATGGAGGGAGTATATAAATAAGATAAAAAATAATATTTTTGTTTGGACAATTATGTAATGTTATACTTTTTCATTCTTTATTATAGTAAATTTAGTTTCTTTTAAGATGAAAAATTATATTTTTGTTTAAAAAATTATGTAATATTATACTTTTTTATTCTTTATTATAAAGTAAATTTAAATTTTTTAGATTAATTAAATAAATAATGTATTTGAATTATATATAAATTAGATACATCAATTATTTATAAATTTAAAAAATCAAAATTTATTTATGGAAAAGAATTGAAAGAATAATTATCTTTAAATTTAACATAATGTATATTGTATTGTTTATATGATAAAATGTCACTATATTATTATATGTTGATTTGAAGTTTAATTAGCGTGACGGTCTCTAAAAAAAATTATTAATTTTATGTGGATTTTTTTATTTAATAAATATTATTATTTAGTCATTCAATTTTTTTAATGCTAGTTAAATTACTCAATTTCATTAATTTTAATTATAAAAAATTAAGGTGTATCAACATTTTGCGTGTTCCACCAAAAATCTCATTAAATTTTTTGATTTTAGTCATTATATTTTCATGTTAATTTTAAATTTAATTTGTGTCACGGTCTCCTAAAAATACTTATTGATTTTATGTTGATTTTTTATTTAATAAATATTATTATTATTTAGTCATTTAAATCTATTAGTGCTAGTCAAATTAGTCAATTTCATTAATTTTAATTATAGAAATTTAAGGTGTACCAACATTTTGTATGTTCCACCAAAGATTTCATTAATTTTTTTAATTTTAATCATTCAATTTATTTTAAAAAATTTTAAATGGTTAAATAAAAGTCTATCAATTCTTAAACCATAAATACTTAATATTTTTGGAATTTTTTATCATCTTTTTCTCTTATCATATATTCATCTTGTAGTATAAAAATATAAAAGAGAATGCAAAGTTTCTGAAAGAGTGTTAATAGTTTAAAAAGGTAAACAATACTTATATTTAATGTTTTTAGAATAAAAATATTTAATTTTTTAAAAAAATAATAAAGTTTATTTTATTGAAATTACTTAATTTCAATATATTGAAAATTAAAATGAATAATTTATTTAAAGAATATTTTCTTTATATGAAATGCTTAAAGAATGCTTCTAGAGTACTGGTTAGCTTGACCTAAAAATAAATTTATATTTTGATCAACTACTAAATCCAAAAAACTTTAAAGCACACATTTAGGCTATGTTTGGATATCATAAAATCAACGGAGTGATATGGAGCAGAGTGGAGCGGAACGAAGATACCATTCTATTGTTTGGAAATTTTAGGACGGAACAAGGTAAGTTGTTCATTGCGCCTAAATTGGAGGGTAAAAAAATGGTGGTAAGTGATGGAGTGAAATGGAATCGATACCACTCTATTCCGCTCCGTTCCATCCGTTTTTAAATTATCCAAACAATTGAATATCATTTTATTCCATCTTATTCCGCTCTGCTTCATAGGGTTTAGAGTTTAAGGTTTCGTAATCTATTTCTTCATATATTACTAGGAGTTTCTAAGTTATCAAATCCAAGTTATAAAACATAATTTCTAATAATATCTTTAGTTGCATCAATTTTATGCAATGTAATTAATATATTAACAAGAAGTTTTTCTTTTGATATTGTTTGGTTATGAATAGAACAGAAGGAACATGAAACAAAACATTAAATGTGTTTCACATACTCATTCTTTTTATTTTATTTTATGTAAATATAAATTTATTTGATGATAATACAAAATAAATTATTTTTATTTTATTAAATTTTTCATTTAAAACTTTATAAATTTTGATATGAAAGTGCATGAAGATGATGATAAAGATGATGAAGGAGAATGTGAGAGAAGATGAAGAAATATCAATAAACGCTTCAGGAACGCGACATACTCCTATTATTGAGCGAAATTGTGTTGCATTTTAAATATTAAGTACAATATTGTTATATTTATAGACACGGCTGGTCCAACAATTAACCTTGAATTTTTATTTTCCTTTTTCGAGTTGTGTTTTTTTTTTCTTTTATTAGAGATGAAAATGACACTGTATCAGCTCAAAGACAAGGCTTTTGATTGTTATCCGAGGTGACGGCGATACGGTGGCTAACGTGTGGGAAGCAAATATGACGGTGAAGAGTTAAAAGTAAAATATATACGTGAAAATGTGAAAATATATTAAGGAAGGAGATGTGAAATTTTATATTAGCATAAATACATTCAAAAGGAGGTGCTTTTTATATTTAAAATTTTTAGCAATTAATTTTGAATTTTTATTTTCCTTTTTTGGGTTGTGTTTTTTCCCCTCTTTTATTAGAGATGAAAATGACACTGTATCAGCTCAAAGAGAAGGGTTTTGATTGTTATCGGAGGTGGCGGCGAAACGGTGGCTAACGTGTGGGAAGCAAATATGACGGTGAAGAGTTAAAAGTAAAATATATACGTGAAAATGTGAAAATATATTGAGGAAGGAGATGTGAAATTTTATATTAGCATAAATACATTCAAAAGGAAGTGTTTTTAATATTTAAAATTTTTAGCAATTAACTTTGAATTTTTATTTTCCTTTTTTGGGTTGTGTTTTTTTTCTTTTATTAGAGATGAAAATGACACTGTATCATCTCAAAGAAAAGGGTTTTGATTGTTATCGGAGGTGGAGGCGATACGGTGGCTAACGTGTGGGAAGCAAATATGACGGTGAAGAGTTAAAAGTAAAATATATACATGAAAATGTGAAAATATATTGAGGAAGGAGATGTGAAATTTTATATTAGCATAAATACATTCGAAAGGAGGTGTTTTTTATATTTAAAATTTTTAGCAATTAACTTTGAATTTTTATTTTTCTTTTTTGGGTTGTGTTTTTTTTTCTTCTTTTTTTAGAGATGAAAATGACACTGTATCCGATCAAAGAAAAGGGTTTTGATTGTTATCGGAGGTGGCGGCGATACGGTGGCTAACGTGTGGGAAGCAAATATGACGGTGAAGAGTTAAAAGTAAAATATATACGTGAAAATGTAAAAATATATTGAAGAAGGAGATGTGAAATTTTATATTAGCATAAATACATTTAAAAGGAGGTATTTTTTATATTTAAATTATAAACAATATTAAAAACTAAAAAAAATAGTTTAAAATATCTCAGTAGAATTTGACTAATACAATTATGATTTCTATATCGACATTGTTAATATGAAAGTGTTTTAATTAATTAACAATTAAAATTTGATATTGTAAAATATGAGAATATCTATTGACCCAATAATTTTAAAAATAAACACTGAAAATTTGTATTTTAAAATAACGAGATTTTCTTCTAGTGTTTGGATTTTACATTTTAACATAATATCTTTCTCGTTTTAAAATATTTTACCAAAGAGTCAATTTACACACATTATAAAATATATAATTAAGATAAAAAAATAATATTTTTGTTTGAAATTTATGTAATGCTATACTTTTTCAATCTTTATTATAAAGTAAATTTTATTTTTTTAAGATGAAAAATAATATTTTTGTTTGAAAATTATGTAATGCTATACTTTTTCATTCTTTATTATAAAGTAAATTTAATTTTTTTAAGATGAAAAATACTATTTTTATTTAAAAATTATGTAATGTTATACTTTTTCATTTTTTATTATAAAGTAAATATAAATTTTTTATATTAATAGAATAAATAATGTATTTGAATTATATATAAATTAGATAGATTAATTATTTAATAAATCTAAAAAACTTATTTTTTTTATTGATTTATAACCACCGGTTTAGTCCGGTTCGGGAGTCAGTTCTGTCATCAAGTGGTTTCAGTCCCCAATTATAATTGTGGGAGGTCGAACCGTGATCCTCCCTTCCAAGTAACTTAAAATTTACTTTTGAGTGATGCTAACAAATGATCCAAAGACCCCAATTCAAATAAATTGAAAATTCCTTAAATAAATTATTTGTTTCAATTTTCAATGTAATGAATACAAGTAATTAAAAAATAAATTTTCTTATTTTTTTTATAAAAAATCAATTATTTTTATTTATTAAATATTAAATACAAGTATTACTTATCTTTTTTAGCTATTAAACAATATTCTTATTTTTTAAACTATAAACAAATTGCCATAGGACACTCATTAGCATATCATTTCCCTTTATTTTTTTATAAAAAGTTGAAAGGATATTTATCTTTAAATTTAACCTAAGGTATATTGTTTATCTAATAAAAATTTAATTTTAATTTTAGGTTTAATTAGTTTTAAAGAAGTTCCTTAATGATAATTATTAATTTATGTTTATTTTTTATTTAATAAATATTATTAATTAGTCATTTACATTTTTTAGTGCTAGTCAGATTAGTCAATTTCATTAATTTTAATTATAGAAATTTAAGGTGTGCCAGACCAAAAATCTCATTAAATTTTTTAATTTTAATCACTCAAATTTTAAGTTTCGTTAGTGTCACTCAAATTTTTAATGATTGCTTTTATGTTAATTTTTTATTTAATAAATATTATTATTTAATCTTTTAAATCTATTAGTGCTGAAGAAACTCAGAACCACTTATTCTTTGAGTGTCTTGTGGTTAAGGGAGTTTGGAGGAAAATACTGAACTGGATTAATGTGAAACACGAGCCCTTGAATTGGGATAGGGAACTTCCTTGGCTGGTCGCGAATTGCAAAGGGAAGAGTAACAGAGCAAAAGTACTGAAGCTAGCAAGTACGGAATGTATATATGAGATATGGAGATATAGAAATGAAAAGAGCTTTAACACAAATACTCAAGATAGGGACATTGTAAGGAAAATAATAGAAGTAATAGTTTACAGGGGGTGGTATAATTTGAGGATGAGAGAGTATATAGTGAAGCTTATGCTTACTAGCTAGATCTCTTCTTTGTGTTTTTTTTGGTCATTTGATATTGTTTGGGTTGGATCCTAGCGATCGCCTTGTATAGATCGTTTTTGAATTAATCAAAGTATTTTTATTGGTTCAAAAAAAAAATCTATTAGTGCTAATCAAATTAGTTGATTTCATTAATTTTAATGATAAAATGCATCAACATTTTGCGTGTTGCACCAAAGACGTTATTAAAATTTTTAATTTTGATTATATGATTTTCTATAAAAATTAGTACTTATACCCGTGCGAAGCACGGGTTAAATGTTTTCTAAGGTATTGTTTGGCCCAACTTTTTATCTACTTTTCTTCTCCTTATAAGGAGATGGAGGGCCAAACATATTTTTTATAAATCTCTTATGAAAAAAGTAGTTTTTTTTAAGACATAAAACAGAATAAAAGGAGCTTATAAAAAAGGAGTAAAAACTAACTTTTTTGGAGTTTAAAACACGTGGTCGCGGTTCGAATCCCATTGAAAACATTTTTCTTTAAAAAATTGACACTTGTACAATAGACCGTAAGTTTTTTAATTTTTTATATGGTTAACAATATTTAGAGTTATATTTTATTTATTATTTTTTTCTTCTTTCTCTGTTTACATTATCATTTTTGTAGATACTAGTATTTTCCAACTTTTTATTCATTTTATATATTATATATTGTTTTATTGTATAATCATTTTCAATAATAATATTATTAATTTCTTATACTATACACTAAATTATATATATATATATATATATATATATATATATATATATATATATATATATATATATATATATATATATATATATATATTACGAAACAACTTTTAAGTTAAAAATAATTTTAAAGTTTAAAAAATTATCATAACCAAACAACTTTAACTTTATTTTAAAAGCTCTTATTTTTAACTTTAACTTTAAAATAACTTTTAAGACTTAAAAAAGTTGGGCCAAACGAGCTCTAAGTAAAAAGTCTCATTTTAAAAACACTTATAATTTACAAATTTTACTTATAGTTAGATTATTATTATTATATAGATAAAATATCATTGTTATTAATAATATAAATAAAAAAGTTTACTTACCTAATTTCTTTTTGTAAATTATAAAATAATTTGGGCATTTCTAATTTATTAATAATATGTGTAAGTTTTTTAAAAAAATTAACTCGTGAAATAATTGTATCAAAAATTAACTTTTTCCCGTTAATAAAAATATTTGTAACTTATTCCCGTTTATAAAAATAATTGTATCATGAGTTGAATTTTTCTCGTTTATAAAAATATTTATAACTTATTACAGTTTATAATAATAATTGTATCAACAGTAAACTTTTTCATGTTTATAAAAATATTTGTAACTTATTGTTGTTTATATAATTGAATTAATTAATTAATATTTTAAATGTCTCCCATAAAATTAAATATGAGTATTATCAATTGAATAATAATTAAAACTATAATATAAATCTTTAAATTACATAAAAGAGTTTAATAAATATGCATTGATGCTGAGAAAGCTTGCAGAAGAAGGAACTCAAAAGATAAAGAAACATCAAATCTATTTGGAGGACGGCGGGTCGTGCAACGTTTTTATAAATAGTAAATAATTATGTTAAAGTAATGATTTAAAAACATAGATAAAAAATATACTATTAAAAATAATAAATAAAAATATGTCAATTTGTGCTTGTGATCCAAATATGAATTAATTGTATAATGTAGAATTATTTTATTAATTTTTAAAGGAGAAATTATGTTAATTCAATAAAATTAGATATGTAAATTAAATAGTCTCGGTCCCTAGAGCGTGTCTATTTTAAGTAGTCTCAACCCGTAGAAAATATATTAAATAGATCTTTTATTTAATATATAAAAAAATAAATTGAATAAAAAGAATGACGAATTTGTGTTTTTCATACATCATAATTGTCTCATGTCTAAAATAAATATTTATAGCAATTTTTAATATAAATATAATTTGCATAGATATATAATTATGTGTAATTTCAATGTACATACTTCTAATACTAAATTTAAATATATCATAAATATTAAGTTGTATTTTAGTTATAAACTAAAACTCGTTTTAATATGAATCTATTCAATAATAATAATTTATATTAATATATGTTTTATGTAATAAAACTATATCATCTCATTCACTAAAACAAAAATAAAAATGTCAAACTACATTAGCCTCTAAAATAATTTACTAACACAAATGAAAAATGACTCTAATGATATTTAAAGATAAAAATTTGAATATAATGTAATATATCAAATTAATTTATTGATCTTTATTAAATATAGTAAGAGAATATAAATTGTCCAAATTTTACCGTATCAAATTTTATAGTAATAAATTTGCGTATTAATCAATTATTTTAAAAAAAATTAGAATAAATATTAACATTTTATTTTAAAAAATACAAACTTTTTTGATAAACTAATATTTCAATATAATTTGTTATACTTTAATAGTGTTTGTAATTATAGTTAATATATTACATATATTTTTTATAAAAAATATCACAAATAAATAAAATTTATAGATACAAATTATTATATATAATTTTATAAATTTTTTAATAAGATAAAATTTACATCAATACTTTATGTTAAACAAATTTCAAATTCTCAAAATGATATTAAATTTAATTAATTATTTAATTATTGTTATAAATTTATACTTGGTTATAGGTTTAAAAGAATCGATATGTCACTCAAATTAAGTTCTATGTAATGGTCCATAAGAAAAAAAAAACTCTGAATATAAAGAAAAGGATAATGTTAGAAATAAAAAAAATTCTTTTTACCGTTGTTATGACACAAAATCTAACACCCCATACATACATTGCCTAGGATATACGTATATGGCATTAAAATGGTACTCGAAAATCATAAACATAAGCAGCGGAGTGGATAATATATAAGTACAAGTACAAAAGCCCAAACTGTTATGGCCAAAATACATAAGTTCTGGCTGGTACAAATACATATCCATAGTACAAAAGATGATAATACAAAAGATCATGAACTACAAAAGAACACATCGCCAAGAAACACCATCTCGAAGCTAAGGCATCTTACCCTTTCCACGATCCTGCCTCGAACCACCTGTAAAAATAATAATTGGAATGGGGTGAGATTACTAAATCTTAGTGAGTCTCCCTATCCTACGGGTTTGCTCAGTTCTACAGGGAACATGCAGTCAACGGATCCACCGAGGATCCGGGTTACCTCACGGCCAGGTACAAATACAAACAAGGGTACACCATCATTGGAAGTCCCATAACTATCCAAGATGGCATCAACAACAACGGGCTCAACGCCACCACAAACAAGTGTGCAGACCCGTACCCATGTACGAGGAATCCAGGAGTAGAATCTGCCTGTCTACCTAGGCTGCCAAACCACACCCTCGGTGAGTTACTCCTGTACATCGCGTCAAGAGACTCGCACAAGACCACCGCACTATGAGTCAGATGAATCCCATGTGACTTACACCTACTTGGCTACACAATCTCATCTGTGATGAGTTACCGTAGTGACCTCCTAAGTGGTGTCACTACCCCATCAATCATGTATATACGCAGGTGGTTATCCAAATGCGAAAACGCCTACATGACAGTACAAGCCCACCGGGCGAAAGCCTAGTGATTATCTACGTGACATCACTAGAGGTGAGTCCGAAGTGATGTAGCCTACGTGGCATCACGACCCCACCATACCAAGCACGCCAATATGTTACATCAAGGTGGGAAACGCCTTTCAAGACCCTCACCTTCATATTGCAATGGTAGCTCAGGTGCATAAACATACCGAGCACGCATGTGTGTCACATCAAGGTGGGAAACGCCATTCAAGACCCTCACCTTCACACCGCAACGATAAATGATGGACTAAGTCCATGAACAGGACTTACCACCTAGTAGCTTAGGCTTACTCCGATTCAAGCACACACACAGTATCAGCCATCACACAGGCAATCACATCCAAGTGTTCAACCGGAACAAGTGGAAACATCAATAATCATGCCACAATATAATCCACACAATTTGTATTTCACAACATACAAGCATATTCAAGGGATTACGGTCATATCATGGTCTTATACAAATAAAACACTTATCAGAATGTTATACAAGTCATAAGAGGCCTTCGATTCCGATACGAAGCGAAACTGCACTCAAATGGGAGAAATATCAATTCTGCACCAGACTAGTTCGCTACAGCGAACTTCTGTTCGCTACAGCGAACTCAAACAGAAGCTAAACTTCTTCAAATCCAGGTCAGTTCGCTACAGCGAACTCCAGCGAAGCCCCGATTCGCTACAGCGAAGGAAAGTTCGCTACAGCGAATAAATCAATTCAACTCCCAGGTTTATTCGCTACACAGTTCGCTACAGCGAACCATTCGCTACAGCGAAAGAAAGTTCGCTGCAGCGAACTCTGCAAAATCAGCAAAAATGCAGAACGCGTTTGGGGTTCCCAAACCCCAAAATTTCACATGCAATCATTCTAGATGGAGTAATAAGACATGGTAAAAGTACATACACGAATTACTACTAGAATAGAGTCTAAAACATGCATGAATAAGGATTATAGAACACATACTCTCAATCCCTTAATCCCTCACATTTACATAAACCCCAAAATGTTTTCCCCAAAGTCTCTATCTATGAGACTCACCTGATTAAGCTGGGGAAGAAGCTGCGAAAATCAGAAGAAGATGGTTGAATCAAGGATGCATGCAAGGTTGATGATGAAGTTGGAAATGGGTTCTCTTCTCTTTTCCTTCTTGTTTCACGTTCTCCCTCTTCTAGTCTCCACAAAATTCTGTTTTTGTTCCAAGGACAAGAAATGAACTCAGCCAAACAACCCCTTAAGAAATTTATGTCTAGTGCAATGACTTAAGTGCCCTTCAACTAAACTCCAATTACTAAGGTGCCACTTAGTCACATTCCAACTATCTATACTTTCCACACATATATATATATATAATCTCTTAAAATAAAATTGGGACATTACATTCTCCCCCCCTTAAATAGAATTCGTCCTCGAATTCGAAAACTTACCAGAACAGGTGAGGATACAACTCCCGCATCTCTGATTCGAGCTCCCAAGTGGCTTCGTCAGGACGCGACTCCTCCCACAACACCTTCACAAGAGGTATCTCTTTGTTTCTCAACGACTTGCTAGCATACTCCAAGATACGACAAGGTTGCGGTTGGAAGGAAAGATCTGGTTCTACTTCAATCGTATCTGGCAGGATAGGATGAAATGAATCCGGCACAAACTTCCGTAACTGAGACACATGGAAAACGTCATGCAGCCCGGATAGTGAAGGAGGCAACGCTAACTGGTATGCGACTTCACCTATCCGTCTCATGATCTGATAAGGTCCTACGTATCTCGGGCTAAGCTTGCGAGTCTTAAACGGTCCTTTCAACCTCAACCTCGGAGTCACCTTCAAGAACACATGATCTCCTACATCAAACTCCAACGGTCTCCTTCGTTTGTCCGCATAACTCTTTTGTCGATCTTGAGCTTGTTTCATCTTATCTCGGATCATCTTAACCTTTTCTGTGGTTTCTTGAATTATCTCCGGTCCAAGGATTCCCTTCTCACCAACTTCAGACCAACACAACGGTGATCGACACTTCCTCCCATACAAGGCTTCATATGGGGCCATACCGATACTCGCATGATAACTGTTGTTATATGCAAATTCTATCAAAGGTAAGTTATCTTTCCAACTTCCACCAATTTCCAAGATACATGCCCTTAGCATATCCTCAATGGTTTGAATAGTCCTTTCTGTTTGTCCATCTGTCTGGGGGTGGTTAGAAGTGCTCAAATTCAGATCTGTACCCATCTCTTGGTGAAAGGCTTTCCAAAATCGGGAAGTGAACTTCGGATCCCTATCTGACACAATGCTAGATGGTACACCATGCAATCTCACAATCTCCACTACAAAAAGCCTCGCAAGGTGAGAAACCTTGTGAGTTGTCTTAACCGGTAAGAAATGCGCGGACTTAGTCAAACGATCCACTATCACCCATATCGAGTCATGCCCACCTAATACCCGTGGTAGTCCCACAATGAAGTCCATGGATATACTGTCCCATTTCCAAACAGGAATATCCAATGGTTGCAACATACCACCGGGCCTTTGGTGCTCTATCTTCACTTGTTGACAAATCACGCACTGCTCTACATAATCAGCCACATCTCTCTTCATACCAGGCCACCAAAAATTCCCTTTCAAGTCTTGATACATCTTGGTCGATCCGGGGTGGATGGTGAATTTGCTCTTGTGAGCCTCGTCCAGAATCAACCTCTTTAACTCCGCATCATTTGGCACACACATCCTTCGTCCAAAAAGAATGAGTCCATCAGGTGTACGAACGAAATCAGGAAGGTTTGCTTTAGCCTGCAATTCTACATCATTCCACTGTGCTTGACGGATCTTTTCCCGCAACTCATTCTCAATACACAAGTTACTTATCAACACACCCGTTGGTGCCCACACAAATTGTAAATCCAGATTTCTGAACTTCTCCATAAGGTCAAACTCTAACATCATCAGTTCTGCAACTTTAATCTCCTTTCTACTCAAGGCATCCGCTACCTTATTAGCTTTACCAGGATGGTACTTCAAATCAAAATCAAAGTCCTTCAAGTACTCCATCCATCTCCTCTGACGCATGTTAAGTTCCTTCTGATCAAAGAGGTACTTCAAACTCTTATGATCGCTAAACATCTCAAAGTGAACTCCATACAAATAATGTCGCCACACCTTGAGTGCAAACACAATTGCAGCGAGTTCGAGGTCATGAGTAGGATAATTCTCTTCATGAGATCTCAACTGTCTAGATGCATAAGCTACAACCTGTCCATCTTGCATCAACACTCCACCCAAACCTTTCTTAGAAGCATCGCAAAACACTTCATAGGATCGGTTTGGATCTGGAATCACCAACACTGGAGCAGTAGTCAATTTCTCCTTGAGTTTCTGAAAACTCTTCTCACATTCCGAATTCCATTCGAATGAAACTTCCTTCCTTGTAAGCCTGGTCAAAGGTAATGCTAGCTTAGAAAAGCCCATAATGAATCTCCGATAGTAACCTGCCAAGCCTAGGAAACTACGGACCTCAGTTGCATTCTTGGGTCGTTCCCAATTTATCACTGCTTCTACCTTTGAAGGGTCTACAGCTACGCCGCCGCCAGATATGACATGTCCAAGAAACTTAACTTCGGACATCCAGAACTCACACTTACTAAACTTCGCAAACAACTGCTTCTCTCTGAGAACCGACAACACAATCCTCAAATGCTCCATGTGCTCTTCGATAGTCCGAGAGTATATCAATATGTCGTCTATAAAGATTACCACGAACTGATCCAAATATGGTTGAAACACCCGGTTCATGTAATCCATAAAGACAGCAGGAGCATTGGTTACCCCGAATGGCATAACCAAGAACTCATAATGACCGTATCTCGTCCTAAAAGCGGTCTTAGATACATCCGAACTCTTAACCCGAATCTGATGATATCCCGACCTGAGGTCAATCTTCGAGAACACACAGGCTCCTTTCAATTGATCTAGAAGGTCATCAATCCGCGGTAGAGGGTACTTGTTCTTTATAGTTACCTTGTTCAGCTGACGATAGTCGATGCACAAACGCATACTACCATCCTTCTTCTTCACTAACAAGACTGGAGCTCCCCATGGAGAAACACTAGGACGAATGAAGTGTTTCGCCAACAACTCTTCTAGCTGACTCTTCAACTCTCTTAGCTCTGCAGGAGACATCCTATAAGGGGCGATCGAAACTGGAGCGGTACCCGGAACAAGATCAATAGAGAATTCAACTTCTCTTTCCGGCGGAAGAGAAGTAACATCCTCAGGAAATACATCGGAAAATTCACACACAACCGGAATCTCCAATACACTCTTCTTGTCCTTGGAGTCCGACGTAAGAACCAAAAGGAAAGACTTCTCTTGAGCAAAAAGGTAATTGATCATGTTAACTGTACCTTCAAGAAGATGTTCAATGGCATCGGTTGGTGTAGTCTCCTCAGCCGGAATGAAGATAGCCTTCTCTTTACAACCGATGTAAACCGAGTTAGCTGACAACCAGTCCATACCAAGTACTACATCGATCTTCTTAAGAGGTAGACAGATGAGATCAATCACGAACCTACGACCATTGAAGGTAATAGAACACTCCTTGCAAATTTCTCGAGCTTCTACTACATCGTCCGTAGCCGAAGAGATAATCATAGGATTAGGAAGAAGACTCGTTTCAAAACCAAGCCTCCGCACACAAGGATAAGAAATAAAAGAATGTGTTGCTCCACAATCAACTAGCACAAACAAAGGTTGGTTATTGACATAACACGTACCAGCAACAAGATTAGTGTTCCCTTGGGCCTTCCTAGCGTCCAAGGTGTAAACACGACCTGGAGTCCTTTCGGGAGCATCTCGCATAGGACAATCCTTCCTAAAATGACCGAACTCTTGACACTTGTAGCATTTCACCGGGGCTGTCCTACAATCTCCATAATGCTTCTTGTTACACTTGCCACACCAAGAAGGTTGAGTAGAGCGATCACCATGAACTTGTTTCTTCATAGCTGGAGAATTGCGGGGTTTCAAATGCTGCCCCGACCTTCCTGGTTCCCTACGAACCGGCTTATTCTGTTCTCTTTCATCATGGACTCTCTTCAATGTGTTCTCGGCAACATAGCATTGCCTCAAACACTCAGCATAGGTGGTAAACTCCCTTTGAGACACACTGTGCACAATATCGGCATTCAGCCCCATAAGGAACTGATCAATCTTCCACAACTCATCTGGTGCATAGGCAGCTTGTCTGGAATAGGCAGCCATGTCCTCAAACTTCTCAGCATATTCAGATACCGACATGTTGCCTTGCTTGAAAGATTGAAATTCACGCTCCTTCAAAGCACGCACACTGTTGGGATAGCATTTCTCCAAGAAAGCTGTCTTGAAATGTTGCCAATCCTTTGGAATCCCCCGGTTAGTGAAATACGTAGACTCCGTATTCCACCATCTACCTGCTGGCCCCTTCATTTTCTGAGCAGCAAAGATCACCTTCTCTTCCTCTGTGCACTGAATAGCCTGGAATATCATCTCCATAGCATATAG
This sequence comes from Vicia villosa, assembly GCF_029867415.1. NCBI lineage: Eukaryota > Viridiplantae > Streptophyta > Magnoliopsida > Fabales > Fabaceae > Vicia > Vicia villosa. The sequence continues at coordinate 54,395,983 of NC_081180.1, forward strand.
CCAATCATGCGCAATCACAGGGTCTAAGCCACCCAAGAACTCTGGCGGATCCATCCGAAAGAAGGCACGAAAATCAGGCCCTGCTGCAGCCTGAGGAGTAGGAGCAGGAGCAGTTGGTTGTTGCCCTTGCATGCCTTGCATCATTTGCATCATCATCTAATTCTGTTGTTGCATCTGTTGCATTATCTACACCCAAGGCACACCCGCATTCTCAGTTTCAGGCTCAGTCTCCACATTCCTTGTTCTGGGCCTTCTGGGACCTCTGCGTTGTTCAGCCATCTTCCTTTTTGTCCTACACACGGAATCAAGTTGATCAGGCTTAATGCCATAAGTAAGACATAAGGAATCATGCCGACACTACACATATGAGGCATAATTATGCTGACTTATGATGTTTCGTGGCAAAGCCGAGAATCGACCTGCTCTGATACCAACTGTAACACCCCATACATACATTGCCTAGGATATACGTATATGGCATTAAAATGGTACTCGAAAATCATAAACATAAGCAGCGGAGTGGATAATATATAAGTACAAGTACAAAAGCCCAAACTGTTATGGCCAAAATACATAAGTTCTGGCTGGTACAAATACATATCCATAGTACAAAAGATGATAATACAAAAGATCATGAACTACAAAAGAACACATCGCCAAGAAACACCATCTCGAAGCTAAGGCATCTTACCCTTTCCACGATCCTGCCTCGAACCACCTGTAAAAATAATAATTGGAATGGGGTGAGATTACTAAATCTCAGTGAGTCTCCCTATCCTACGGGTTCGCTCAGTTCTACAGGGAACATGCAGTCAACGGATCCACCGAGGATCCGGGTTACCTCACGGCCAGGTACAAATACAAACAAGGGTACACCATCATTGGAAGTCCCATAACTATCCAAGATGGCATCAACAACAACGGGCTCAACGCCACCACAAACAAGTGTGCAGACCCGTACCCATGTACGAGGAATCCAGGAGTAGAATCTGCCTGTCTACCTAGGCTGCCAAACCACACCCTCGGTGAGTTACTCCTGTACATCGCGTCAAGAGACTCGCACAAGACCACCGCACTATGAGTCAGATGAATCCCATGTGACTTACACCTACTTGGTTACACAATCTCATCTGTGATGAGTTACCGTAGTGACCTCCTAAGTGGTGTCACTACCCCATCAATCATGTATATACGCAGGTGGTTATCCAAATGCGAAAACGCCTACATGACAGTACAAGCCCACCGGGCGAAAGCCTAGTGATTATCTATGTGACATCACTAGAGGTGAGTTCGAAGTGATGTAGCCTACGTGACATCACGACCCCACCATACCAAGCACGCCAATATGTTACATCAAGGTGGGAAACGCCTTTCAAGACCCTCACCTTCATATTGCAATGGTAGCTCAGGTGCATAAACATACCGAGCACGCATGTGTGTCACATCAAGGTGGGAAACGCCATTCAAGACCCTCACCTTCACACCGCAACGATAAATGATGGACTAAGTCCATGAACAGAACTTACCACCTAGTAGCTTAGGCTTACTCCGATTCAAGCACACACACAGTATCAGCCATCACACAGGCAATCACATCCAAGTGTTCAACCGGAACAAGTGGAAACATCAATAATCATGCCACAATATAATCCACACAATTTGTATTTCACAACATACAAGCATATTCAAGGGATTACGGTCATATCATGGTCTTATACAAATAAAACACTTATCAGAATGTTATACAAGTCATAAGAGGCCTTCGATTCCGATACGAAGCGAAACTGCACTCAAATGGGAGAAATATCAATTCTGCACCAGACTAGTTCGCTACAGCGAACTTCTGTTCGCTACAGCGAACTCAAACAGAAGCTAAACTTCTTCAAATCCAGGTCAGTTCGCTACAGCGAACTCCAGCGAAGCCCCGATTCGCTACAGCGAAGGAAAGTTCGCTACAGCGAATAAATCAATTCAACTCCCAGGTTTATTCGCTACACAGTTCGCTACAGCGAACCATTCGCTACAGCGAAAGAAAGTTCGCTGCAGCGAACTCTGCAAAATCAGCAAAAATGCAGAACGCGTTTGGGGTTCCCAAACCCCAAAATTTCACATGCAATCATTCTAGATGGAGTAATAAGACATGGTAAAAGTACATACACGAATTACTACTAGAATAGAGTCTAAAACATGCATGAATAAGGATTATAGAACACATACTCTCAATCCCTTAATCCCTCACATTTACATAAACCCCAAAATGTTTTCCCCAAAGTCTCTATCTATGAGACTCACCTGATTAAGCTGGGGAAGAAGCTGCGAAAATCAGAAGAAGATGGTTGAATCAAGGATGCATGCAAGGTTGATGATGAAGTTGGAAATGGGTTCTCTTCTCTTTTCCTTCTTGTTTCACGTTCTCCCTCTTCTAGTCTCCACAAAATTCTGTTTTTGTTCCAAGGACAAGAAATGAACTCAGCCAAACAACCCCTTAAGAAATTTATGTCTAGTGCAATGACTTAAGTGCCCTTCAACTAAACTCCAATTACTAAGGTGCCACTTAGTCACATTCCAACTATCTATACTTTCCACACATATATATATAATCTCTTAAAATAAAATTGGGACATTACACAAAAAATAATAAAAAGTTATTGTTTGATTAGATTTATTGGAACATAATAAAAATAAATAATAAAAATAATAAACATTAATAATAATTTTTTATTTTTTTTTGAATCAAGGTGAATTTATCATTAATTCAAAAAACAGATACAAATCATGCGATCACAAGGATCCAGCAAAACAAGGAAGACTAATTAGCTCCTATTATGTATATCATAAGAGTAAGTCAGCTATATGGTTCCTAATACGTTTATCAACCCAACTCCTATGGACTATGCACTCTGAAATAGCCTGAAGGATGGCAGTAGAACCTGTACCAAAGAGCACACTGTTACGATGGGCCCATATCCCATAGATTACTTCAGTAAAAGCAAGTTTAAGAAGCCTGGCTCTCCAACCCTTCTTATTGAAATTTGCAACAATCCAGTTCAATTCATCGTTCCAGTTCAAAGGGGTATGCTTAAACCCAATCCACTCCAATATAGTGCACCAAGTAGTCCTGGGCAGATTACATTCAAAGAATAAATGCTCTTTAGTTTCAACAGATGATTTGCACATGCTACATATGTTATCCTGCGTGAAGCCAAAACGAACCATTCTATCTTTTGTTGGTAACCTGCCATGACACTGCATCCATAAACAGAAAATTGCCCGAGGCCTAGCTGGGTTCAAAAACATAAGCTGGCTCCATATAATTCTGTCAGCATTCAACAAATGACCATAAATCTTCTGCATTGGGAATTTCATCTCCTGAGTTATCGTGTTCCACTGATTATGAGGGATGATGTCCCGTTGTTTCATGACATTAATAATAATTTTAATTATTATTAATAATAATTATTATTGATAATAATAATAATAATAATAATCAAAATTTTAATACTAAAATTAGTATAAAAATTGAAATATTAAATGTAATGAGAATGAGGTATATTTGCATGGTAACGGACAATAAAGCTAAGGATGGATTATGTATTAAAAAAAATTCGTTTTTTAATTGGAATAGATGTATCAAAAAAATGAACAATCTTCATCTTCAAGGCTCAAAGGTAACTGAACATTCTTATTAGTAATGTTATGGAACCCACCATTATTCCAAGTGTCATCTCCTCTCAGCTTCTTCACGGTTCACACACACAAAATCAAACATTTTCAAATCTGAAAATTTTAACAGATCAAAAAGTAATGTTACCGAAAAAACAAACATTTTCAAATCTGAAAAAGCAACCAATGATGTGGAACTTGAGAAATATCATATACTTATAACAACCATTAATATCCTTACCCCTAATTTTTTAGACATGATTCAGAAAATCAATATCTACTAACAATTGCCTAGACAAACTCCCAACCAAAACCTTTTCAATTTCATCCAATTGCAAAATCACCTAACCACCGCAGCACCGGGACCACAAACTCCGGTCAATAACGAAGACACCAACGCAAACTCAACTCTGGTCAACAAAGAAGACACAATTAATCTCTTAAGTTCCACTCAAACTGTAACCAAAATCAAATCATGGCAAACAAAAAGAAAACAAACTGACAAAGAGTGTTGCAACGGCGGTGATGAATTCCATAACATAACCTTCCGACAGATCTGAAACAGAGAGAAATAGAGAGATAATCAAGAACCAAGATTTACATCTGTTGTTCAAAAACTTTAAAAGTTTATGAACTTCAGAAAAAACCAATCTGTATTATAGAAATGGCTCTGAAATAGGATTAGGGCTCTCTAGGGTTTATATTGGAATACAGTAGAATCCAAAAAGTTTGTATTTTAATGTATGAGAAAAATCCAAAAGCCATCAAATATTGTTTGAATCAATGAATAGTTTGATTAATGTGTGAAGGAAATATCAAAAGGGCATGGAAATGGTTGGAAATGAAAAACTGAATTGATTTAACCGTAAAAGTCTATCATATTGGAAGAATTGGAACTGATGAATTGTGTAAATAAGTTGGTTCACGGTTGAAAGAATTTTTCGAAAACTAAATGGTCCATAATTATTATAAAAAATTATGTATATTAAACAGGGTAATAATTAATTATAAATAATAATGATAATACCAAAAAGAATATACAATAATTTTAAAAAAATGAATTATTAAATTAACAACTATAGTAAAATTTCTAAATATAGAATAATAAAAATAGTAACTTCTCTATAATAGTGACACTTATCAGAATTGCCAAAAATTTCATTTTGCTTTATTATATTGTATGATTTCAAACGGTTAAATATTAAAAGTCTACAAATTCTTAAAATTTTTTTTGTCGTCTTCTCTCTTCTTCATCTTTATTATCACTTTTAAGTAGTAAAAAAAAATTAACTTATATTTTATTCAACTATTAAATTTATAAGGCAATTTTTTTTCCACCCTCGTGCTTTCTCACAAATTCTCAATGAAATTTTAAAAATGATTTTAAAATTCAGTGATGCATCTATGGACATATTAATTTTTCATAAAATTTAACGCAAACGAGTGAGTCACTCTATTATAATTAATTTTGGAATGAAAACACCCTAGTATTTTTGGATATGCATATCTAAAAGTTCTCTATTATTTATTCTTTAATTTAGTATCAGGTATATCCGGATAGGCAGACCTAGTAGGCATACGTTAACAATGCAACAAATATGTATTTACTAATCATTTTCCTATTGAGAAAAACAGTTGAAAAATAGAAAAACAATTAAAATAAAATTATAAAAATATGAAAGTACAACTAAAAACCAAATAAAATCAAATTAAGTGTCGACAAATTTTTACGGATTTTTTCGAAAAATATAAAAACAAAAATTAAATTAAATAAAATAAAAAAACAAAGAATTTAGGGTGGTGTCCCGTATTTTGTCCAAATAATTGGAGTTTGATCCCTAATTTTTTTCTGATGAAATGACATGTAAAATTTTGATTCAGAGTTGATTTTTTAAAAAAATTAATTTTTTACGACAGGTGTCGCAAAGGCTAGAAACGCAGGAACCCAAAGGACAGAATGCAGGGATAGAATTCCTATGAATCTAATTTTAGTTAAAATCGATGGAGAATCCACAAAACAATGCAAATTTCAATGAAAAACGTGTAATAAATAGGGTAAGGTGTATTTTAGGATATGTTTCTCCAAATTCATCTTGGAAATTTTCTAAAATGCATTTCCGGACCAAGTTTTGACAAAAATGAAATAAAGTGCGTCCGGAAAAGTGTCTCAGAAAATTTCCAGAGACAATTCGAATTTTCAGAGGTGTAAGTCACACCATAAGAATAAAAAAAAATGGCCAACTTTAAAGCATAAATCTAAGGTTTCTCAATATATTTCTTCATATACTAAAAATTTCTAAGTTATCAAATCCAAGTTATAAAAACATATTTACTAGTAGTATTTTTTTTCCTATATAGTTGAGTTGCATTAATTTTATGCAATGTAATTAATAATATCAACTAAAAAAATTTCTTTTGATATTGTTTGATTATGAATAGAACTGGAAGGAACACGAGGCAACAAAATATTAAACCTTCAAGGGTTGGTTTCATAGACTTACTTTATTTTATGTAAATATAAATTTATTTGATGACTTGAAGGTTGCAAATTAAATTATTTTTTATTTTATTAAATTTTTAATTTAAAATTTATAAATTTTTATATGAAAGTGCATGGAGATGATGATAAAGATGACTAAGGAGATAGGAGAGAAGATGAAAAAATATCAATAAATGATTTAGGAACGCGGCAAAAAAACTCTTACTATCGAGCGAGATTGTGTTGCATTGCAAATAGAAAGTGTAGCATTATTATATCTACAAAGACCGAATGTATTTTAAAGATTGTTCAACAGTTTTTATGATTCTAAGCAAAGGTGTTTGGTTTGGTAAAATTAAATGACAGAAAATAAATTAAGATTTTGGTGTTGACGGTAAAAAAAATAGTTGGGGTTAGATTTCATTATTTGTATCCTCATGCATAATCATCAGTCAATAATATGATATTCTACACAACTATTAATACATCCACATGTTGCTCTCATTGCAATACATATGTGAGTCAATTACATGATATCAGTTATATTACATAATAGACAATCTCTCTCATTTTAACCAATACAACAACATTAAGTTCCAGCGGTGAATACATATATCAATTATCAATACACAAACGAGTATTAAGCTTAATTGATCTCTAGTCATTAGCACCCAATAGAAGAGGACTTATCTCTAGTAACGACTGTAAAACCCTAAATTCCCCACACGTCAAATTATGAAATAAATCAAGTATGGATCACATATACACCTTTAGGGTATCACTCATCATTAAACAACACTTGTTATGTAACACTTATAATTTAAAATAAAACATTTAAGTACACCTGTCATCGCATGCTTACCTTCACTTAGAGTATCATCGCATTGAAATTCATCAAATAAATATGCGTCAAAATTGTTAAGTCTCATAAAGGCACGTTATTTGAAATTAAAGCATATATGGAAGAAGCCCCCACAATCAACATAACTCAAAACATATAAAGTATAACATCCAACTCTCATTTAACAGAAATATAATAATAAAATAACATCGTTCACCCACTCAATGTTACATAATCAAAGCATTAAACCACTAGACATACGATAAACAAATGAAAATAACTCCACGAGCTATTTCCCACTCACGACAACAAACTCTACTTCTGAGTATCTGCAAGATGTCCATGGTGGATAACATAAAGCAAAAGGGGTGAGAAATATACTTCGATATAAAATAGTGTAAAGAATGAAACATGTAGATTAAACATACAACATACTAAGCATCTAATACACAACAACAACATCATTTATCTCACGCTTTTCAACCAGATCATGTACATATACACGTGAATGTAAGTGTGATTCATAACACCGACACGATGTATGTGGAACCAATCAACTAAGCTTCTTCATACGAACCAGGTCCACCCTTCTAGACCCCAAACCCACCCTTATAGGTTCAGAACAAGCTACCAGTCCACCCTTCTAGACTTGCAACCTGCATCTTTCAATAACAAGGACACAAATGACGCATGACATATAATTGATGAAACAACAACAACATCAACAACAATATTTATAATCCCCATTCTAACTATAAAGTACAACGAGTATGTACTTCTACATAGTTATCCATAAAGCATCAATAATATGCATTTCATGCAGTCATTAAACATCTCAAGTAATCGCACATAACTTAATCCCTTGTTGTGCAACCATAATAACCACATCCATGAATCATACAATATTTCAATAACAACATCAAAACATCCTTAAACCAGTAGCCAACAATATCCAAAAATAGTACAACTCCCAGAAATCGGAATCAACGTTCAATTCCAAGCAACAAAGCAAAGAACGCTCATCTTTGCAGCATGATGGTTTGCAAGTCACAAGCGTGACACCCATCAAAGCCTTCAAGGCCATGAGGCCTAGGTCGCCATGTCGATGGCCCCCCCATTGATATGCAGAATGCATAATTTAGTTTTATTCTATAGAGTTCAACTCAAAACTCTGATTCTCCATCTCAAGCACTCAAATTGATCAGAGAATCAACATATTAATATCAATCAACCTACACCTATCAATTAACATGCATAATCATCAACTATTCACCATTTTTGGCAATTTAATCGTGATATTCATATCACCTTCATGAACACAACAACATCCAACAATTCATATAGAACAACACATAATTTTCGTGAAAAAATCACTATACAAAAATCAATACAATCATAGCAACTATATCATGTACAAGCATATAATTCAGATTAATTCACATAATTGACCAATTCAAAACATTTCACAAATCAAGGTGTAACATAGAGAGGGTAAGGGTCCCTCTTCTACCCTTTTTCATGCTAAATACCAATATATCTAAGCATTTCCCCTTACCTAAATTATCAACACGAATTCTCTCCAACAATGGAGAATCCTCTTCTCCTTCCTAAGCCCTTGTCTTCCTCTTATTTTTCTCTCCAAAACCTCATTTACATACAGTTAACAAACTCTTATTATTAGTACTATTTATTTTACCCTAAAAACAAATAACCTAATTACATGTTGTCTATTATGTCCCCACTTATTCTCCTAATATTCATGATACCCCTCCTTGCTCTTGCTACCTAAAATTCTCCATTACCTTTTTAATTAATTAATTAAAAACTAATATTTTTATTACTTTTAATTATTATACGATGCACATCCCTTTTTCCCAAGCAAACATATAAACATATACTTTATTTACTTAAATACATAATAATTAAACAAATATGTAATTAATCAAACTAAATCGATTAATATTTTTATTACTTTTAATTATTATACCATGCACATCCCTTTTTCCCAAGCAAACATATAAACATATTCTTTATTTACTTATATACTTTATATACTTATATTATAAATAAAGAACTGTTTACATAGTTTTAGGGGTTCAAACTTGCAAACACTCATACGCTAAACACTCAGCGTATCCAAGCGAACGAGTGAAATGAGTCAAGCAAGGACTATGTATGTTTGAATCACATGCTTTTCTGCAAATTTTAATGTTATTTCGTTTACATTCAAACTTTGTTATTTTCTTTACATATTCATTGTTTAATTCTGTTTAGTCATTTGCAAAAAACACCAACTTCGACATTGAGAGTGTTTGACGCCGTGTCGAACACCTCCTTTTCAAAACAACTATACTCAAAACTCTTACAAAAACTCTTTGATTCAAAAGCGTTGTTATGAGATTCCCTAGTCGATCTCGCAAGTAACCTTTAAAAAGATACTAGCGTTCTTTACCAATTTCCAAGGTAAACACTTACATAGTCTGACACCTCCCAAATCAGTGGTCAATAACTCCAAAAACCAACTCCATGAATCTCTGGTTTCACCCTTAAGAACATCAAATTCTATTGGCAGCATTTGGTCATTTGGGTCCATTCCAATAGCTGCAAGTATCTGTCCACCATAACAGTCCTTTAAGTAACACCCATCCAATCCTATGATAGGCCTGCATTTGAAAAAAAACTATCTTTGCAAGCTTTGAAGCATATATAAATTCTCTGGAAAGATGGATTCAAAGACCTTTCAAGATGTTCACTACTTTCCCCTTCACCTTAGGATTGCTGACTTGTAATTTTCACAGTTGATCCAGGGTTTGCCCTTAACAATTCATGACCATAATCATGGGCTCTTATATATTGCTCCCTAAGTGAACCATCAACAATGTCAACAACTAATGATCTTTCTCTATAGATAAGTGTCCTATTGATTCCTACTTTCCAATTTTCTTTTGTTTTCTCCATAATATTAGTCAACCTCAAATATGGATTCTCCCTTACATTGTTTTGATTCTTGTTGCTCAACCATTTGGAATTAAGGAAATTAATCTAACCTTGTAATCCCTACTACATGTATGTTCGTCCATAATCTTTCTCAACTGTCAAGTATCCTAATCTTAAGTGTTCCACAATATGACTCCCAAGGTCAACCTAATTATCATTTTTCTTAAATTCAAGGTTTCTACCAGAATGAACAACATATGTTCTAATTGCCTCTTTAAAATCATCCTTTGTAGCAAAATATATCCCTAATTTCCACTTATTATCCACCATTTTTTTGGAAGCCTAAATGTTTGAAAATCATTCATAAACCTCTCGTCATCTTCACTATCAATCTCTTGAGGTAAGTAATCATTATCACATTCCTCAATGTCACTATATCCTTGACAATTTTCTTTTGGAACCTCCCCATCATTGTCATCATCAAATAAACCACTTCCCTCGCCTGATTCTCCTACTACCCTTTGCTTCCTTGGTCTCCCAACCTTTGCTTTTACATTCCATTTACATTTTGCTTTTCCATTCCCTTTTCCCTTTCCTTTTCACTTCCATTTTCCTTTACCGTTTGCTTTACCTTTGTCTTTTCCATCCCCTTCGCCTGATTCATCTTCCACATTGCCAACCTCATTATTAACTAAAAACTCTTCACCAATACCTAAATCATCATTATCATATGTATCACCAATGTCTATATTCAAGACATCATCTTCACTTTCATATACACCATCACCTTCATCCCACCTTTTTTCTTGTTACATATAAGTCCCTAAATTTCTACATCAGTTACCAAAGCCTCATTTTCTACTACAACACTTACCAGATAAGGTGTTTCATCACCTACTTCAGCTTATTGCTCAGTTACCATAAAATCAATGGTACTCTCAGTAGTATTATCCATTATTGCATCCTCCATCACAATGGTCCCATATAAAATCACCAGAATCTTTTGGGTCAATGCCTTCAGTGGTCCCCTCCAAGTTAACACCATCACATGTATATTCTTGGTCAATTTAAGCTTCTACAACACCGACCCCTCCTTCATGAAATGTGTCATTAAGAGTATTCAATTCTTGAAAAGTGACCAAATCAGCAAAAGTACCATTTATACCATTATTCAAATTATCGAAATTGTAATTATCTTCAATATTTAATTCATCCAAACTATCCTTTTCTCCTACCTCAGATTCATCATCCATTTCATTGGGTCCTACGTTGACTTCCAAAGAGAGTATTAGTTCTTTTATATAGTCAGGTTGTAGTATTAGATGAACCACATATAAATTCACGACCTGATTAATACGGACTATGGTTTTCATTTTAGTTGTTCCTATATCATCTTCCAACAAAACTATCTCATTATCAGCCATTGCATCATAATACCATAAACTTTCCACTTTTGGGTATCCTAAATATTTTATACCACTAAGTATCTCAATATAATTCCAGAAATCAGGGTCTACTGACCAAACCTCTTCAAACACCTCGTAACCTAATTTCTTAAACTCAACAAATACACCCCCATGATAGACCGCACACTTAAACCTATCAGCCATGACCTAAATGGAGAAAATAATGAAGATATCAGAGATTGAAAACTCGTACATAGCTTGGGAAAAAACTTGATGAATAATGGAGGTGAACGCTAGTCGTCTCCAAGTATCACAACTTGAAGATGAAGGGTTTGGAAATGAACGCTGCCCTAGGATTTCTAATGTTGAATGTTTCAGAATAGTGTATTAGCAAATGAAGCATCACAAAATTGTTTTTCAAACTTTTTATTTTATGTTTCACGAATAAATTTAAAAATTTCCAAAATGTTATTATATATTATTATAAAAATAAAACATAAAGCCATGTCATATATTAAAAGGCTAACGGAATTTCCTTAAGGGGCTATAATGATACATTTTTTACTTTAAGGACCAATTAGACACCATAAATTAAGTTAAGGAACTAAAAGAGTAATTAAGCCTAAAACGTAACAATTTCCTATGCAAAGCACATGCTAGTCAAACATTTGATAGGATTGCTAGTTTGCATTTTTGTTTATATTAGAAGCTTAAAAGTACAAGTCCTTTTGAGCAAAATCCCATAAAATGTGGCTTTTGGAAGCAAGTTAATGTCAAACCAAGACACTAATCAAGATCTTATAACTACTTTTCCATGGATCTAGTTTCATCATTATCCCTAAATCTAATTTGTATGATAAAAATCATTCAATACTTTCTGTAAAACTGAAGGAAAAAACAAAGTGAGACAATGGTTCTTCAACAACAAAAAATGGTACTTCCTCCGGCTTGAATTATAAGCAAATATTCTCTTTTTAAATTCATTGAGTAATTAATGTATCTGGTCTACATAAAAGAGACTATTTGCTTATAATTCAGGCCGGAGGGAGTACAAACAAAGGGATTTAATAAAAAAATCCAAAATGAATCAGATTAAAAACACCATTGAAAGGGGAAAATTCATGAACTCTTTAAAAAAGTGAGAAGAAGATAGATAGGTCATCATCTAAGTGGCATCAGATACGCATGTGTCATACACCAAATTTGACCCACTAAGACTTGTCCTTCCTTATTTATTTTCATTGGCACATCATTTAAAATATGTATGTATTAAGATATATATGAGGGCATATCATATGAGAATGCCTTTTTTATATGAGAATGCCAGAATAAATCTGAACCATTGGATTTTAAAATAAATGGTGGAGATTATGTGTGAATATTTTTTCTCTCTCCTCCATCATTAAAATAAAAGATTGAAGAGAGATAAAAAAAAGATTCACACATAATCTCCACCATTTATTTTAAAATCTAATGGTTCAGATTCATTCTCACATTCTCATATAAAAAAGGCATTCTCATATGATATGCCATATATATATATATATATATATATATATATATATATATATATATATATATATATATATATATGTGTGTGATCAAGATTATAAAATGCATGTATACTTCAATTCAATCTCTTAGGCTTAGCATCCATAAGATGTGAGGTCATTAGGTTTTATTGATTAAATGGGGGTATATATTAAATAAAAGTGTGTATTTAATTGGGCTGATTATTCATAAAATATGAGGCCCCATTTCAAATTTCAAAATTATTTTTAAACTGGGGTTTTATAAACTTCCTTGGTTTATATACAATATTTTGGATTTTGTAATTATTTATTTTTATTTAAAAATATAATAGTTTACTCTTAAATTATTTCTATTTTAATAAATAGAAAATATTTGTCGATGTTTCATATACTTTCAATTGGCTTTCTAATCTTGCGTGGTGCGCTTTAGTTATTTTTGGCTATTTTTGATCATTTTTGCACCTTGCACCTGGAAACAAGTATGTCCTGGTTCACAATTTTGGTAACCAAGATGGGTTGTTGGGCTTTTGGATATGGATTATTTCCTCTTACGGATTTTAACCTGATTTTCTAACTCTATAAAAAGGGGTCTTGACAGCCCTTAAAGGAGGCCTTTTTTTTTTGCTTTCACGTACAATTTTTTAAAACACACTTTTTTTCACTTTTGTTTCTCTACGCTTTTCTTCCCTCTCTGGAAGATTTGTCATAGGGTTAAACCTCTTGAACGAACCCTAACATGCCGTTGTCGGTTAACAGATAACGGCCGACAAACCTTTTCCTTTTATCAAACTCAAATCTCTCAACTCAAACACAAAGAAACTTTTGGCCGATGATTTCATATGAGGTCTCCATTTACAAAACTCTACAATGTTTTTTTTCCGCAACTCTTAAGTCTTTCAAAGGTTTTTGGCCAATGATTTAACATGAGGCCTCCCCTTTTTAAAAAAAAAAAATTGTTTTGGCCAATGATGATACATTTAGGCTATTTTACTTTTATTTTTGCTATACATGTCTTTTGGCCTTTGGTCATTGTTGTCTCGATCTGACAATGACTCTATCAAAATGTTTGGGTTTTACCTTTTGGCCAATATGAGGTCAACCCTTATTTTATATATATATATATATATATATATATATATATATATATATATATATATTAAAACTCTTCGTACAATATATAAAACCTCTCGTTTTTGAAATCCTAAAGATTAAATGGGTCCCTTTGAGTACAAGGGAGGCAAAGGATGCCTAACATCTTCCCTTTGCCTAATTAACCTACTTACCAAAATCTCAATTTTTCTTTAATTTTAAGGGCTTTCCTATTTTTCCCTAAAATGTGGGCGACGACTCTATTTTTATTAAAAAATTTAAACCGGTTGTCATATCATGAATACACATACCTTTTTGAATACTTCAACAATGACAATTAATACCTGGAAGAAAAAAAATGAATCCTATGAGGTAAATGGGGTGTTAAGGCAAATGATACTTTCTATAAGATGTCTCATTTTTCGGAAAACACATTCATTTATCAAACGAAACCACTAAGACAAGAAACAAGAGCATCGAGAATTGTATCTGAATTTGCTTTGTTCTTATATATCTTTGTGTATGATTCCCTATGCATCTTCATCTCTTGTATAAGATGACGACAAACGAATTGGTGGTCATCCTCTCCCTTACCGAGTAAACTCAAAAGAGTTTGAAAACCACAGTTGTCGTCATTTTCAACAGTTACAATTCACTCGACGTATTTGTGCATAAAAGAAGCATTTTTTCAATTTATTTAATTTTTGGTAATGACGGTGGAAGAGATGGTTTACTAATGTGCGCACCCTTGAAAACACTTTTTTTGGGGATTTGGAGTCGGAGCATCCGGAAAATGTCGATTTTACCTTTTTAGGGGCACATTTTGTTTTAACTGGTTACGACAGTGGTTTCAATTTTGTTGTTACTGGATATGCAATCTTCCTAAGTTGCCTTTGATGTGCAACTTCAAGGAATCAAACATGACTGGTCCGTACACAAGCAATATTCTGTTTGACCTGATCCAGAATTGTGTCCTTAACATATTTCAGCAAATATGAATATATTGCACACACACTCTTGAAACGAGAATTGATTCAACATATAATTCATTCATGGAAGAATTTATCAAACCTTTTCATGCATCCATTATCTTTTCCACAACCACGTCGGGTTTGACAACTTTACCATCTTCATATTTGACTTGTTTCGTGCCAATCGCAGGTATCACATTTTTTGTTATGTGATACTTACAAAGTAATACAGAAGAAGTAAAAAATATTGTTGCAACTCATAAAAGAGAAGATTAACATGATTTTGGATGCATCTCCAGACACTTTGAAGAATAATTTTAAAATTTCAAAAATGTGGTATGCTCATATAAAAATGAAAAGAGCATTTCCTAACATAACATCAAAGGGGATCTCGATCCACTTGTGGATCCTATGTGTCCAATTTTTATTTTTATTTTTAAATTCAAAAATCAACTTAAAGATTTATTTTTGAATTGTTATTCTACTTTATTTTATTTTGAGGACTTATTTTAAAAAAGAAAAGTAGTTAAAAAAATCAGTGGGTGGGTGAATGTGACAATGAAATTACAAAGTAAAACAAAGAAGAAAATAAAAAGAAGCAAGCAGGCCATAAGATCCCACGTGTAAGTTAATGGTATTTAGTGACACCATAATTGGGCCGCAACATTATTGACAACGATAAATTGATAATTACATTATGATTTTTCTAACACACATCATAGTTTGGTTAATTCCAATTTCATCCAACCATATAAATCTGCATTATTCTCTTAGCGTAACTTATTAAACATAGGTAACATCTCCTAGCTACTCTAGGCCTGCATAGCGTAGCATAGCATGATGATGCTATCATTAGTAGAATGAATACATAACCAAAACCAAACATAATTAAATTCTTAAAAAACACATGCTCCGTTCTTTGTTCCAAAATGCATACTAAACAGGTGAATACAATTACTTGTACATTTTTTTGTTAATATTTCGTGATGGTTTCTATTCAATTTAAATATTTGATAATTTGTAGGTAAGTTACCGCAATGATAAGACAGTGTTAGTGAAAGTTTATGTTGAGAAGCCTAAGAAGAAGAGATCATCATCAATTCATCAGTATCACCATCATCATCACCATTATCATATTCATCACACGGTTACTCAACAAGTTAATGATGGTTCAAGTAGAGGATATGATAGAAGATCGGGATTGCTTATGTACTCTCGTCTCCTTCGAAATTCTGTAAGAGGAGGAGGATCATCGCCCATGCCATTACTTCCTAATAATTCGGCAAACAATACTATCCAACAGACAAATCAGGTAACATTAATTGTTCGTCTATGTAATGTATTGTGTTTAAGTTTATGACATACTACATGTTCCTAATGTGTAACTTAAGTTTCAGTAATACACCACAATATTATTTAATGTTAGAAATGATGGAATGTCTTTTTGCAGTTGAATTCTATCAAGAAGCAGCCAAAGCATGGAGGAACCTCATCTTGCTTTGGAAATTGGAAATTTCTAGTTCCAAGCTTCTTATTAAGATCATGGTCAAATGAGCCAAAAAAGGAGAAAAAGAAGCAAGGAATTTCAGGAAATGGATTTAAAAAATTGCAGGTATATATAAATGCAAATTTTAGTTTAATATGTGATTATATACTAATTAGTCCTACTCTGATAATATGTAATGTATGTTTTATTGTCAGGTAAGTAAAGGAAAAGGTTTCATTGAGAAAGTATTTTCGACATGCAAATGAGCTGAAGTTCAATTCTGCGGTGGCTGTTCACTTGACTCAAGGTGTAAAGCCTCAAATATGGATTCTAATAGTATAGAAAATAGGAAAGTTAGAGGAAATTTAATATTATGTTGCAATAAAAATAAACATAAATACAAGCAGTGGCATAGTATCTGACAATAATAATATATCATGGACTAGTTAGGTTTGCGTTCTTGTCTTACATTCAAGTTGATTGTTGACAAGTTCCTTCATGTAATTTACTCAGCAATTTTGCTGTCGTTTATGAGATGCAAAAGCTATGAAATTTTAGTAGGGTATGAAAATTCTAATCTAGAACTTCACCCTCGTGTACAAATTGTCTAGGAAAATACGTCCCTCCTTTCTTTTTGTTGGTTAACAAGGCTAATCAATTAAAACAACCGCATCCAAACTACTTATTTTTCTAAATTTTCATTGAGTTTAATTTGAATGCAGTAAAATAATTTTAAAACATCATCTAATTAGAATGAAATATTTTGACAGATGAGAAGAGAGAATTATAGAAAAAGTGGTTATGAAAATAATTTAATTATAATTTATTTATTTATATTTTAAATTTTAAACTTATGTGTTAAATTGTTTCATTTTACTTTTCACTTTTTCACTTTTCACTTTCCACTTTTTACTTTTTACTTTTTCATTTTTTATTACTTTATTATTATTATTTTAAATAAATTATTAATCAAAATATTTCAATAAATTATTTTTTAATAAAAAGATTATTATGATCATTTTAAATGATTATTAATTTACATTTAAAATAGTATTTAATTTTTAAAAATTAACTTAAATAATTGAATATTAATAACGAAGAAATATAATTTGAAATAATTTTTATTTTAAGATACCATATTTTTTAACAAAATAATAATAGTTTTAGTTTTAAAAAAATTATTTCAATTAAAATGAATTTAAAAATATAGTTGAAAAGGTGTATTATTAGATAAAATACAAAAATGTGTGTCACTTATCATTAACTTTAATTTATATGATTCAAAATATTATTATATTAATATATGTCATTAATAAAGTTTATACAATTAAAATAATGTTTGCACAATTAAATATTAGAAAAATTATTTGTTATTGATATCATTTCACAAATATATGTTATCAATGTAAATATGAAATATATATATATATATATATATATATATATATATATATATATATATATATATATATATATATATATATATATATATATATATATATATATATATATTACTTATTCAATTGTAATATACTACTATTATTTATAGTCGAATTCTATTGATTCAGATATTTTTATAAATGATACATAAACAAAAATAATAATATGAGTTGAAAGGTAGTGCACTGGCAGTGTAAAATAGTTTTACACTGTCATCCAATAGAAAATCATAAATGTGTCGTGTCATTAAATTTTTTTAAATAAAAAAATACTTTAATTGGATACATGGGTGATGATTGGTTGACAGTGTAAAAATTGTTTACACTGTCAATGCATCACCCATTTTCTCAAATAATATTTGTATACGGGAAAAAAATTTATTATTGATCTAAATATTTTTATATACAAAAAATAGTATTTAGGATCCAAAAAAAAATTTATTCAAAAAATGGTATACAGGAAAATAAACTATTATTGATCTAAATATTTTTATGTATAGGATACCTAAATATAAATGATATTTGTATATGGAAAAAATTTATTAATGATCTAAATATTTTTATATATTAAAAATGATATTTATGATCCAAATGAAAATTATTCAAAAAAGGTATACGAGAAAAAAACTATTATTGATTTAAATATTTTTATATACAAAAATTTATAATTGATTCAGATATTTTTGTAAACGATATGGGAAAAATTTATTAATGATCTAAATATTTTTATATATAAAAAATAGTATTTATGATCCAAAAAAATTTAATTTAAAAATGATATACCAGCTGCGTTGCATAGGAACCGGTACGTACCCAGTACTCGATACGGGTACTGGTATGTGGTACGTCATTTTTAGAAAAACTAAGGTACGGGTACGTTAGTATAATGCTTTAAAAATACAATTATAACAATAACTAAACAATTATATTATTTAAATAACGATAAAATAATATAATTAAAAAATAATTTGCTTGAATAAATACACTTAAAAGTATTAATAATTCATAAAATCAAGGTTGAATATCAATATTTTCTTCTCCCATGAATGCAGCTTCTAGTTCAGGTTCATCGAGAGAAAGAGTAACAACTTCAAGAATATCATCTCCATCAAATAGATCCAATTCATCTCCACCAATATCCCACATCTTTGTTACTCCTTCATTATAAATCTTACTCTTTCTTGAAAGAAGACGAAGATTTGTATGAAAAAAAACTAAATCCTCGGCTCTTTTTGGATTGAACCTATTCCTTTTCAATGAGTGAATGAATCCATATGTGCTCCAATTTCTTTTCAATGAGTCTATTTCTTAATTTTTCTTTCAGTTTTTTATTTATAAATAGAATAAATAAATAACCTAATTTTTACTTAAGCCCAAATTATGTTATCTAAAAAAAATTAATATTGAAAGAAATAAAATTTTTTGGGTACGTGTACCAGTTGGTGTACCAAAGAAAAATAAAAAATAAAAAATTTGGTACGGCTTCGGTGCGTACCGTACGCGTACGTGTACTGGTACCCGGTACCGGTACTTTACCTAAAACGGAGTACCCGTGCTTCACAGTATACCAGAAAATATCTATTATTAATTAAAATATTTTTATTATACAAAAATTTACAAGATATTTTTCTAAAGAATACATAACAAATATTATTTATATACGAAAAAAATCTATTATTAATTTAAATATTTTTACATACAAAAAATGGTATTTATGATCTAAAAATTTTGATTCAAATTTTAATTTTAAATTAAAATAAATATATTATATAAATAAAAACACGTACCAAATCAAAACCCGTGCGTATCTTACTAGTTTTAGTTAAAGGTATCAGCTTATTTTATTGACAATCCATTGATTATATTTAATCTGAATTCATATCTTAAAAGGTATATTAAATTTTATTGAAATCCATAAATATAAAGTTGACTTTAAATAATGAAGACATTTCTAAAGTTGACTTTAATCAGAGCCACATATTTGTTTATTACAGAAAACAACCATAACAATTGACATGAACCCTTGTTTTGAGGTATACAAAAAGTTTGTACGGAGATACCCTCTTACTGCAAATGAAAACATAAGTGTTGTTGCTATTATGTTTCTCAACGAAATGCAAGTGGCTCCATTCCTTGGTAAAATACAACAAATATTACAGAGTTGGTTGGAGGGATGCACACTCTAGTGTGTAACTGACCTCTTCTAGGAAGAGAACCCGAGTTCAATTCTTAAGAGCCATCTCGGCTGGAAGATGCAAAATCCAACAAATTAGTTCTACCGTACGGGGGATTAATTTAATGGCCAGTCCAAAAGGTTATATAGCCTGAGAGATGTCTTGATGGACATAACTTAATTCCCAATATTTTCAATGCAATGTGATTGACTTGTAAAGTTGATCCAAGTCAGACTATTTGGATCTCTGTTGTCGAGTATATTCCCAGAGAGCAATAGCGCCACTGACGTGAACGTTGAGAGATCTCACAACTCCAAATTGGGGAATTTCGACGCAAGCATCCAAAATATGGATTATATCCACCGGTATACCTTCTTTCTCTCGGCCGAGAACCAGGACCTGAGTAAACAACCAAAGAATATTCTTAAAAAACTTAAAAGTTGTGCCAAAAATCTGTGGCATCAAACAGGAACAAAATATAAGCAATATCAGAGACCGGGACACAGCATCTAACTAATAAAATATAAAGGGGAAACCCTAATGCCTGTTTGGGAGTTGGTTTTTGAACGGTTTTGGTGGGAAAGGCATCGGAGGGTTGCGTCTATATCTTGAAATGTGTTTGATATTTTTAAAATAGTTTAAAAAACAATATACAATGTTAGCACATAAAATCATATTGTTTTTTAAACTTTTTAAAAATCTGATACACAATTCAAAATATAGACGCCAACCCTCCAAAACCTTCCCCTCCAAAAATCGACACTCAAACAGACCCTAAGTGACAAAAAGCAACCACAAATAATTTTAGGCAAAATACTCTTTTTGGTCCCTTATGTTAACCTCGGGGTTCATTTTGGTCCCTTAACTTCAAAAAGTGTCACATTGGTCCCTTAACTCTTCAAAAGGTGTCAATTTAGTCCTTTTTGTCACATTAGCGACGGAAAAACTCAAAAATCGGTCGCTATTTTCGTCGCTAATATGATAAAAAGGACTAAAATGACACCTTTTGAAGAGTTAAGGGACCAATATGACACTTTTTGAAATTAAGGGACCAAAATGAACCCCGAGGTTAACATAAGGGACCAAAAAGAGTATTTTGCCATAATTTTACTTTTTTTAAGAGATGAAAAAATGTATAATAGTTCACTAGTATCTGATAAATATTTCAGTCTTCCAAGTATCCAATATGAGGAGTACTATCAACACCAGTCATTTAATTACCAGTAACATCATATTGTTCATTGGCCATTCAATACTAAAATAATTCCATCAGTTACGTTCTGTAGGAACCAATTTCTTTTGATATTAAGACATACTTGCATAACTTATCCCAATATGTTTTCCACTTCCATCATTCAATATTAAGATAATAGATAAATATACTAGAGGAAAATACCCTGTCCCCCTCTCTAAATATTACTTCATTTCCACAATCTTACAACAAAATATTGAGACTGGAAGGTTGGAATTTGATGCACAGCTTACCATTTTTTTCGGAAAGACATACTGATCAAGAGGTATACTGTTTGCAGTTTGTTCCAAACCCAAGATGGAAAATCCTTCTCTCTTTTTTTTCTGTAAATATGTCTTTATGCTATCTACTGGGACTTCTATGATAGGCACCCACTTTTCAGCTGTCACGCTGTAAACAATAATCAAGTGAATGATTGATACTTATAATTCAATGCATTAAAACCATTTCCAAAACATATATCAAGAAAGATTCCCCTAACATAAAGGGCTCCTCATTTATTTTTTATTTGCTTCCAGGAAAATCATCACACATGAAGTCAATTCAAGAAGATGAAATTTGTTATTTTAAATTAATAAACAAAGAGAAGCTTAATGTTATTAAAAACTAATAAGCAAAAAATGAAAGTTTTGGTACTACTTGTGTCACTCTTTCAATGTCCAGCCGAATGGAAGAACCGGCTAGGTATCAGAGAGGGCATATCCAAGCAGTGTCCTAAATAAATGGATAGTTAGTGTACACACCTTAAAGATGTGATATACACTTACACTTTTGATGTATTTATAACTTTTTATTGACTACAATCTAATTTTAAAAAGCCAGTGGAAACAAGTAGATAGTTTTTCTATTAAAAACAGTCACCAACCCAGAATCTGGCAACTTTTTTAGGATTCTACTGGCACACAAGTTTATATTCATGTGGATGTTGATGGGCATATGAACTGGACATTCGGATGGAGTTAAGGATGTTGTATGAGGTCGACTGTTGTTCCCTCAGGGGCTGTTTGGGAGTTGGTTTTTGGAAGGGAAGGGTTAGGAGGATTGCGTCTATATCTTAAGATGTGTTTAATATTTTAAAAAAAATTTAAAAACAATATACTACATTAGCATATAAAATCATATTGTTTTTTAAAGTTTTTAAAAATATCAAATACATTTTAAGATATACACACAACCCTCCAAAATCTTCCCCTCCAAAAACTAAGTCCCAAACAGCCCCTCAGAGTTAGAGGTGGTTTCATTTGCCTTTAGCAGTTCAAAATCCGTGAAATATTAAGCAGTCAGTTTAAAGATACATGAGTCTGTCCCATCATAAAAAGTCCATGTTCTCTTAAAATTTGAACATATAGAATAATTAATATAAAGGGGTAAAAAATAAAAAATTTACAGTACTATCATGAAAACCTGATTAGTTGGAACTGTTTGTCATTTATGATGTTTGTATCAGCAATGGTCAGCCCTGATGCTTTAAACACCTGCATTAAAAATTGGAATGAAGTTTGTTAGGAAACATAAAAGGAAAAAAAATAAAACAACAATATAGATAATATTGGGAAACGGAGCAGCATGAGTAAATTACCTCACATGTACGTGCCAAGCCAGCAAGATTGGGTATGCGGTCTAGAAGTGATGCTACAAGGATGAAACTCTGTCGAGTTGCCTTCTGTTGATCTAGAGATGATCTTCTTGACTGTAATAATCGGTCCAGAAGGAGATCATCCTTTTCTATCTCTGTCACATTGATATTGAAAAATTAAATTATGGTAGGCATAAAATTATGAAACTCAACGCAGAATGCAGACATCACTTACAACACACCATGGACATTGTTAAGACTCTCACATTTGATGAGATAAGGCTTATACACTGATAAGTGGGGGCGGTTTTTACCTAACACAACCTAAAATTTTAAGATGGTATCATAGCCTGGTTCAAAATTCATTGATTGCATGCTATCAGGTCACCGCTATCGGATGATGCTCTAGGGAGTGAGTGTGTTAAGAGTCCCACATTGGATGACATAAGGCTTAATATAAAAACATAATATAGTATGAGTTTGATTCGGGCTACCCACTATTTATATCCCCTCCCAACACTATATTATTTATATCCACCCGCTATTTATAGAAGTAGAATTACGGTTATCACAGATGGTCTCAGTTACAACAGAATATTAAATTTTAACTAATTGCAGAAAAAAATTAAAACATACCAGCCATTTTACGGTAAGCTTCATCATTGCTATAATGATGACCTGCATTATCATCCCCCACGCCATGTTCGGTAAAAGTAATCTTTTTCTGGAAATCTGAGGACATATCCTTAAATAAGGTTGCTTCACTTCCATTGGATAATTTTTCCATGCAATTATCTCCACTGAATTTTAGAGTCTCATTCCTGATAGTTACCACGTCCTTTGCCATTGAACTTCGTAAGTCTTGTCTAGCATCCTGCAATGATTGGGGAGAAAAACTCACAGGATAAAACAAAAATTATAGCATATATTATTTAAATAGGGAAGTTTGACAAAGCACTTACATTTAAGAATTTGAGAACATGGTCCATGAGACACGTTGGAACACACTCAAAATCGTTTTCCTTAGCACAACAAACAAAAAGATAATTAACAAAAGTATCATCTATAAAAGCATAAATATCTTACAAGTTTATATATGAACATGTTTATATATATGTCAGAACTGGATAAATTGTATACAAGTGCTAATCACAAAAGGCACATTTAGAAAAATCGTCAAACCTTAAGCTTATTTTCTAAAATGATATTAGAGAGTAACCTAGAACTGTTTTTGCTAATCAACAACTTACTTGTAAGTTAGGAATAGTTGACATTCAATCACTAACTTGAGGAAGTAAGATGTAATTCCGTAAATAGCACTATTTGCAGTGTAGCAATACTTTAGCACTATTTAGAATATTCCTTTTGTAGAATTGTTTATTAGGATTTATGTACATTGCCTACATAATTGTATTAGAGCTTGCACTTAGGTGATCTATAGAAATAATATTCATTATTCTCCATTTTTTTCTCTTTCAAGTGATGAAACCATGGTGCAATCTTGGCTTAGCTAACAAATTGAAAATCTAACAAATTCTAATGACAAAACAACCAAATAACAAAGCAATATGAGGATTCGTGTGGTGACTTTTGCACACATGCAGATAGAGAGCGAGAGAGTGGGTGAGAGAGATATAAAAGGGAAGCATGTGACATTGGATTGCAAAATATAGGTCGCCTTGTTTTGCAATTTACATTTCTTTTCCCCAAAGGTTAACTATAGTAATTTTTGAATGCCAGGTTTAATGTTAACTTTAGTATAGTTATCCAACAATACAGTGCACACAAATCCTCACCTCAACTCGATTGATGAATATTCCAGCAGGTGAGGAAGAGCAATTTGGATTATAAGCATCAAGGTATCCTTCCATTGACACACGTAAGCTGAAAAAGAAGATAACATAAATTAATGAGTACAGTTCATTAGACAATTATAAATCAGCTATTGCAGCCCAAATTACAAAATGTTAAAACAATAGGGTTTATGTAGAGGAGAAAAATATGATAACTGATTGATTTCATGGCATAAATAAAACAAAGCACCAACACTTATTTGTACCGATAATTAGGAAGTATCTTACTAATTGAAAGCCCAATCCAAATAAAAAACAAAAATGATATTTTGACAACAAAATTCGACAACAGTTTCGATGGTTAATGAATACGACAAAATCTTGCAACTCATTCACCCATTCATTGAACATAATTAACCACGTTTTTCAGGTGTTCAAATATACATGATTTCCATTAGTCGCGAGGAGTGTTAGAAACACTTTTTTCAGCATTTTCTCTTACATTCATATGGGTCCCACTACTTAATGTGGGTCCCATTTCCAATGTATGGGAACCAAATGGATTTCACCCAATTAGAGTGAATATTAGAGTGTTAAAAAGACTGATCATACCACTCCTCGCCATTAAAATTGTATTCAAATATACACAATTGATTCAGATGTTCAAATATACATGACCCAGGCATACCACTCATATTTTCAATTTTCTGACAAGGTGGAAAATTCAGTTTAGAGCAGCAACATAATAGTTTTTTTAAGCAAAGAAGTTAAAGTGAAGCAAGAGATGAAGGGACGGACATCCTAACTAAGTTGACAACCTTACAACCAGATCCAAACCATTCAACTTTAATCAAATATTATTATAACAAAAGAAAAAAAGAAAATGCTTGGGAGGACTAGGTCAAAACTCATAGGCCAAAACCCAAAGTAACAACAACATAATAGATGAAGAGCATACCAAACAGGGACAAAAATTCGTAGTCTTTTACACATGCCTTAACTAGAAATCTACGTAAATCAACCACGACAAAGATTTATGGATAAACATAGATATATAACAAGGAAAAATAATAATAATACCGTGCACAATCAGAATTCCTTGCAAGGTATGTTTTCAAATCTACAAAGCACCTCTTTTCTAAAGGTATCTCAGAAGATCCATAATTCAACATTGGAAACAATTTGTGCAGAATTTGATATATGAGTAACTGCAAAAATAGCCAATCATATAAAGATGTATCCATTTGAGTGTGAATTAAATATATACACATTAAGAAAACAACAATATTAACGCCATAAATGATAACCTGGGTAAAACCACGTAAGCTGTGATGATGTGAAGTTAGCAATGGAACTAGAGGAGGAAACAAATCATCTAAATGCCTAGATTGAACATCTTTAGATGAATTGAGAATGACATTAGCTGCAATGAAAACATATGAAGATAGTGCCTGCATTTCGAACCTCACAAATTAGAAGAAATATTTTTAATCATACCGCAATATATTTGATCCTACTTTATAATTAAAAAAGTGGAAGTAGTAAAATAGCCATATCACAAATATAGTACTGAAAATATGACGATAAACATAAAAAGAAAATTTTATGTCAGACCTAGAGTACATGCAACTGCCATCCTGAGGCATAACTTATACTTTCAGTACCTAATAGAAACATTGACAGCTAGAAAGTAGTTATGGTGATTCAAATCTAATCGGCGATTATGGGAGTGAGTGTGTTTTTGAAAATATTGGAGTCAAAGAAACTAGTTTGATTCTTTATTATTGAGCTTGTCAATGTAAAATGTACTTTCTTTTTCTTTTTACCTATGGGCACCCTAGATACCCAAAACATCTGTCTGATTTCTACAAGTCAATCTTTAAGTTTCACAAGCTACTACCACACCGGGTTCAGTCTCCCTTCAGCTCAAGTCTCGAGATTCTATATTCTCCAAACATCATTCCATTACTCATTCTCAATATTCCTTTAGGTAGATGCACAAAGGAAAAAGCATGGCAAACATTGAAATGTCAAAAGAATATGTTAAGCCCCTGCCGCTACATCACTTATCATAGACCACATATTATGTCACATAACAGCTCTGTCCAGCTCAGAAACAGCAAACCTCGTGTTTCTATAACATTTAGTTTAGACTAAGTTATTCGAAGATTTAGTGAATGTTTAGTGTCTCCAACCTAAATATTTAGTGAATGTTTTGTGGAAAGCCCTAGAGAAGAAAGAGGTTAGCATTGCATATATTCAAACTATCCAAGATATGTATGAAGGGATATTGACTCGTGTGCGGACACAAGATGGATAGACAGACGATTTCCCCATCACAATTATACCACAATGAAATTTAGAAGGAAGCATGTTGAGTGATGTTATAGAGCTTATGCATCAATTGGTAACCAATTGCCTGTAGTTACAATCTAAATTTACACTCTGGTGAATAGCAATTTAGAATAACAAAAGCACAGTAAAGCCAAAGTTTTCATGCCCTAGAAAACAATATTTACCTGTTGTTTCATGTCATAATCCCGCAATATAGGGACCAATTGTTCTTTAACCTGTGAATTTGACATTATGTAAGTGGGATAGAAAAATAATTTCAACAAAGAAATGTCACAAATTACAAACTCGTATAATAGGTTTGACAATAAATTTTGCAAGTAATGAATATACTCAAGAAACTATTCTGACCAACATTCTCTAACAACTGTAGGTGATATTAATTTGAACCTACAAGGAATCTCAAAGATAAGTTATTACTCTCTCCTGAATGAATTATAAGCAAAACTTGATTGAACTACGCATATTAAGAGAGGTAGTTGATCACATTTAATCTATGCAATCTTAATAAAAACTTAAGTCTGTTGCCTGAAATTTATCCTCCATGATTAATAAATTTAGTTAATGAAAATATAAAAAGTTAAATTAAATGAGTAGTAAGAGATGCTATTATTAAAATAGGAAAGTAGTTAAGATTTGTTTATATTTCATTCCAAAAACATGAGAAGTTTATTTCATTTTGGAGGGAGTTAAGTTTATTTCAACCAAAATGAGATGAACATGTACCGAACCAGACTTCATTTAAATATTAGTCCCAAAAAACAAAGGGCCATTAGTAGAAGATTTTTTATGCTAAAAATGAAAAGCTATTTTGATTAGCTTTTGAAAAAAATTATTTATAATAGAAGGGAGAAATACTAAAATTCTTTTTATTCAAAAAAAAAATTACACAAAAAGCATAAGACTTAAATGCACTTTTGTTCTTATTTTAATCATTCTATTTTTAAAACCAATCTTTTGATCCCTATACTTTATATGTTACGGATTTTTCATGGTCCTCAATTTTTGATGATGTGGCTATATTATTAATGATGTGGCAGTGTTGTGGCAGGGTTGACTAATATAGAAATGAGTCACTGTCATTAATCCCACCCATGTCACTATATAATAACGGTAATGATCGCGCAGAGCAGAATGATTATTGTGATTCAAAACATTTCAATGAGAAGCAATGGTTTTTGGTATATTTGATTTTATCTTTCTCCAATTGGGCTAAAATCCAAATTGTCCGAGTTTCTAAATTTAGTGAGATCTGAGATAGGTTTCTAAATTTTTGGGTTTTCTTAGTTTGTTGGGGTTCAATTTCTTTGTTTTCTTTAGTAAATCAATTTGAGAAAATGAACATAGGTTTATATACAAGGTGAATGTTATTCAGCATCGATTACTGCAGCTTATTAGGGAGCAAAAAATCAACACCAACTGGAAACAATGTCATCAGTACCATTAGAGCATTTCTGAAACTGTTTTGAAAAGAGGAAAGAACCATGAACCAAAATAAGAAACCAAATAGAAACCATGAACGAAAAATAAGATCCAATAGAAACCATGAACAAAAATAAGATCCAAACGAAAAGAAAACAAGACCCAATAGAAACATCAACAAGATCAGGATCATTTTCGTCATCCTTCTCCTTATTACCTACGCAATTTTTTCTCAATTTCCAACCCAATTTTATTTAAAAAATTGCAGGGAGGGATAGAAAGAAAATAAGATTTAGGCAATTAGTACTATAGAAGAGATGAGATTGAAGAGATGCAAAAAAAGATTTGAGCAATGAAAACAGAATGAAATTTGAGATTTGATGATGTTGAGTGTTGATGATGTTGAGTTTTGATCTTGATGATGATGCATGGTGTAGATGATCAAGAATTAATTAACTTAAATTAAGTTTTTAACTTAAAACAAAATAAAGAATTTATATATTAAAGGAGGAGGGTGTTCATAATTTGGAAACAGTTAACTTAATTTTCTTTATAAAAAAATAAGGCATACTTTATATATTTAATTAAAATGTTGTTATAGATTAATTTATTCCAAATCAGAATTGTCATCTCAACGCCACATCATAAATGAGATAGACACATCACCAAAAATGAAGGATAAGTGATCTTAACTATTGTCTTGCTTATTGGAAAAGTGATTTTAACTAAGCCCTGATATGGTTTTGAACCCCTCTCTTTAGAAGGGTTTCTCACTATCACTACTGGGGACATACAGGGAGATTAGTGATCTTTGCTTATATTGTTTTTTGGGTTTCCTTAAGGAGGATATTTTGTCCTCTAGTTTTGTGCCTGATTTCTATTCCTCAATCAAAACAATAAAAAAAAATTTAGTTGCAAAAGCATAATATAAATATAAAGAGAAAAATAACAAGGAAAAAGAGGAAGAAGAAAGTCTTACAAGTGATGGAAATTTCAAGTATATGTTGATTGCAAACGTCTCCAAGTATTGTCGAACGGCGGGTAAATTATTTCTCTGCAGGAATACAAAAAAGATTTAATCATTTCCAACTTCATGTCAAAGAAGAATCAACACAGGTTACGATTTTCATTTATTTTCTATTAATCTTTTTTGGCGTCAGGATCTATACGATTATCATTCCTTTTTTGGATCTAACGTGATTTCTATTTAACATATGACGATGCAAATATAATCAATCATGGAATGTAAGTATACATCACAAACAAACACATAGAAAGAAAAGAGAAGCGAAACCTAGCAACTATCTTAAGATTCCATGGAAAGACGTGAAAACTTAAGCGTGTGTGTAATCTGATAAAATAATATAATGAAATTTCAATAGAGAAAAACGTTCATAAGTTCAAACATAATATATGCATCCAACACAATCAAATCCACAGCATAATGAAAATATGAAAGTAAACACCACTGTCATACGGAGGGAAATTAACTTACATTAAGTGATATATACAAGTAACTTAAAACTTTCCCAACTATATCTTCCTCAACAAATGGTGACAAGATACATATTATTTGCCAAACCCGTATTTTGCGCCGATGAATCTGTAATGCCAATATTACATAGAGCTAAGTGAGTTGTAATAGATAAAGATAAGTGCACAAATTGCAGTAGCAATAAGAAATATCTGGTATCATGCCATATTTAAAACATTGAAATCAGCAAATATTTAGAGATTCTCTTGGAGATAAGACTAATTGATAAACCATTGAAATCAGCCAATATTTAGAGATTCTCTTGGAGATATGCCGTCAAGAGTCGTGTTGCTCAGTTCAATGCCCAATCGAGTGGCCCTAGCTTACATTTGAGCATTGAAGTGTTAATACAATTTCTCCCAAATCCTCCAAGAACGAAAGTATCCAATAGCTTGTGTGCAAATACTCTTGGTTAAGAAGGACTGAGGCCAAGAAAGGAGTAAGTACTATTGTTCCTTCTATGTCCCATATGTATCATTCATTCATCAAATTCATTTTGTCAGTCAAAAATGTGGCAAAATGAATTGATTCACCATAAAGTTACAAAGATGATTGACGTTGATGACGGGATTCATTTACTTATGTCCTCATCTAATTTTTCTGCAATCGAATGAGAAAATGGCACAGGTGCTAATGCCAATGAGGTGGATATAGGTGGTGTACAAACTTGTGGAACCTTTGGTAGGTTGGAGGTGGGGGCTTGTGGAGTCTTTTCCGTAGCAATTTCATAATTGTGAACTAACTAGTACATCAGAAAACTGGGACCGAGATTAAGTTTTTTGACACCGTCTTATCATGCTAAAAGAAAGTAGAGAACAAAGAATGCTTACAGAACTATATTTTTTGTATAACTCCTTAGCAAGATCTTTATCATTGACCTACATCAATAGATATTATAATCAACATAAGCATTCTAAAATAACCATCTGAACTTGTCATAGATGAACATCATGCACCCAAAAAATATAAACAAAACCGAATATGGCATTACCAAAGAAGATAAGGCCTAAAAAGAATTTACAAAGAATGGCACCCCTCACCTTGCAAACTTGTTTTGTAAGGATGAGTTAGACCCAACATTAAATACATAATACAGTATTGGGGCCTATCCATTCGGGCCCCACACTAAATTATCCACACACCAAGCCCAATAGTGTTGGGCGTGAGGGGGTTGTTGGAAAAACTCAATCTCACATTAAAAAAGAGACAAGGCCTAAAAAGAATTATAAAGAGTGACAGCCTTCACCTTAAGTCAGTTTTCTAAGGATGAGTTAGAGGCCCAATATATAAAAACCAGACACATACTTACAATAGTGGGGCTAGCTTTCATTTTACTTCGCTTACATTGATAGTATTCAAAACCAGAGGACAATCAAAAACATCTTTTAACCTATTAATAATTTCAAATAACCCCAAACAATTCTTCCAAGGTCTGAAGCCAGATAGTAACATAACAAGAAGAGCAAAGCAGGCATACACAATACCAGAAGAACATAATCACTAGGCAGGCCTAGTACAGACCATACAGTAAATATTTCTGAATTTAAACTAATGAACAAAAAATTATTATAAATTTTAGCATAAAAATGTATTCCTTATCATCAAATAATAGTAATATATGATAGTAATCAACTACCGCGGAGTCAAGAAGCTCTAGCAGAAATGATCTGCCAGAATCTAATGCCGCAATACAATCTAGGTCTTCATTTGGTGATCCAACCATACAGGCCAAGTCTGCCAACTTGTAAAACAGAACAGCAACCGATACACGTGCGTACAACTCTGTATTAATAAATGCCTGTTAAGAAAAATGTCCAGTTATTACAAAGTCAAAAGCTTCTAGAATTGTTTCTAATAAATAAAAAGTTATCACATTAGCAATTAATGACAATAAGCATACCATGGTGTTATGATAAAATGCTATCATTGTTTAGGAAATTTGGGTAGACAAACAGAAAATTGAAGTAGTCAAATCTTTTGTTAAATCTGATTTTTTTTTTCTCTTATAAGGGCTATAGAGGTGTCTATACAAGAAACAAAGTAAACACAATCTCATAATATTGGGAGAAAATCAAATCAGTACCAGTCTATTTAAGGATGTGAGGATCCTATCAAATAATCAATAACATAATCAAATAATAAATACAAAATATATATTTACATTTTACAGTTATCACTTTTAAATGTTGAGTTGCTTACTTCTGTCAGCTCAGGATCAGGGCTACTGGCTAATAAAGAGACCTCCAGCCTTGCATCATTATTGTCAGCTAGCTCACCTTCAAAATCCTCATCAAATGCAACTGAAAGAGACAGCGTCATATTCACATGATAATTTGATAGTAATAAAACAGCAGATAGCTAAGTAAATTGCAAAACGATATAGCAAATAAACATGTTAGGTACCTGAACCGTAGAGAGAGAGCAGTTTAAGCTCTTTCAAATAAAACTTTATAATCCTAGGATTTAAGAGCCACAACCCTGTTAAGTGCAATGCTGCAAGTCGAATTGTCCGAGGACTCTTTGTGCCTTCCTCAAGAAGGTTTTCGATAAACTGAGTGTCATAGATTAAAAGAAAAAGTCACTATTTGCAAGAATTAGAAGAGAAAACACACAAGAATAGAAAACTTGTGTAAAGAACACATACCCATTTCAATGGCCCTGGTGCATTGTCTCTTTGATGCATGCTCTCATCATTAAATAATAAAGGATGCAAAACAGATGACAAAAGAGCAGCAATCGAAGCAACTCTTCGCTTGTTGCAATTTATATGTAATATCCAAGATGAATGCACCAAATTCCAAATAACCTGGTCAATTATTGCAATTTAAATGTCATTAGGTTAGCAAATACTGGTGGTGGGGTGAGAAGAGGATGTTAATGCAAAATTAAATAGAAGGAAGTTCCGCCATTTTGATTAGAAATTATCACAAAATAGAATTAAACAATTTCATGCATGCTACAAAAAAAAAATTAAATAACACTAAGTTAGAAGAAATGTGATGGACGGTACAATTTCTCAGATCACAAGACTACTTTAACCAACTATAATTATAGGATCAAAGTGGCAAATTATCAATATCAACTAGGATCAAATTCAGTTAAACAGGATGTAATTAATCTTTTTTTCCATTTGATTACAAAAATATTCTAACTATGGATTGTTAACTTTATTTTTCTACTCCATTCCGTTACATCCCATTCAATTCCATTCCACCAAATATCCAACATATCCCAAATGCCTCCATGGTTGTGTGTCTAGTATTATTATACACGGTAATATTTTAGTGCTATCTCGGTGTTATGTTTTTCCAGAAATATGCAGCAACATGCATGCACAATTGATTTTGACAAATGCAGTGAAACCATCATTCTTGAAAGATCGCCAAAAGGCCTTTGAAATTTCAGGAGCCAAACAACTGCATCGAAAAATAAACAAACCTAGTAACAGACTAGCTTATCAAGGTATCGGGGGTTATCCACACAGAATGAGAAGCTTTATATCTGGGCACAGAGCTGATATTTAAAATCATACCTCCAAGTTTATATAATGGAAATATGTATTCTTAAAATTCATTCTATTAAAGGCAACACAGTGAACTGAATATATGAAATATAAACTACATAGTAGGCTATGAAGCACACCTGTGCATCTATCACATGACTACAGGAAACAACCGCACTTGGCGTCACTTTGGCAACTAGCTCAAATAACATTCTAAGTGATCTCAGCATGGATAAAACAGAACTTTCTCCAGCATTTTCAAGGCTGAAAAACACATATTTCGGTAAGCTAAGCCTCGTAAATAAGACAAACAAGGAGGGAGAAGACATAACCAAAACATGTAAAGAATATCATTTGACAATATTGACAAAGTTTGATAGTCTCAACCATAAATAAGCCAAAATGTGGCAACATAAATTACATAAATCACATGTGATCAAGCATGCATAATTGCATATGGATTATCCTGTTTCTAACCTCTCAACAAGATCACCAAAAATGCATCTCAGGGTGTCATCTGAGAAGAAAGCATGGTTTCCCTCCAAAAGAAACCCATTTTTGAGGGCATGAGAAGGAATTGACAGCAAAGATTCTAGGCACGCCCACTGAATCAGTAAAAAGAAACCAGTTAAAATCTTTCAATTAACCAATTAACATCCTGTATTTAGTGTAACTATACATTTAATAATTTGTTCACAGCTAAAGTTTTATCACCAATAATTGGAAGGAAGATTCGCCACAACACAGGCACAATCGAGTTAGACAAACAAATGAGGAAATGAATATGCAAATCTGAGACTGAGTTTATCACAATCCAAATATCATATGGCAAAAAATAATAATTGCCCCAGGATAAAGAGAAAGATCACCACCTTAATATCCAGCAAAACAGCCCTTCGAGTTCTTGCCAAAATTCCGGCTCCTAGGAGTTCATTAATATTTTGAACGAAAGATACACACATATGATCTAACTGAGGCCTGCCTTCTATATCTGAAAACAATTGCTCATTTTCCTCAATGAGATTAAAAGATTGAATACAGTATGTGGAAGCTAGAACTTTGAGAACTGGGACTAAGGATTCATATGCTGCAAGACAAACTTCTGCCTGTGTCTGCGTTAAACATACACAGCAACAGCAAAAAGTATATCATCACAAACTTCAAGCGTGAGAAAAACACAATTTTATAGCAGATAATGCAATATGCAAGGTACCTCTGAGAAAGAATGTGGAGATCTAGCTGTCCTCCAAAAGAATTGCCACATGAAAGTAAAAGCAGAGCTAAGCAAAGCATCTTTTTTAATTTGTTTGCACCACAACAATATTAATGACATGGTCTTCACTGACATCATCTGCTTGGTTAAACACGGGAATATCAGACAAGTTGTAAAGAGGGAAATAAAAAGTATGGCTTAATCAAAGCAAATTTAAAATAAAAATAAAAAGAGAGAGAGAGAGAGAACACGAATGAACTCCCGTTCCTGATTATTTATAATATCAACTTGTAGAAACATTCAAGTTTTAAGCTAAGATAAACCAGCCCTTTGAAAAGAAATAGAAATAGAACAGGATGAAACTGTGAGTTTTGATAATGATATTGGCAGTACATGGATACAACAATGTAACATCCTTTCAGGCATCAATAATGGTACTGCGACAGAAATCGCGGCTTGTAGTGTGCATTTCTGCGACGACAATTAAACCATTGGAAAACTCAACATACCCTTAACATTTACATTACTCCATAACCCCATCCTATCCAATTGCTCTCCCATTATCAACAACTTTATGGACATGATCTGGTATTTTCTGGCAAGCACCGAGCAAGTTCCAACAACTCAATCAAGCACTTCGTTTTCTTTTTCTTCTCACTCTCCAGCAGGTTGCAATTCTTCTCTCCTTGTCATCTTCGTTTTCCATTGTTTTGTTTCTTTGGGGTATGTTTATTACTTTTTGTTCAATATTCTTTTCTCTACCCTGAGATCTGTTCTTTTTATTTCTTTGTCATTTCCTTGTTCTGTTTTTCGTGTTGTCAGTATTTCAAAGACCCAAACACATAGACTCTTTATTTGTTATTGTTAAGAAATGTGGTTAGGCCTAACTCAACCCTACAAAACCGATTAGTAGGGTGAGGATTGCCCCCATTCATAAGCATATGTTCAGGCCATAGTTTATTACTTTTTGTTCAATATTCTTTTCTCTACCCTGAGATCAGTTCTTTTTATTTCTTTGTCATTTGTTGTGTTTTTCGTGTTGTCAGTATTTCAAAGACCCAAACACATAGTCTTTATTTGTTATTGTTAAGAAATGTGGTTAGGCCTAACTCAACCCTACAAAACCGGTTAGTAGGGTGAGGATTGCCCCCATTTATAAGCACATGTTCAGGCCATATATTGTCCGATGTGGGACTCTTAACACACTCCCTCACGTCCAGGACTAGGCAACTGGAGCGTGGAAATAAATGGTGGGTGGCCCGATAGCGGAAACCATAATAGGCGGCCCACCGGATCTTAAACGAGACTCTCGATACCATGTTAAGAAATGTGGTTTGGCCTAACTCAACCCTGCAAAACCGGCTTATAGGGTGAGGATTGCCCCACTTATAAGCACATGTTCAGGCCATATATTGTCCGATGTGGGACTCTTAACACACCCCCTCACGCCAAAGACTATGAAATATTTACACTGTTGTTCGGCATGAGCTGTTGCATCTTTTGCGTAAGGCATGAGGGTTGCGTAACTTGCTTTCAAGGCATCAAACTTACTCAGATAAGCTTGCACATCCATATTTTCCAACGTCGGTGTGTTGAGTTTGTGGATGACACTGTATAGAGAGTGAACGTCGTTGGAAAAGACTTTCTTGACCTTTTCTCATACCTCATAACAAGTGGAGAAGGCTTGGTACTGCGCTTGGAGGTTAGGTGCATGGAAAACCACAACACGGTACACAGAGAGGCATCTGTTTTCTTCCATTTAGCGAGTTTATCGGCAGCAACGGCAGACAATTTTGTGGTTAGGTGCTCTTCATATCCCTGACCGTGAAACCACATATCAACAGCACGAGCCCATATGTTATAGTTTGCTGATCCTGTTAGTTTTCACATGGGATCAGCGGAACTTTAGTAAACGAGTCTCCCATAGCTTCAAGTTAACAAAAACAGGATTGTTTGAACTGGAGGGCAGATTTTCGCAAGTCGGAAGAAGAAACAGAGACCGGATCTTTGATCAGGGGACAAAACTGAGCAAGACAAAAAACGTGAACAGTACCAAGATAATCGCCGGAAAAAAAAAAAAGGCAAACCTGAGTGATGACACGGTTTGCAGAAGAAAATTTCTCACCGGAAGACAGTAGGTCAACCGGGTTAAACGAGACTCTGATACCATGTCAAGAAATGTGGTTGGGCCTAACTCACCCTACAAAACCGGCTAGTAGGGTGAGTATAAATACATGTTCAGGCCATATATTGTCCGATGTGAAACTCTTAACAGTTATCCTCCGTACTGGTTACTAGTTATGAGCTTATGATTCTCCCTTTCACCATACACAGAAACAGAACTAAAAAAACTGTATTTTTAACTGAAGATTCCTATTAACAAAAACTTTGATTAAAATTTTAATTTTTTTACATAACTGTTGTTTGTATATACTTGTAAGTTGTAAGAGTATATCTACAACCCGCCATTTTAGATTCAAAATTCTACACAGGGCCGGCCCAACCTATTTAGAGGCCTAAATCAAATTTTTAAAGTGAGGCCTTTAAAATATTAATTTTGTGGTTGCTAAGAGTTGAGCTCAAGACCAAAAAAAAAAGAGGTCTATATTTTATCAACTCAACTACAATAATATATGTAACTCAAGTATCAATATATAATTTTATAACTAAATGAAAAAAATTTGAGGCCTTTTTTAAGCCCAAACTTTTGAGGCCTAAAGCCCTAGCTTGAGTAGCTTGACTCTTGAGCCGGCCCTGATTCTACAGAACAGTGCACCCACAAAGAATAATGTTCGCAACTAACTATAATAAAAGAGCAGAAAGCACCTACCGCCTGCAATACAGCAGTGGTGGCAGAAATTGGCAACCTCCGCTGACTAGGACCTCCAAGTTTTCCTCTCACTGCACCAGGCAGTGCAGTGTCATCTGCAACAGCACCAGACCAGAAAACGGAACAAGACTGGGTTGCAAACTGAACCAGATCGTCCTGCATTTCAATAATCATTAAAGGATCACAGATGGATAAAAGGAATTCCACACCATAATAAGAAGAATCATAAGAAATAATACCAACAAATATAGAAATATATCAACAAGCTTCTTAGAAATGTCATTTATGAAACTCCAATCATCAACTACACCAGGAAAGCCACTCTCTATATTTTTTGTTCTGGCTTTGTTGTCATATTCAATCACTCTTTCCGTTGTTCTGCGAAGCTCCAGAACAAAACTTGAGGCAAGAATCAAGAATTTGACTCTAATGTAAACTGCATCATGGTTTTGTTTGAAGATATTAGAGCCAGTCTTTTGAATGAACTGCAAAAATAATAGGCATCCATTTATACTGTTAGTATACAAACCGGATAATGATAGAGGGATGGCAATGCAGTGAGCAGTTTATCAATAGCAAGACAGAGTGATCCTAATACTGCATAGTATAACTAATATAGAGCCCACGCCATTAATAATAATCCCAATTTTCGGAGGGAGTTAGTTGCATCATATAGAAAATACAAAGGGAGAAGGCAAAAGCAAACCATTAAAATAGGTTCCAGAGGATGCTCCTCCGTTATTGCAAGGAAAAGCACTCTTGCCCATCTATTTGCTTCAAACTCCCATGCACTAAAGTCGCCGTCGTCGTAATTAAGAGAAATATCAATGGAAAGATGATTACTAATAAAGCTATGTGGGAAGTCATAAAGACTCTTGCAGAGCTTCATATCATTCATACAGCAATTGGCACAGCAATCCTTGTAACCACAACCAGAGAACCATCGTTGCACAGCCGACCTTAATTTGCCTGTGGGGAAGAGATGGAAAGTGGTCACATTCTACAAACAGAAAATTACATCACCCAGAATTCAAAGGCTAATTCATTGACCAACAAAAGGCAGGATATACCAGCATCACGCAGAACAGCAGCATATGTGATGGAAAATATACAGTAAACTTTTTATCATATATCCCCAACAAATACTGTAAAAAGTAATGCTCCCAAGTCCAAACTCAAAAATTTTGACACTAACATCAGGAAGGAACAACAGCAGAATAATTTAGAAAATATCCAACCAGGGAAATTAGTTCAATTGTGGCCAGATAATCGATCTGAATTTCACATTTGCATTGTGCCTGATTCTTTTAATTCCATCAAACCCTGTTGAATTTTTCCATTAAACTATAAAACAGTAAAACCTAATATGATACTCCCTCCGTTCCTTTTTAAGTGTCGTTTTAGAAGAATTTTTTTGTCAATTATACCCTTCTTTTCTCAATAACTCCACCTCACATTTTTCAATTAGTTATTTGAAAAAGAGAGTGTATGAATGAATTTATTTGGAAAGAGAAAAATAAATAAGGGTATGATAAGAAAAGTAACTCTAACAATCCACTAACTTGGTTGAAGAGTTTTTTTGCTAAAATGACACTTAAAAAGGAACGGAAGGAGTATATCTGAACATATCAGTATGAATGCTAGATAGCTGAATCATGAGAGTCCGTTCATTAGTTAGCCCCGAGAGATGGGGACATGGACCACATGTGGTGGTTTAGTTAAGTGCAGATGGTGCGTACATTTAACATCATTTATGAAGCATGTATACAACTGCTTTTTCATTGGGCTAATGCTTTATCTTGGTGATGTCACCCATTGTCCACATTAGGGAAGATAACATCAAGCACGAACACTTGTGTCAAAGTTACAACAGATGAGAAAGGGTAATTTGTTTTGGAGATCATGAGTGAATTTGAGAAGATATTTTGTGGGTAAGTAGGGTATTGTTAGGACAGAAGAGAAGGGGAAAAAAGTCAGAGACAGTTAGAGTGGTCAGCTGGTTAGATGGAGGGAATTAGTAATATAATAAATAGGATGATGCAATGTAGAGAGGGATCCTTAAGATTTGTAAGCATTTGAGTGAACAGAGCAGTGATCTCTCATTCTCAATATTCAATAAAAACAAGTCTTCTATTCTTCTTTCTATCGAATTCTATTTCTGTTCTTTGGGATTGTAACAGTAAATTAGTATAGAAAATGGATAGTAATTGATAGTTCACTTTTCCAGCTTCATTGGACCAGTAGATATGAACAACATGAAGATTTTGTATGTTTACTTTCTTTCCACTCGCACGCAATTAAAGGGAAAATAGAGTATTTAGCATTATATTTTCTTTCCACTGTCAAAAATAGAGTAGTGACACAGGTTTGTGACTTAGAAAGCACTAGATATTAGAAATTCCACATACCACCATAATCCGTAAATTCATGTGGCAATGCTGAAATGAAGAGCAAAAGAGTTTCAAGAGGAATATCAAATGCGCACACCACAGAAGCAGCAGCCTCAAGAATCCTGCCACAAACTGAAAAACATAATCTAGGTGTAAGATGACTCTATGGCTCATAAATTATGAATATGAAAATGAATACTAAGAATCATATTATCCAACTACACTGCTATAAACCTTGAAGTCGGTAACTGGGATTGAAATGTTGTTTGCTGCTCTCAATCACATATCTAAAGATATCCAGTAATTCTTTTTTACCAATTTGACTTTCCATTCCAGTAACAAATTCCACTGGGAGATTTCCTGTGAATGATTCTGTCCTGGCATGAATAAGTATTCCAATACCAGCAGAAGCTGAAGCAATGCATTCAGCTAGACCCATAAGTCCAGCCCGTCCAAAAGATTGATGTTTTGTGGTGGATGCTAAATTGCATAAAAATGCAAAGAGCTTCCTGTAAATAACTTTTAGACAATAAGAAATGTAAAGCCAAAGTATTTCATTACACATTTACATTTAAGAGAAAAATAAAGGAAAAAGATAAATAGCATTACCACCAAACTATAGGTAAACAAGCATGTTATATTTTTAAAGAATAAAAGTGTTTGTGTGTGTGTTTGTCTGTCTCCCATATACTGTGCATTTCATTCAAGCCAAATGCACTGGAACTATGCAACTGCACTTTTACTCCCAAAACCTTAAAAGAAAATATTGTTCCACAAAATTAAGCAGGTAGTATGTCATTCACCATTAGCAAAGAAACGAAACCAAATACCTTCTATAATCTCACAGATATTTAGAGATGGGTATGGTCCTAAAAACTAATAAACTAAAACTACTCTAGTACCGTATTATGGAGTTTGGACAAAGTTGTCTAAGTTGTTCAGAGACTGCATGACATTTACCTACCAATTTGAAAGTCTCTTTACTTATTGGCATGAAGATTTCGGGTGTAAAAAGGATAAGCTAATGAACTACTCCCTCCGTTTTTTATTATAAGTCGTTTTGGAAAAAAAAATTGTATTTTAATATAAGTCGCTTTACAATTCCAATGAATAATTAATGTTATTTTTCCTATTATATCCTTAAATATTAATTATTCTCTCTCCTTTCAATTATATAAATTTATCTTCCACATGTCATTAATGAAGGATAATTTTGTAAAAACCTTCATAATTTCTCATTTTTATACAACAATTATTATTTTTCTTAATCTGTGTGAAAAGTCTAAAACGACTTATAATAAAAAACGGAGGGAGTACTATTTTTTATGAACACACTGTATAGCTGTCTATTTACTAAAAAGTCCTGACTATACCTTGGTGCTAGAAAACTAACGTACTGCCGGAAAAACTGCGCTGCACCTTTAATCACGGTTGATGTGTAAACTCCTTTAACACCTAAAATATCAATTAAATCATGGCAGTATTCAGAAGAATGTAATATTTGTACAGTAGCATAAGGAGACAGACACATTTTATCAATGCCAGGGAAAGCAATGTCAGATTTGAAGAAATTAATCATTTGGGTGACATTAAACCATTAAATAGCAAAAAAAAATTAATAAAAAATGCTAAAACCCCACATCGTTTTGAAATAAAGACAGAGTAATGTTTGGATAAGGCTCACTCCTTGAGCTAGCTTTTAGAATTGAGTTTGACCAAGCTCAGATTCTAAGATTGAATAGATTCTATCCTAGATTTGTTATTGGATCACCCATATTTTTCCACACTCTAGATGTCTAATTTTGAATAGGAGAGGAGTGTGTTGAGAACTTGAGATCATACATTGACTAGAGATATGGCCAAAGTAAGGCTTGTGCAATCCCCATCCCTAGATCTAGCTTTTGGAGCTAAGTTGGGTCTAGTCAAAATTCTAAAAGGGGAAAAACTTAACATCAAATTCAAATATGAACAAGAAGAAATTCATTTGAAAGGAGCCAAAGGAGTGAAGCACATACCAAATTCTTTATGGTGAATTGGATCATTCAACCCTTGCATAAATGGACCGAGAACAAAGGTTTCAGGCACTGACTTTACGTAGTTCACATGATCCTCCAAATTGATGTCAAGGAAAGACTGCATGATCAGGCACCTTACTGCATTTATTTTGGAAACACCATAAAACGAAAAAATGATGAAAGGACTAATTTAATATGTGACAAACTCCGTAATTTGGATAATGGTATTCATATTTTGATTTAAAAGTTTTACTAGTAAAAAGACAGGTTGGCCCTCACTTGTCCATAATGATGACGATACTAACCTTGAGGATTGTCATGTTGGAGGCCCCGTTCCCATAAAATGGATAACCAGTCAAAAGGCTGGCCACATACTTCAAATTGATCTTGATGAAATTTACTGATATTTGTTGCAACATTGAGATATGATTCAGAGAACTGAAGCATCAAGGAGACCTGTATGAAAGAATTACTTAACACATTAGATGCAATTGTAATGGGACAGCATAAAATACAGAACCAAAATACAGAATGCATGAACTAGGAATTATTTATTTGAGTGAAACTCTAAACGGCTCAGAGAGAACAAAGTGTTGACAACTTTGTATTCCAAAATACACTAAACTGTCTGCAATTTAAATGGGTTTCTTGATTAAGTGAGCTATATCAGGAATTGTTAAAAGGACAAAAACAATGTTTATGAGCTAGAAAAACACATAATATTTATATCAATATCAAAAAATAAACTTAACTCATCATATAATGACCTCTTTCTCTATGTAGATAAAGAAATTTTCTTCTGAAGTGCGGGACTAAAATGACAGTGTACTAGGGAAAGATGTAGTAAATTTCCTACCTTTGTTCTCCTCACTCATTTCCTACTTCCCAATTTTATTCCTAAATACCAAGCATACCTCCATCTTCATCAATCCAAAACCCAACATTTACAGTCGGGTTTTGAAAATTGTTAAAATATTAATAAGAAAAAACTCAGAAAATTATCATTGTATCTTAAAATATCCTAAATGATCTCTTAGGAGAAATTTCCATGATTTGTTTCGTCATTCAATTGGGATTGGAATTTTGTATTAGTATAAATAAAAGTTAGTGCATTTGTATTTGTTAGCACTTCATTACAAAGAAACGCATACACAAATATATAATAAATATACACATACACACCAAATTTTTTCTCTTTTGCATGATTACACGGGCCATTCGTTATAGATTTAAAAAATAATAATCTTTATATTTCCAAAAATGATTTTATGAAAAAATATTTAAAATAGTAGAAGTTATTTCGAACTCATTTTTTATAAATTTAAAGACTAATTTTGACATCCACTAACATAAATACACGTTATTGAAGATTAAAACATAGTCAAAATCACATAAATTTTTGAAGATATATTTCAAAAATTATTTTTACAAAAATTTATTCAAAATAGTTTCAAAATTAAATGATTTTTTGAAATTTTACTATCCAAAAATAGTCATAGCAAAAGGATGAAATGCCTAAAGTAACATTTTACGAAAAAACAATTTAAACTAATTTTTTATTTCAATCTTTTTTTTTAATTCTTTATAAAAAAATTTAACAAAAATATGTAATACTGTAAAAATAACTTTTTAAAATAAACCGAAACAAACGGGTCTCATACCTGATGATTCCAAGCTGCTTCAACTAAATGAGTACCATACTCCTCTAGCATCTCGTATAGAAGCACAAAGGCACCCCAATATTGCTGGCTGTTATAAATAAGCTCATCTAACGTTGAAAGCTTCCCAACACCAAGTGACTTCGCTTCTTTGAGAGCCCATAGCTCCTTCCTTGTCACCCCACAAGGTACAGAACACTTTCCATCGGTGTCGCTTTTTGAAATGCTAGGGAGGGAATTGGATCCTTCTTGTATATTTAGAGCCATCTTCAATATATGTAAGCTTTGCTTCCTCACTAAACTCTCCCTGTCAACCTGAACACATTTATTTGGGTTCTTAGTAAGCAGAGCATCAACAACTTAAGCAATCAAACAGAAAAATACTAAACAGAGCACAAGTACCAGCCCCGTCTTTATCTCATCCCAAAACTCTTTATCTGCTCTTATGTCAAACTCTTCAGTTTTAATGACTGTATCACTATCAGAAATTTCATATTCATCTGCCAGCCAGGAAAAAGAGAAATACAAAGAGAGTGTGTTGTATCCCTCTCTTCTCTCTAGAGGTCCCATTGAAAATAATGTTTTGCAGCAGCTCCATATTTTCATGAAGAAATGTGCCCTGAAAAACCAGTAATATACAAGACAAATTCATACAAATAAAGAATGTATATTAAAGCATATAAATATTAATTAATCCATTTGGTTATACCGAGATAAACCATATTTATGCTCACGAATTGTGATTTCAAAAGAGCGAATGACATGGAATGTTTTGAGAAT
Organism: Vicia villosa; assembly: GCF_029867415.1. Taxonomy (NCBI): domain Eukaryota; kingdom Viridiplantae; phylum Streptophyta; class Magnoliopsida; order Fabales; family Fabaceae; genus Vicia; species Vicia villosa. Next base: position 54,440,317 of record NC_081180.1, read on the forward strand.
GATAGGAAGAAGAAAGCCAATTGCGCAAGATCTATGTTCTGGACTATGTAAAAGCATCCGTTCACTCATACTACATAATTCCAAAATCAAAACTTTAACAAATGTATCAGCAATACACCCTTCTTTTTCAGCTGACTTGGAGACTGTATTTTTATGCAGAAACTGAAGGACAAGTTCCAGAATTACAGACAAAACATTGCATGATGTTGTCAATTTGTAACAATTTGATGAAGATGTAAACCGTCCAGCGTCAACTACATCATGTGAATCATGGTGAGACGATTCTCTACTCCATTTATAGAAACTTGAAGCATCGTTATGAAGCATCCCCAGTGAAAGACCGACTGATCTTATAAAAACTGGCACCAAAGTTTCTTCAAGAACTTCCAAGGTGCCGGTTTTAATCACAACATCCATGAGTGATTCTGTGATCTACCATATCAGATTACAAATTAGTTAGATGATCAAAAAGAAAGTTCACAACAACTTCCTAGCTATTTAATTTGACATTATATTATACCTGATTAAGCAAGTCATGCTGAGATGGTGGCAACACCTTAGATAAAGGAAGAAAACACCTCCAAACAAAAAGTCGTATCGCGTCAGAATCAGCCCCTACAAATAAAAAAATTACATGAAAGGATTCCCAGTTTAAAAAAATAAAAAAGACGAAGTGTAACTTAACTGCTGCTCTAAAAGCTCCATTTCAGCATAGCATTATAGTTTCAATTGATAAATGCATTTCCAACCAGAACAAAAACTACACATAAATGAGAAGCAACTCACCTGTTTTCTTCATGAGGTGACAAAATGCGGCCACTAATGACACCAAACGGTGTCGTTTATCAGAATCCAAAGTACCATCCTCCTTGATAATGTCCTATTACATCCAACAGACATAAATAAAGAAATCGTAAATAGTAGATAAACAATATTACAAATTCTAGAAACCTAATATTCAAGCAGCAAATAGCAACAATATCAGGTCTGGAGCATAGTTTTTATGAAGTAGTTAGGAAAAAGTGAAGATAGGAACTGAATTGAATTGAAGATGCCTACCTTTAGAAAACGAGGAAAATCATGGAGAAGTGAAGCGAATAGTGAGGGCGGAGACAAACCGGTGGAAACCAGAATACAGTCTAGCACCGCCGGGACTGCTGAAGGAGGCACTTGATCGAAGCTTTTGGATAACGAAGCAACGACGGAAACCATTGAAGCAGCTTCTGCTTCAGCTTCGGACATTGTATTCACTCTCCTTCTCTGAAAGTGGTATTCAGTTGAAAGCTTGATAAGTTAAAGAGGTCGATAAGTTAAACCCTAATTTTCGGTTGATAAACCCTGTTTCAAGCACACAGCACGTGTCTGGATCCGTTTTCAATTCTTCGCGCCTTCGTATCCTTAATATATTAAGGCAAAATACTAAGTCACTCTTTAGGCGCCTAAATCTTGCATCCTTTCCGCCTAAACCTCTACTCATTTATTATTTTACCTCCCTTTTAAAACACATAACTTAACCTCCCTTTTTAAGTGCCTAAAAATTTGCATTCCATCTAACACTCAATCTCATTTTAACCAAATCAAAATATCTCTCTCTTTTTTTTTTTTACAACACACTTAGAATAAATTTGGTCAAAAAAATAATATAAATAAATAATAATAATAATAATAATAATACTAATAATAATAATAATAATAATTATTATTATTATTATTATTATTATTATTATTATTATTAACCTGCTTCCAAGAGTCTCTTTTTACTAGCCGACGTGATGAATATATGCATCAACGTATTAAAAAATGGAAATAAGTGGAATATATGTTTTGATGATTATTTATAACAGCTTATACATATTTTCCTGACTTTAATTTTCATTATTGTTTTCGGTTACCATTTAAAGCCATTTAATTTTTGTGACTTTAATTTTCATTACAGCTTATACATATTTTTGTATTTAAAGCCATTTAAAGAATTGCTTGATACGAAAGTGGTAGTATCAAGTGGAATAATTTACGATGAAAATATGCATCAACATATTAAAAAATGGAAATAAGTTCCAAAAATAAAAATATATGCATCAACATTTCGGTTACCATTCAAAAATATGCATCAACATTCTTTTCCTTCTTTTCAGCTTTTATTAAAAAATGGAAATAAGTTCTACATTCTCAAACAACTACCTTTCCATATTCTTAGTAATAATTGCTAGACAATAGGTTAGTAATAATTGTTAGACAATACCAATATTAGGTTAGCCCACATCTTTATAATTGAGACTGTTCACTTAACGAGGAATACCAAAAAAATTCTGCTACACGTTTTCCCTATTCCTTGAATATAGCTTTTCTTCACTTTACCTTTTCCCTATTCCTTGAATGTAGGTTTTCAATAATTACACCATTTTAATTTTATACGTTCTTCAACTTCCTATGCAGATTCTAATAACTCTATATCATCATGGTTTTAGTATAAATAGATCCAACATCCATTTTATTTTTATTTTTATGCTATCTAAACCCTAAACCAACATCAAGGTTCTACAATCCAGGGTTCAGGTAAAGAAAATGTTTATTGGGAGTTTTTAATCCAAGTATATTTTCATGGTTTGGCTTCGTCTCATTCAATTAATAGTTTTAATTTTTTTTCTTTTGTGATTTATGCAGAATGACTCTATGTCTCAGTGTGATTTCTGACATCGTTCCTCCAAAACTGAACTGGCAGATTAAAGTTCGTATACGAAGTTTGTGGAAAGTTCATTCTTGGAATGACCACAATACTATTACCAGTTTAGAAATGATTTTGATTGATGAAAAAGTGAGTGTTATAATTGGTGTTTATCATCTTTCATTTTTTATTTAGTTTTTTTTGTTATTTTCCTAAAATATTGCATTTTTACTTCTTCCTGTGTTGTTTTTCAGTGTTCAAGTATCCAAGCTTCGGTGAAATCGACACTAATCAGTGAATTTGACTCAAATCTTGAAGAGGGATCTTGCTATATAATTTCTAATATATTGGTTGGATTGCATGATCCTAAATTTATTATGACAGACCATAAGTACAAGATTAACTTCATCAAAACCACCAGTTGTACTAAGATTGGAGATGTTCCATCCATTCCTAAAACTTATTTTAAATTTGTAACTTTTCCTCAAATTTTGACTGGGCTTGACCAAACACGTGCAATAGGTTAGTCATACTTCAAATTTAAATTTTGCGAATTTAAATTTACGATTAACTAAAGTTTATTTGACCATATTTTTTCAGATGTCATTGGTCACGTGATTAAAAAGTTTGACATGAAGGAAACAATGAGAAGTGGAATTAGAGTTAAACTCTTAGATATTGTGTTAGAAGATTTGGAGTAAGAGTTTGCACTATCATTTCGTTATTATGATTATTATTATGTTTATATTATACAATAACACTCATATATTAATTGACTAAAATTGTTGTTTTATTTGTGTCATCAATGCAGAGGAAATAATGTGGATTGTACTTTATGGGCTGAACATGCTGAACAGATGAACACTTATTTAACTGATAATGGTTATGATAAGTCTGTGATAGTCATTTTACAGTTGTGTAAGCCTAAAATTTTTCAATGTAAGTGACTTATATTTTAATAGATTATATTTTTTGTAGTTGTACTATTTACAAACCTTACTAACAAAATAATATCTAAATATTTTTCCAGCAATTCATGGCATATCAAATGCCTTTAATGGTACAAGAATCTTTATTAATAGCAATCTAAAGGAATCTCTTGAATATAAAGAGAAGTAAGTTCAATTTATTTTTTGAATATAAAGGAGTCTCTTGAATATACAAGAATCTTTATTTTTTGTTTCATTATTTATTTGGATTTATATTTTATGTTAATTTTATGTTGTTAGGTTGGAGAATGGAAATAAGTCATCAAACCAAATGATTAGTTATGTATCTAGCCAAAGCAACAATGTTTCAATGGATGATTTTCTTAAACATCCGAAAATGACTATTTTTGAAGTTCTTCAATGTTCTAAGGTAATAATCTTTTTTTTTAAAAAAATTTATATGTATAAATCCAATTTCTTCATTTAGATACATATATTTAATCAATTATTGTTTTATATATGTGTATTTGCACATTAGGTTTCTACTGTTGTTGTTCTTGCCAAAACAATTGATTTTGACCACACAAAGAAATGGTATTATCAAGCATGTACTAGATGTTCAAGGAGTGTACGTACAAAAAGTGGAGATTTGTATTTTTGTGAAAGTTGCGTCGATGTTCTTCCAGCGAATCCAAGGTATCGTAATAAATATTTGCTTTGTTTTTTTATTAGTTTGCATTCCATTGTAATTTGTATTCTTTACCTGTGTGCAGAATTAAGATACATGTTCAAGTTGCTGATGTGAGTGGATCTTCAACTTTTATACTTTTTGACAGATTGGCTACACAAGAATTAGAAAACCCCAGTCTAAACCTGTTTGAGGTAGAACATTCATATATTTTGTTGATTAGGTTTCTCTTTTTTCTTTGTTTAACGATCTCTAATACTTGCAAAATTTATAGGATAATAATGATGTCACCTTATGGCCTGCTGTTTTTAATTCATTGTTGGACAAGACTATGCTATTCAAGATTCATGTTTCCAATGGTAATATTGAAAAAAAGTGGCAAAGCTATACTGTGGTAAAAATTACTACAGATCAAAATTTGATTGATCAATTCAAAATGAAACATGACATCCATGACATGAATGTAAGATTGCTTGAAACACTTTAATTTAACAAAAATTATTTTCTACTGTCTTGGCATTAAAATATATTTGACTTAAACATATAATGATAATGATAGGATAAGGATGAAATTGATCAAGTTAGTAATAACCATACTGAAGTTGAAGACAACCTATCCAAGGTATTTTTTCAACAAGTATTATATTATTTGCTTCCTTCTGCCATAATAATAATGAATCACATATCATATTGGAGCTGATTATTATATAAAATAACTTATAGGAATCTATTGCTGAAGAGTTTAATCATGCTTATGACAAGGTATCTACCTAAAATCCTATGTTCCTGTTTTTCTACTTTAGTATTTGTTAGAAATTAATTTAATAAATTGTAAATTTGACTATTTTTTTTATTTTAAAATATTCAGAATAATATTGATGAGAGTACTCCAACCACCTTGATGAAAGGAAAGAGGGTGTTCAGTGATGTTGAAGTGCCGTCAACAACAATTGAAGAGTGTGATGTTCAAGCATCAACCACTAAAATGCCAAAGTTTGTTCATATTAAGAAGGAACCTGCAGAGTAGAAGTTTTTAGTTTAGAATGCAACTTTTTATTGTATTTGGGATTTTATATTGTGTACTTTGTATGTTTGAACATCAGACCTTATTAATATTTAGGATCATGTTATTTTAATGCAATCCTGTCATTTATTTTTATATAATATAATTTGTTATTGGATTAATAACTTCTCGAACTATCCTTTATGTTCGTTTCCTCTTCCTAATTTTAAAAGTTCAAATAATCATCTTCATCTATTTTATTGTATTCATTCATATCATTTCACCAGTGTGCTTTCATATCTCTGGTCATTAGCTTAAGGTATTCTTATTAACTTTGTCTTAATTTAACATCTTTCTCTCTTCTTTAACTCACTGTTTTCCTACATAAAAAATATCAGCTTTGTCATTCTTTCATTATGATTTTATAATATAATAATGAAGGTGGATCTGATAATTTAAAATTGTATTATTGGGCACTTTATCGAATAACTGATATATTTTCATTCATTTTTCATGTTCACACTTATCAAAATTTCTATGATCATGATATAGCAAAACAAATATCTTCATTTTTTTTTCTCTTAATCTACCATTATCTTTATTTTCATTCAGCCTATCATTTCTATTTCCTACACATACGTAATTTAATGTCTCAATTAAAGAAAATAATGTTATAATTGACCTTACTTTTAAAGTGTATAAAAAAGAATGGATGAAGTATTAATGTATTTATTATATCTTAATTGAATTTTTTTATTATTTGTAATTCCAATGCATATTAAATATTCTTATTTTATACTCACATACCAATATGTATATGATTGCTTTTTTGATGAACTATTTACGATGAAATATTTCATAACTTTCACGCTTCTCAAACAAATTTTATGACGTGTTTTTAATGATGGTATGATTACTTTTTTAACTCCTCAATAAATTGTACTTATAGTAGTGTATTTCACTTCTCTAATTTTGCTTTTGGTGTAAATGTTTATATTGAGCAGGTGTATCAACCCACAAAGAATCCTATGAACACTTTCTTCATCAATATTATAATTATAATATCTCACATGTAAGTTTCTTTTTTGTTTTTTTTTTTTATTTTTCTTTTTAATTTGGATTTGTGGTGTTATTTTTTAGTCTCCGAGCAATATGTTCTTTTAGTCTTTATTTGGAGTAACTAAGAGTATAATAGAATGAGTTACTTTTACAAACTTACAAACTTACTATTTGAGTATCACTGCTGCACCATGTCACTATCAACCCACTAATGTTCAACCTTAAACCTCCTTCAAATACCCACTTCACCCAAACGACAACACCTTCCTACTTTCTCCCCCTACTCAACAACAATTGAATCAATAGCAGTAGCTCTAGCAATACTGATTCTATTTCCGACGATCTTGGTCTTTGGGTTTACCATCATTCCGGTTTACTCCAACCGAGTTTCAAGTTCGTTTTGGTACCTATTTAATATTTTGAAATAACTGAATATTATTATTGAAATCCATCATGGCATACATATTATTATATATACCATTATCAATAACTAATATCCTAATCCTTAATGCAGAACATAAGTTGCAGTTTTAAAGTACGACAATGGAGGAATTTGAACGGCATGTCAGCAAACGCGCGAAGTTAAGTGGCAACCTATCCAGACCTTCAGAAAATACTTATATGTCAACTGCTTCTAAATCGACGGGTCTTCAAACAAAAAACACTACACTTCAAACCATCTTTGTTCATAATAACTTCGAAAGATTGCCGTTGTCCAACATCTCAAATGGTATATATGTGTATATGTATTAGTTTATTATCTATTAACATTGTATACATGTTTGTGTTGTAATTCAAATTTCAATATTGAACATACTGATTTTAACTATAGTTTTAAAATAAAAGATTTAGGCCATATGAGGGAAGGAAAAATATCAGCTAGGAGATTTATTTTGAATAATGGTACCCTGTTACGACAATCGGAAAATTGCAGTAAACTTGATTGCCAAATGTCTCCTTCAGCTTTGGGCCATATTAATAAAAGAAAAATATCAGCTGGGCGGTTTATTTTGAGTAATGGTACTCTGTTACGTCAATTGACAAATAAATCTAAATATGATCACCAAAAATCTCCTTCAACATATTCAGATATGGCCTCTGTAGAAGGTACTTTTTATATTTTTCTATTAATTACTATAAATACTCATTTCATGATTTCTAATTTACATGCCTTAAGTATATTTATGTTGCTTTCAGCCATCCATGAAGTTCAACATTTTAATTTTTGTACTCGAAATAAGTGTAGTGATGTCTTGCAAAACACTCACAATATTTCCTCAACCCCAATAGAGGGTAGCTGGAAATCTAGAAAGATAGGACCTGGTAAATTTGTCATAAGAAATGCAAATACATCAGGCTCTTCTATCTTGATCCATAAGGGGCATATTAATTTGTCTGATCAGGGAGGTAAGTCATCATTATATCATTCTAAAAATACATTTTATACTATTTTTATAGATATGTATTTCAACTAATTTGTCAACTTTTAACTTACACTATTTCATATGATAATTTTATTTATTTGTAAATTATTTTTTACAATTGAGCAGGTTTTACTTTGTCTACACGTTCAGATTTGCAAATGATAGATGCTGAAAATGTAAATCCTGATACATATGGTACTTATGCTACCTATTCAAATAACAAATCAAACCATCCTAAAAGATTTGTTTTGTGCGGTACAAGAATTGGACGACGTTTGTTTCATGATAATGTTGATGATATTACTCAAAGTAGACCTATTGATTCAATTCTGCAGCCTTTACCTGGTATTAATTAATTAAGTAAATAATTTTAGACAATGTGTTGATTTTCTACCTGCCAATTGTAATGTTCATATTATGACGAATTCCTTTTTGAATCAGATTCAAATGTTGTTGACGCGGATGATGTTGATGTGAATGGAGATACTTTTATGCATGATCAATTAGATGGTTTGTTTAATAATAATCAAATAAATTTTTCAGGTTTCTTTGAAATGAAATTTGACTAATTCTTTTATATTAACAAATAATAGCCAATACACCTGTCTCTTATTATTTGTGTTTATTGTGCTAATATAAAATCCAACACTTTAGTTTTTTCTTATATGATGATGCAGAACAAAGACAACATGAAAGGAATGGTCCTGAACAAGAAGCACAACGACAACATGAAAGGAATGGTCCTGAACAGGAAGCACAAATACAACATAAAAGGAATGGTCCCGAACATGAAGCACAAAGACAACATGAAAGGAATGGTCCTGAACAAGAAGCACAATTAAATCTTTCGATCTTGCAAACAAATCAAAATGGTAGTTGTCTATATACAATAGTAATTTATGAAATTGTGTATTTAATAAAACACATAATTGTTCTTTTGTATATCTTTCATAGGAAATGCAATTGAAGATGATGAAGACAATGACATTCACAGTGAGTTAGCTGAATTTGAATATGGTTCAAGTCTAAGTGAAGGTTTGTTTGAAATATGTCATATCTTATCTTATTAAAAGTAATGGTTCAAATGGATTTGATTCATCCCTTATTCGTACGAGATTAAAGAAAAGTATACGTGGAGCTAAATTGTTTAATAAATACTAATGAACTTGCACAGATTATTGGGACATCGATGATCCAAGATGGAGTTGTCGACATTGTGGTGCCATGATGTGGTACGAAGAACGACTCGAAAAACATCGTAATTCTGAAAACCCAAAGTTCTCAATGTGTTGTTTGCAGGGAAAGGTTTCTCTTGATAAACTATTAGATCCTCCGCCAATTATTAGAGATCTCTTTCTAAACAATGATAGAAAAAGCAAGCATTTTTTGAAGCATATCCGTTCTTTCAATATGATGTTTTCATTCACATCTATGGGAGGTAAAATTGTCAATGATATAAATGATGGGAATGGACCCCCAATGTTTGTAATGAATGGTGAGAATTATCATCAAATAGGAAGTTTGCTGCCACCTCTTGGATCGAAACCAAAGTTTGCTCAATTATATATATATGACACAGAGAATGAAATTAATAATCGAATGGATTCCGTTAGGTACAAGTTTATTTCTAAACAAGTAGTTTTAAATTGCTGAATTTTAAATATTATTTACTATTATTTTCTTAATTTTATATTCTATATTGTATTTGCAGAATGGAAAATGACAGATCATCATTGAGGGCATCTATTATTAGTGACATCAAAGAAGCACTTGATGAGTGTAATCCATATGCCAAAACTTATAGGATGGTCCGTGACAAGCTACAAGAAGAAAATGTTCACCATTTGAAATTAAGGCTTATAAGTAAAAGAGGACGTGATTGTCGAACACATAATCTGCCAACTGCATCTGAAGTGGCAGCACTTATTGTGGGTGATTTTGATTCTGCAGATGCTGAACGGGATATTATCGTAGAGGAGAGATCGGGGCTTTTGCAACGTGTTTATTTGACAATGCCATCGTATCTACCTTTACAGTATCCAATTTTGTTTCCACAAGGAGATGATGGATTTCATCCAGGAATACCATTAAAGTTCTTTAATGAGACCACAAATGCTAGACAAAAAGTTTCAGTCAGAGAGTGGTTTGCATATAGGATTCAATATAGAGAGTCAGAGCATCCACTTTTACTACTTTCTAGAAGACTGTTTCAGCAATTTTTGGTTGATGCATATAGCATGGTAGAGTCTTCAAGATTGAATTGGTACAAAACACATCAAAAAGACGTAAGAGCTGAGATGTACAAGGGACTTACAGATGCCATACTTCGCGGAGAAACTGATGCTGCAAATGCAGGAAAAAGGATAGTTTTGCCATCGTCTTTTACAGGTGGTGCACGTTATCTAATTCAGAACTATCATGATGCCATGGCAATATGTAGATGGGCTGGATATCCCGATTTGTTCATCACTTTCACTTGCAATCAGAAGTGGCCTGAATTACAAAGAGTATTGACGCAACAGGGACTTAAACCAGAAGATAGACCAGATTTGCTTTGTCGTGTTTTTAAGATTAAACTTGACCAATTGATTAAAGACATAAAGGAAGGCAAAATATTTGGCAAAGTCAAGGCAGGTAAGTATTGATAGATCAAGCTCCTATTTTGATATTTAAAAAAACTAAATAATTTATATCATTGATTAAATTTATAATTTTTTTTTTATATTTACGTTACAGTTGTTTACACCATAGAGTTTCAGAAGCGTGGATTACCACATTCCCACATACTTATTTTCTTGCATCCTGAATTTAGATGTCGAACAGCCAATGATATTGACAAAATTATATCTGCTGAAATTCCTGACAAAAATCTTGATCCTGTCTTATTTCAAATTGTAACGACACTGATGATACATGGTCCCTGCGGACGTCAAAATAAGAACTCGCCATGCATGCAGAGTGGAAAATGCACAAAACATTTTCCTAAAAGATTTGTTGATAGTACTACAATCAGTGACGATGGATTTCCTTTATACAAAAGAAGAGATAATGGTATCACTGTAAAGAAGGGTGGTATTGAAGTTGATAACAGGTTTGTTGTACCTTATAACAGAAATTTGTTATTGAGATATAATGCTCATATAAATGTTGAGTGGTGTAACCAATCCCGTTCTATAAAATATCTCTTCAAATATGTCAATAAAGGTCAGGATCGTGTTACGGCAACATTTTATCAAAGTGCTGGCCAAGGAGAGAAAAGATGCGTAGATGAGATACAATTGTATTATGATTGCAGATATTTATCCTCATGTGAAGCAGCTTGGAGATTATTTTCCTTTGATATCAATCATAGAGAACCTGCCGTTGAGCGTTTGTCTTTTCACTTGCAAAATGAACAGTATTTAGTTTTTGAGGATGATGTTCCATTGCAAGATGTAATCAACAATCCAAACTCCCACGTGACAAAATTCTTGGGTTGGATGGATGCAAATAGAAAATATCCTGAAGCAAGGGGCCTTACATATAGTGAATTTCCTTCAATGTTTGTTTGGAATAAACGTAGCCGTGAGTGGACAAAGAGAAAAAAAGGATTTGCAATTGGAAGATTACAATTTATTCATCCAGGAAGTGGTCAACTATATTACATGAGAACCTTGCTTAATCATATCAGAGGAGCAAAATCATTTAAAGATATTAGAACAATAAACAATGTTGTTTATGACTCATTTAAAGATGCTTGCTATGCTCTGGGATTGTTGCGCGATGAAAAAGAATTCATTGATGCCATCATAGAAGCAAGCCATTGGGGGACATCTTATTATTTAAGGAAGCTTTTTGTAACCTTATTGGTTCTGGACCAACTTAACAAACCAGAATTAATTTGGAGCAAAACTTGGCAATATATGAGTGATGACATTTTGTACCGGCGAAGATTAGAACTCCAAATTGAAGGTATGATGATCTTACAATATGATTAAATATTTATTTTTAAAATAGTGTTTTGAAAGAAGTATTTTTTTTTCACTGTATCATCATTGTTTTGATTCCAGACACCAAGAAATTTCTAATATAATAAATGTTCTTACTTCTTTGAATATATATGGGAATGAATTATTGGTATAAATTATTTAGAAAAGATATATTAGTTTCTTCTACAAATCTCTAAGCTACGATTTCTATAAGTATGAAATAAGTGGGATATATGTTTTGATAATTATTTATAACAGCTTATACATATTTTCCTGACTTTAATTTTAATTATTGTTTTCGGTTACCATTTAAAGCCATTTAATTTTCGTGACTTTAATTTTCATTACAGCTTATACATATTTTTGTATTTAAAGCCATTTAAAGAATTGCTTGATACGAAAGTGGTAGTATCAAGTGGAAAACAGTTTAAATTGGTATTTTATTTTCCTTACTCTTTATGCTATAATCTAATAATGTATTATTCTAATATTAAATATAATTGTGTTAATTCAGATTTAGTTTTGACTGATGAGGAGTTACAAAATTTTGCTCTTGCTGAGATAGAGAAATTACTACAAAGCAATAACACAACTTTGAAAGACTTTCCTGCTATGCCACAACCAGATATGTCATTGTTATCTAATGGTCAGAATAGACTCATACAAGATGAACTTAATTATGACAGACAAGCTTTGGCTATCGAACATGAAAAGTTGGTGTCATCGATGACTTCAGAGCAAAGAGGGATATATAACAGTATAATGCAATCAGTTGCTCGAGGTAAAGGTGGACTTTTCTTTGTCTATGGATATGGGGGAACAGGAAAAACTTACATTTGGAGAGCTATATCTGCAGCTATAAGATCAAGAGGTGAAATTGTGCTCACTGTTGCTTCAAGTGGAATAGCAGCGTTGCTAATACCAGGTGGTCGAACTGCACATTCAAGGTTTGCTATTCCATTAAATATTGATGAATTTTCTACTTGCAACATTGCACCAAATAGTCCTTTAGCTCAGTTGATAATTATGGCTAGACTTATTATTTGGGATGAGGCTCCAATGATGCACAAATATTGCTTTCAAGCTGTTGATAAAACTTTTAGAGATATTCTCAAGTCCTCCAATCCTAATAGTAGAAATATTCCATTTGGAGGTAAAGTAGTTGTTTTGGGTGGTGATTTTAGACAAATTCTTCCTGTTATACCGAAGGGAACAAGAGAAGATATTGTGCATGCCAGCATTAATTCATCTTATCTATGGGATTTTTGTCAAGTAATGACATTAACCAAGAACATGAGGCTTCAAACTGGATCGTCAGGATCTGATGTAAATCAGATGAAGCAATTTTCTGATTGGTTGTTGAGCATTGGAGAAGGAAAAATTGGCGAGGATAATGATGGAGACTTAAACATTGAAATTCCGGATGATATGATAATTAAAAATTCAGGAGACCCCATTGCTTCTATAGTTGCTGATACTTATCCATCTTTCTCTGGGAATTTTCATGATCCATCGTATTTTCAAGATAGGGCTATTTTGACACCAAAAAATGAAGTTGTTGAACTCATAAATGATTACATGTTATCTTTGATTCCTGGTGAAGTTAAAACATATTTGAGTTTTGATACACCATTGGAACAAAGTGAAACTCTTGATGGTCCATATAATATTCTTACTCCTGAATTATTGAATACCATCAAAGCTTCAGGCCTACCAAATCATCAATTGAAATTAAAGGTTGGTGTGCCTGTTATGTTGCTCAGAAATATTGACCAATCATCAGGATTATGTAATGGCACGCGTCTCATTATTACTCAACTGGGAAATTTTGTGCTTGAGGCGAAGGTCATTTCTGGAAATAATATTGGCCAAAAAGTGTTTATTCCGAGGTTGTCATTGACTCCTTCTGACATGAGAATTCCATTTAGATTTCAGCGCAGACAATTTCCCATATCTGTTTCTTTTGCAATGACGATAAATAAGAGTCAAGGTCAATCTCTTAAACATGTTGGGATCTACCTTCCACAATCTGTTTTTACCCATGGTCAGTTATATGTTGCAGTTTCTAGAGTTACTTCACGAGATGGTTTAAAACTTCTTATCACTGATGATGATGGTAATGCCACTAATAAGACTTCAAACGTTGTTTATAAGGAGGTCTTCCAAAATATGAACAACGTACGTTACTTATTCTATGCTAAATTATTATCAAATTTTATTTTATTTTTTATTTAACGAATTATTTTAACAACTTAATTTTCCTTTGCCGGTTTAGTCCATTGGTTGATTATGCTCTTGAATGATATTTGGGTGGTTAGAAATTTTTTACTTCAATACTGTTATATCTCAATATATAAATATAAGAACTCCATTAATTTATGTGGTGTTTATTTTTTTTTAATATAGGTGGATCACTAATAGTACAAATTCAAACGGTTTTGATGCATATTATTTATGGTGTAAGTTTGTTCAAATTACTATTTTAATTCCTTTACAACATTTGTATTTCTATTTTAATTTACTTTATTTTTGTTCAATTGCAGGAAAAGTCAGAGAAAGCAACAATTGCTAATTACTCTTTTAACCTTTTTGTAGCCAAGGATGCTTCTTCTGTCTTCCTTTGCAACACCATCTTTGTTCTCTGATTCAATGCTAGCATCAGCTCATGTCTTTCATATTCGTTCTTTCTACCATCTTTTTTAAGCTGAAGAACTTCCTTTTCACGTGAAGCTTTCCGTAACCTAAATTGTTCAGATTCCTGTTTAATTTTGTGTTGCAGTTGAACCTTTTGAGATTTAATTCTTTGGATCTCATCCTGCAGTTTCTTTGCAGCTTCATTACCTTTCTGTTTTTGTCTCAACATATGAGCCTGAGCATCCTGTTTCTTCTTCAGCTAAGAGACCTGTTATTCAAGTGTATTTAATTTTTGAAGATATTATTCTTTTAGTTTGTGAATGCTATTACCAAAGATGGATTTGAGTTCTTTAATTCTCCTAGCAAATATTTTTCTCATATTACAACTCAAGAAATTTCTTTTCATAATTTTATTTGATAATTGAAGTATTGTTAAAATATATAGTTTTTTTATTTTAAACATTAATATTTTTATTATAAACATAAAATATCTATTAGAAATTTGTCGCGTGCAACGCACGGGTAAAAGTACTAGTAATACATAACGGCGCTGCACGAGGGGTTTCTGGGTTTTGTGTGTGACCAAACTAAGTTTTGTGTGGGTTTTTTTTTTTTTTTTTTTCTCTCATTTATTTTTTCATTTTTATTTATTTTTACTTTCCTTCCCAATTATGTATTTGTTGAGATTATCAAGCGTGAATATTGAGAAAATAAAGGTTCTTTTTGGTAAAACTAGCTGGTAGTTTATAGCTGATAAGCTAATGTGAGTGTTTGGTAAATTAGCTGTTTCATTAGCTGATAAATACAAAATGACATAAATGATCATTTTAATTAATAAGGGTATAAATGAAAAAAAAGTCACAAGCTAAAAGCTACAAGCTCAAAAGTTACTTCAAATAGCTTTTGAAAAAAAAGCTAAAAGCTAGTAAAAAAGCTACAAGCTAAAAGCTAAAATAGCGTTACCAAACAGAGTTTTTTTATTAATGTGAGCTGAAAAGTTAAAAGCTAAAAGCTCTTTTTTAGGTGTTACCAAACAGACTCAAAGTGCAGGGAAAACTCATATTAATTAGAAAAGTGAGACTTAAGCATTTATAAATGAGAGAACTCACACACGTAATATCTTAAGACTTTGGTGAATATGTAGTGTGTCTCTTACAAGGTGTGTAGCTCATAAAGAACAATGAAAAATATTCCCTCTCATTGACCCCCAAATTGATGACTTGACGAAATTAGGTGTTACCCTAGGATTTCGACTTACTAAAGAAATGGGCAACTAAGGCCCAAAATTGGCAATTGGGCCTCAATTTGGTGAGAAGGCCCTAAATTGGTAATTGGGCCTCAATTAAATAATTACATTGCCATTTGGGTCGAAGTGGTTCGACCAAATAACGCTTAGTAGTCGAAGCTGTTCGACTAGAAAGATGATCAGAGGCTCCAGCGTTCGACCAAACCAAAAGGATGCGAAGACTTAAGGATTTTTGGCTGTAGAAACTGAAGTGGAGGTCGAGAGGCAGTAGAAGTTAAGAGGCAGTTCCAGGCAGTTTTTCTGGCAGTTCTCATAGGACGCGTGGAAGTCTCACAATTGAAGATCTTGTATGTCGAAGACACGTGTTGACTGATAGCCAGTCGACCGTTAGTAGTAGTTATTTTATTTCTCTATTTAAGCAAGTTTTATAGGAATAGTTAGGGGTCCGCATTTTCTACATAAACACAAGTAAAACTCAAATCTCTGCGCAATGAGTAACGAGTGCAACCTTGGAATGTACGTATGCGTACCAGTTTAATTAAATGCAATCATTTTACATTACATGTTATCTTTCAGTGCACATTTACTGCCTTCTTTTTTATTGCTTTGATTTACTTTAAAGCCTTTAATTTCAGTGTTTACTTTTACGTTAAAGTCACTATTTTACATTTAATACAAATCAGATACACATAACATAACAAAATAAAGCAATCAGTCCTGGAGTATTCTAGTTGACTCCGCAAAGTAACCTTTAAAAAGGAAACTAGCGCTTGTTTACCATTTTTCTGGGTAAACATTAGGTCAAACCCCAATAGTGGTATCATGGGCCGTTGGTTAGAGTGAAGGATCGACTCGCTCGTACCGCCTATCATTTACTCCCAAATCGATGACCTAACAGAGTTCGGTCAAACCCCAATAGTGGTATCATGAGTCGTTGATTCGAGTGAAGGACCGACTCGCTTGTATCGAAAGTGTGAATTGAAAATGTTGAGAAAACAATTTGTGGAGAAATCTCACATTGATTAAAAAAGTAGAGACTTGAGCATTTATAAGTACTAGCATCCACACACCTATCATCTTAAGGTTTTTTGTGAGAATGTGGTGTGTCTCTCACAAAATGTGTTGCTCATAAAGAAAGATTCTAATTAAAAATGTTCCCTCTCGTTGACCCCTAAATTGATGACCTAACAGACATACACACCTATTACCTTAAGATTTTGGGTGAATTTGTGGTATCATGCGTGAGAGGGTGTATGAGAAAGATTTCAAAGCCCACATTGGTTAGAGATAGAGACTTAAAATAGTTTATATACAATGACACCCTTCACCTTAAAATTTGGTTTTGTATGGATGAATTAGGCTTAACCCAAATTCCAAGAGTACTCAGTATATTATTTTTCTTCTTTAAGTTGCTTTCTTAAAAAAAATAGTTTTAGGTATGTTAGTATTAGTGGTATGAGATAAAATAGAATGAAATGAAAACTAATAAGATTATATTATTTGGATTTATAAATAATGCATGGAATGGAATAGAATATGATGGAATCCATTACATCACATTTCATCTAATTTTTCATTTTTTTTTCTATCCAATTTTGAGTGTATGTGATGGAATGAGACAATTTTAATAAAATAACCAAACAATTGAGTGAGATCTATCTTTCGTTATATTCCACTCTATTCTACCATATTATATTCCATTCAACTCCGCTTTGATGAAATCCATCTATCTAAACATAGCCCTAGTTTCCATTTACAACCACTCACGTAATTTATCCATCAATATTAAGGTTATCTAATATGTTTCTCCTTTTTTTAATGTAAATATGGTGATTTGACATATTTTGTGTATTATCCAAAAAAATTACAAGTGTGTGTCCCCCTACAAAGGCAGGCAGACTCAGAGGTCTTAGTAGGTATATTACATGTTTAGGAGTGAGGGCTAGCTCTTGGTAGCGAGTAGCCATGTATAGAGGTTTTTGAGACTATTTTAGGGACCAACTCAAATGAGGTGAGAGGTCATGTTGTTGGCCAGGACTGTTAGGTCGCAGACGAACGGTTGAAATGATGTTGCTAAGGTTACTCATAGCGGAGTACTCTCTAAGTGGTGTTTGAATGGGTGTGTGTAGGTAAGTATTACTTTAGAGCTGTCTCTTATTCTTTTTGGGGGGATAATGTATTTATAGGAATACTCCTAAAACTAGAGTTTTTGCCCCATTGAATGTGGTTTAACCGCTTCTTTTATTGAGGAGATCATGGTCCGACTATATTTTTGGAGTCAACAAAGACTCACTCTTACTTAACCACCACGTCAGCCGGACTGTTAGAGTGGTTGCTAAATCGGTAAAGCGGCAAGCAACAAAAGTTTTTAGAAATATTTATCTAGGAAATTATCGTCTCCACAGGGATTAATGATTATCGAATTGTCGCTCGACAAGTCTCGCGTTCTTGAGTTTGGGTTTGAATGGGTTAAAGTAAAAAAGTATGAACAAGGAAATAAGTGCATTCTTTGGAGAGGAGAAACTTATCAAGCATGTATCTCTAACAATCCAAATCCAAACATAAAGCAAAAAGCAAAAAAATGAAGGTTTAGATTTATGAGGTATATATATATAAAGACAACCATCCCTACTCAAGATTTGTGAGGTATATATCTATAACAACCCAAATCCAAACATAAAGCAAAAAGATTAAGGAAGACATCAATAATGATTTATAAAACAGATTTTATACAACAATATGATCAACAAATATACATAGGTTCAGAGTAAGCATACAAACCAACCCATCAAAATAGATTTTACAAAAAGAGAAAAAAGAGATAAACCAAAACATCTCGAGTTGTCAAGACGATTGGTGAGAATCCACCTCCGATTTGACAAGATGCAGGCTTTATTTGTTATTTTCAAGCCCTCTCTACCAAAAAATGGTCTATGATGGATTAGGGTTCAAAAATATCCAAAACATACCTTAAAAATATGTTTTTCCCTATTTACACACTTTCAAAATCGCCTAGATCGCGCTTAGCCCGCTCAACAGAAAAATGAAATCTTATTTGGCTATAACTTCAGAACCGTAACTTCGATTTTGCGCCCAGTTCAATGTGTCGAAAAGATTATTCAATGATGTATCCAACAATGAATAAATATGAATGAAATTGATGATTTCTTCTTCTTTGATTTGAGCCTTATTCTTTGATGAATTGCTCAAAATAGTGCATTTGAAGCGGTGTCTTCGACACTTTATTGCTCATGCTCCAAATATGCATCAATACCTACAAAATGACTAGAAAACTATCAAATGGTACACAGATAATTAAAAAACACAAATTATGCACAATATGTACAAATCTAACTAAAACATACGCATTCACGCACAAGTTGAGGAAAAAGAGACGATAAGAGCCACAAAACTATATACAAAAATAACCCGTGCCCAATGACTAATAATCCAAGTGTCTATTATTCAAGTATAGTAGACCATCCAAGACGTTAATTAATCAAGGTGCAAATATGCTTTATTTTATTTAATGTTGTCAATGATGGTTTTTTTTTAAAATTGAAAACGATTGTGGCATGTGTAAGTAGTGTGCAGAGTTTTGAAAAAAACCACGAAGAGTCTTCTATATGAAAGATTTTTCTCCTTATTCCATTTTACTTTATGCAACTCTGTTCGAGCTATCCTTTTTAGATTTTTCTAGCGTAACTTTTGAACTTCTCACAGGTACGAGACTTGTCTCTCTTATAAATATTTTGTATGTCTGATTTCAATGGGCATTATAGGATAAAGACCCTTTTTTGATGTTAGACATATGATTTTTTGGGTAGATGATTCATTTTTGATGGTTGTGAGTTGTGACGGTGGTGGTGACTCCCTTTTGTTTTTTGTTTTCACGAGAACAAAATGTCTTCTTCCTCCATCATTTCTAAAGGCGCACACGACTTTGTCTATATCTTCTCTTCTAGGGGACAAATCCAGACCTTATTGATGGGAGTGGGTGTCTCATCCTTGGCGAATGAGAATCAAGTTATTATGGATGGTTTCTTACCTTCGGAGAGGGTACCCGTGCATGTCTCTTCTCGCCCCCCTCACCGTACTTCTACTTCTGCCCCTCTCCTCATTAAAGACATGGGGGTTCTTTTTTCCCTTTATTCCTTTTTTCATAGAGATCCTTATGGTACTTAATGTAGCCCCTCTTAATTTTTATCCAACAGTTAAGGTTTCATTAGGACTTTTGAGATGGTTTGTGAGAAGTTGGACATCAACCCTTCCATCAGGGTCATTTTCCCTTTTTATGGCTAAACTAGTGAAAAACAATTGGGTGACCCTGAGTAACAACCAGGCTCGGGGCCTTTATATCCCCACTCAAATAATTACAAGTATTGGAAGGACAAGTTTGTCCAGGCGAGGGTCGAAAGGATTCCCTTGATATGTTGGATTTTAACGACGTTCCTCTCTTCCCATTATCTGGGACGAAGGTCCCCGTGATAGTTACGGACTATGAATAAGTGTTTATGTTCATTGTGGAGAGAAGGATTGTTCGCTTTCTATAGCTGTTCGAGGTTATGGACTGTCGAGAAATGATTAAACTCTGGCGAAGGGGCGGTGACTATTTCGCTGCTTATATATGTAGGGGACTATCTTTTTCGCCTATGGGACTTTATATATATTTTTTCTAACCCATGTTTTTGTTCATGTATTTTAGATGGAAATACCTCAGCCCAAGAGTGCAAGGAGAAATGAGATAGGATTGGGTTTTACAATTCATACGCCAACATTTCGAAGAGCCATCCCGGGCGGATGGCCATTCGAGGGAAGAAAAGAGCGGTTGTTACTTTGGCCTCCGCGTTGTCGAGAGCTAAAGTTCTAAGATTGAAGGGGAGTCCCCTTTCTACTGTTGGTCAGGTGGAAGAGTCTGTCGGGGGCGCGGGTCTCACTCCTTGGTGGAATGAGTCAACCTCGACTTTCTTTGCTTTAAAAGCTCGTACTTCCCGTTTTCCAAGGAGTTCCCTGCCGAATATCGAACCCTTAGTTCTCCATCACCCTCAACTATTACGAATATGCAAGACACCGCTCTACTAAGGGTGTTGATGCTTCTGGACAGTATGACAATGATGAAAGTGATCAGGAGGCGAGGCTCCAAGAATGAATGTAAGTGACTGCTTCGGTTACTCCAACAAGATAAGGATAAGCGGGGGAAGTAACTAGAAGATGCCCAAGCTAAAGTTATGAAGGTCTTCGTCGAGACAAAATCTCTTCAGGACTCTTTAAACGCAGTTCTCTTCCACTAAAAAGAATTAGAGAATGAGGTCTCGGACCTGACCGATGAACTGGGTTAGTCTTTGGGAGATCCTTCGAGAGGGCTAAGGAGGAAGTCCTCTTCGTGTACTCTGCTATGGACCCGAGCCTTTTGAACCCTTTCAAAACCTTTAGAAGCGGGGTCTTGATGGTTAAAAAAATGACCCCTCCCAAACCCGAACCTTTCCTTTCTCAGGTGAAGGGCGTGATCCACGAGGATGGCGCTCCGGGAAGTTTGCAGTTGGAGCTTGATGTTAAGGAAGGAATCCTTGAAGAATGATGTTTGCCCTCTGTGGTTTTTTGTTATTTGGTTGTAATCCTTTTTTACCTTTTCAGGGGATTTTGTAATTGTTTGGAACAACGACGCCCCTCAAGGGGCATTTTTATGTTAAAGATTCTTAGTATTTGATTGTTCTATCGTTTTCTTTTTTAGACGCCGTGTGGTAATGGTCACCCTTTATGGGTGGAAGAGATCTACCACTGGGAGATCCATCAAAGATAATTGTTTCCATGGGCGGCAAAGATCCAGCCTCGGGGGATCCAACAAATACAAATGCCATTATGAGCGGCAAGGAACCACTTTTGGGGAATCCAACAAATACAATTGCCACTATGGGTGATAAGGATCCATCCCTAGGGATCCAACAAATACAATTTCCACTATGGGCAATAAGGATCCACCCTTGTGGTATCCATCAAATACAATTAGCACTATGGGTGGCAAGGATTCACCCTTATGGATCCAACAAATACAATTGCCTTTATGGGCGACAAAGATCCACCATTGGGGAATCCAACAAATACAATTGTCACTATGGACGACAAGGATCCACCATTGAGAGATCCAACAAATACAATTGCCATTATGGATGGCGAGGATCCACCTTTATCGGATCTAAAAAATATAATTGCCATTATGGGCAGCAAGGATCCATCCTTGGGGAATCCAACAAATACAATTGTCACTATGGGCGGCAACGATCCATCATTGGGAGATCCAACAAATACAATTGCCACTATGGGCGGCAAGGATCCACCCTTAGGGGATCCAACAAATACAATTGCCACTATAGGCGGCAAGGATCCACCCTTTAGGGATCCAGCAAATACAATTGCCACTATGGTGCGACAAGGATCCACTAATGGCAGATCTAGAAAATACAACTACCATAATGGGCGGCAAGGATCTCCCTAAAGGGATCCAATAGATATAATTTCCACTATGGCGCGACAAGGATCCACATTTGGGGGATCTAGGAAATACAATTGTCACTATGTGCGACAAGGATCCATCAAATATATTTGTTCTTCACAAAGTTAAATTTCCTGTATAGACACGTGATAAATACATAATGTAGATAAATCTAGAACGGAAAACCTCGTTAAAAACCATCGCCCCTGGTAGGCAGAGGGAAAATAATGCATCTCGCCTAATAAATTGTTCTTAAAGCCGACATAGTTTTATTACTTACCCACAGAAAAATGTCGATTAAGTAAACAATAAAAAATAAGACAATTAACACAATAACTAAAAAAAAAAGAAAAGATAGTTTGTATTGAATGCTCCTAAAGAGAAGGAATCCCCTTTCCCTTTCAGGCTTCCTTGCGCTTTGAGGATGGATGAGGTACCAAAAAAACTTATGAGTTCATTTTTAACAAGTTTCTTTTTTTTGAAACACATTTTTAACAAGTTTGAAATAATGAAAAAAAAGACTTTTCAAAGATGATGCGGCCAAGTGTAGATTATAATTACAATGATGAGTAGAAAATATGAAAAAGATTATTTAGGATTATAAAGATTATTGAAAAATGAAGAAAATAGGAAGAGGAGGATTGGGTAACTAACTAAACAAAAGAGTTTGATTGGTTTATACAACTTTGAGTCTTTGACTCATCCTACTATTTTTGTTAAGTTTTTCAGTACTCACTACTCATCACTGTCCAACACTTCCACAGTCTCCTATCACTCATCACTCTCAAAATGCCAAGTATCTTTCTCCTTCTCCTCATTTCAGGTACCATCTTCTTCTCCACCTCCCCTCTCCCTTTCACACTTTCGTTTCCATTCATGTTTTTCGTCTTTTCAGGCGTGTTCAGCTATTCATCAGCCGAACAAGGGTTTTGCTCTGCACCTCCCGCGCTTAACACCGAATCCAAATCCAAACCTCTTTATTCCAAAATTTACGACTCCACTCTTTCTCCTCTCGACCTTCAAAGTAAGTACGACGAGTTCGTTTCGCTGATTGTATATATTTTCATATTTTAGATAGCGTACTTTTTACTGCTACTCTGTTGATATATGAATAAAATGGTTACCAAAAAAACATAATTTTGTTTAAATTGTATTGAAGTGACTTTAATGTGGTTTCGTTTGTCAGATTTGCCGGGATTCACACGCAGCGTTTATAAGAGAGATCATGCTTTGATATCACCAGAAAGTCATGTTTATGGCCCATTGCCTCACTGGTAGTACTCTTAAATTTCATCATCTCTTTTGGTTTAGAGAGAACACAATGGCTAATCTGTTTTGACAGGGTCAATACATTGGGGGCATATGTAATTTCACCTGAAATGGGCTCACACTTTGTAATGTACCTAGCAAAGTTGAAAGGTTTGTTCTATTTTTATTGTTTGGCAATATTTATTTCCTTCTCTTTTTAGGCATCACAATGGTTTCGACTTACAGTTGCCATTATATTCTCCAAGCACATCTTCATACTTTTCCTTAACTCGTCTGTGTTGGCATTTCGTACGAGACTTTAATGTTTAATGTACTGTGCAATTTGAAGTTTGTCACCGCAACTGGTTTGGCTGCTATGCTTCTGATTTGTGCTTTGTCATTTTGCAGAAAATTCAAAATCAGGACTACCTTTGCGTGATGTAGAGAGGTTGCGAATTTTTCATTTTCTGAATTTATTGCGCTCTCAATTCCATTTCCATGATGCTCTAAACCATTTGACATTGTTTCTAGCTCACACTTGTTTGATATATTTACAAGGTTGTTATGTGTAGATTCATCTTTGTGCTCCATGGTGCTGTCACAGTCACCAGTGCTCATGGTGTGAGTGATGTACTAAAGGTGAGAAGTTTATGATTGTTATGCAAATGAAGTTTTCCGGTCAGTCTGATACTAGTTTTGAGTTCCGTAGTAATTATTGTATAAATTTCAGTTTGGTTCCGAAGTACTAATACTTTTTGCTTTTTAATAATGAAAGAATAAATATTGTAATTCTTTCCATTTAGGAATTGCAACTCTTTAAGACAACCATGGGTAAATTTCACCAAAGAAAAACTTTGAATATAAAATCGTCCTATAACAAACCTAAAACAAAGACTCCACGGACATAAACTCGTGGCCTCCTGACTCCAAATGTCACCAAACCTAGTGCTCACCAACAGCCCACCTTACCATGCAAAAATTAGTAGGACGTTGTTTCTAAACTAGATCTACACTGCATTCATTAACCACATATAGAACGTGATTTGACTACTTTCCATCTTGTAAACTCTAAATCATTCTTAATCCATTTTTGTAGATCTTCCTCCGCCTTTAGTGATTTGGCTATTTTTCATCTAGTCTACTCTCCTTACTATAGAATATACGAGTATTCTCTCTACATATCCAAATCACATAAGCCGAGTTTCCACCACCATTTCTACGATACGCGCTACCCCAACTATCTTTAATGTTGCCATTTCTAATTCTATCATGTCTAGTGTTACTACACATCCAACACAATATCCTTATTTCTGCTATGCTTATTTTATTCTTGTGTTGATTATTCACTGCCCAACACTCCTTCCTATACAACATTGCCGGTCTTACAGTTGTATGTTTTAATTTTTTCTTCAGCTTTAGCGGTATTTTTCAATCACATAAAACATATGAAGCCCTTCTCATTTCAACCGCCTCGCTTGAATTCAATGGTTTACACCTCCTTCTATTTATCTGTCGTTTTGTACTATGGACCCAAGATATTTAAACCCCGTAACTTGTGGCATGATACGATCTCCAACTTTCACCTCCAAACTAAAAATACTTGTCTTTTCCTTAAATTGCATTCCCTATACTTTATCATGCTTCCGCTCTTACTAGAGCCATATGCTTCTAAGGCTTGTATTCAAGTCTCCAACCCCATTAAATTTCCTCGTACTATTGTTTATACACTTCTATTTGTGGAAGAGGTGTCATTAGTTAATTTGTTTGAGGGAAAATGCATAACATACTGTTATTATCTGATTATTTGCCCGGTATTTATGCATTTATAGTGGAAAAATATGGCCGTGCTATGATAATTGTGGTTGTCTCTTATTTTATTCCCTTCTCACCACTAGCCTGTCATATCATATCCTTGAAAAACTTGATGATTCTCAAGGCTAAAAGAATTTTGGATGCCATGTTTTTGATTCCAGGTGGATTCATATGCTTATTTTCCTCCTAATTTTGAACATTCAATTGAATCCGATGCTCCTGCTATTATTGTGGTATTTGAACGAAGGTTTGTATTTTGTACCTCCACTCTTTTACAATTTATAAATGAAATCATCCCCATGACCTGGTCATTCATCACAATGAGAAATCATGTAAATAATAGTATTGAAAATGGATGGGTGCACGGTGAACCCTTTCACATTTGAATATTCTTAGTAATCACTCTCACACACAATATAAGTTTGTAAAACTTTCAAGGATCGGTTATTTTCATTCAATTTGCCAGCAGTCACCTGAGTAATCTAAATATCCTGTCAGGTATGCTCAGCTGGCAAATCATGTCCCCGAGCCACTATTTAATTCAACAGATAAGCAGCCACTCCTTGAAACTCCTGGGGAGGTATGTTGGTCCTATGTATATACTGGCAGGCATTTTGCTTTATTTTTCATTTTTGTATAGGTTCAACCAGAATATTTTTTCATTATATGATGATAGTTTGTTTAAAAGTGAATGCTACTGTTATCAGTGTTAGTGTCATTTCCCGAAGCAGTTCTTACTTACAGTCTTTGGCCTCAGGTCACTATCATTAATCTGAGAGTCCATATTTTATTACTTGGTTGGAACATGTAAATGTCTGGCTTTTCTGGAGGGTATCTCACTGACGTACTCAACGATTAAGATTAGTTATTCAAGTTAATTTGAGAGTCCGTGTTTAATAATTGATACAAGTCACTGTATGAATAGACCGTAGGTTATACACTTGTGATACATTAGGATTCCCCATATTTGATGCACACGCAAACTCAATAATCAAGTGTGAGTTTTGTCTAAGTCTCTCACTCTCCATCTCTTGTTGGTAAGCTAGATTGCAAATTTTATGCATGTGCAAAGTTTACACGGCTTTAATTTCTTTCTGTATGCATTATCAGGTTTTTGAACTGCGAAAGCTACTTCCATCATCTTTGGCATATGATTTCAATATACATGTAAGCCCAAATCTCATGTAGTCAAAGTCCAAATTTAGTTTTGGTCAGTTGTAGATAAATTTAACTGATGTGCCCATGTCTGCAGATAATGGATTTTCAGCCTGGAGAATTTCTTAATGTTAAGGTAATCATATCCACACCACAGTTAGTTTGTTAAAATTGTAAGTTTTAAGGCATTTTATAAATTTATAAACTGTGGCTTTTGCAGGAGGTCCATTACAACCAGCACGGATTGCTGCTATTGGAAGGCGAAGGCATTTATCGTTTGGGTGATAGTTGGTAAGAGTTATAGACCTCACCTGTCAACAATATTGGTTTAGGCCTTATAAGTAATAAAAGATAATGACATTCTTTACTTCCGATAAACATTACTTCTACATTGAAAGAGATATTTTTATGTGAACAGGTACCCAGTTCAGGCGGGTGATGTTATTTGGATGGCACCATTCGTCCCACAATGGTTAGCTACATAAAACTACACTGTTTCCTCCTCCGCCGGGCACCTTTAATCCGAGCATACAAGCACATTCTTAACTATATAACATTACATGTTACTTCCATATCATCTTGCAATGAACTAATACATGTGGTGCTGTCTACAGGTATGCTGCACTGGGGAAAACTCCAACACGATATCTTCTGTACAAAGACGTAAACAGAAGCCCGCTATAATTGTGATTTTGATTGACATTAGATAAATGACACGGATAATATTAGCCACCACCTTATTTAGAACTTAAATAAAAGAAGGCTTGTTGCTGTATATATTTATTAGCTCTCATATCATTAGGTCGTAATATGTTAACTCTAATGCACTGGATGTGATTCTATGCTTAATGTCTCAGTATTTGTAACTTCAATTTCATTTCAGTGTTGAACAAGCTCTACTAAATTGTCTTTAGAGTCAAACGGCACCAAGATGAGTTTTCAAAGAGTTCAAAAAAAGATATTAGAAATCATGAATAAATTCTCTCCAAGTGTTGAAGGCATGTTTTTACAGCATTTTTAGTTCTACTTAGTGCAAAAGTCTTTCAAACTTGAACTATATACATTGTCAAGTTCAATTACTTAGTGTCAAAATCAACTTTAGATGAAAATAATAGAACTATGATAAGATCAAGTTCTGAACTTCTCAGCCATACAACATTGATATTATGTCATTAACCAATTATTTACAAAATTTCCTCACCTTTCAAAGCATCTCTGCCAATATGAGAATGATTAAATTAATCAGGAGTTGCATTTAAAAAGCACCCAAGATAATATAGTTAAACACTACCTTTACTTTGGGGCCCCAATTGTAGATTTTTCTGAAGAAAGTCTTATGCCTGCTTGTTTAGCTTCTTCAGATTCTTCAACATTATGCATTGCCTTCCTTCTGTGTGCTATACATGTGGTTCATCTATGTCACTTAGTTTTGTATGTTTATTGTTATGTAGCCCTGACTTTTGAAGGCGTGAATGATGTTCGACATTGACATATTTTATTATACTCAATAAATTTGTTTTCTAAAATGATTACCGGTGTTGAAACCAGTGTCGTGTTTATATCAGTATTTTATAAATTATAGCTATTTTTTTATTATTTATGTTCAATAGAAAAGTTTATTTACTAACAGTTATGTATGTTAACTTTCTTACGAAGGTTAATTATACTTGTGAAGATTATTATAACAACTGAACTTTATCTCATTAAATGAGGTTGACTACATGGCTCAATTTCTGCCGTAATATTTTATTTAGAATCATGCTTTTATCCGAATTATTAATCTCAAGATTTTTTTTAATAACTTCTCTTATAATCTTTCAAAGTCTTTCTCCTTTTATAGTTGTTTGACTTCTCTTCATATGATAAACTCTCCTTATCAGAAAATATACAGATCTTCTCTCTACATGCCAAAACCACATGTTAAATCCTAACTGCCAAACATTCTGTCATGTACAATATCACAAGCCTTGCCATACTCTGGTAAAAAATTTCCTACAATTTGAGGGTACTTTTTCATCACATAAAACCCTTGAAGTGCTCCTCCATTTCAACCATCGAACTTGAATTTGATGATTTAGATCCCATTCTATTTCTCCATCATTTTGTATTACAGACCTAAAATATTTAAACCATGTGACTTGAGAGATGATATCGTTTCCAACTTTCACCTTTAAGTTAGAAACAGTTTTTCATTTGTTAAACTTACATTCCATATACTCCATCTTACTTCTAGTTAGGTGAAAATCAACGGTTCTAAAGTTCATCTCTAAGTCTCTAAGCTCTCATTTAAATCCTCCTTCGACTCTCCAAGTAGGACTATATCATCTGCAAAAAGCATGCATCTCGATGCTAGTTCTTTGGATGTGTTCCGTGAGTAAATCCAAAATTAAGGTAAAGAGGAGGGGCTTAGAATTGAACCTTGATGCAAACCTATTGTAATGGGGATCTGTCTACTTTGTATGCGCACATTAGTCGACACCCCTTTATACATATTTTGGATAGCTCAAATATATGCAATTCTAACCCCTTTATTCTCTAGAGCTTTCCATAAAATCTCTCTAGGCACTCTATCACACGTCTTCTCCAGATCATTAAGGATTAAGTACAAGTCTTGCTAGTCCGTCCGATATTGCTCTATCATACGTCGTAGTAGATAGATCGCTTCCATGGTTGGTTTTCGAAACATAAAACAAATTAATTTTCAATAATTTGAGTCTTTTTTCTTAGTATCTGATCAATCACTTTTATCCATAACTTTTACTCACAAGTTTAATCTTATAATTTGCATAATTTTAGTATCTCAATCCACTCCATAATACTCTTAGGCATCTGACGCAATTACATTTATGTCTCCTGCATCCGGAGATACACATTAGGAAATTTTTTTTGGGTCAAAATTTGAGTTTTTTCAGAAGTACACCCACAGAAGTATTTTAAATTGGAAAACTTTGGAGAAAACTCTAAAATAATTGAGTTAAGAGAATGTTCCATAGATGCATCTATGAAACAAATCAGCGTTGAATTAAAAAAAAGTACTTTTAGAGATACACCTCCGAAAACAGGAGGATATTTTTTACAACGCACATTGTATCTAAAAACCTTATAGGATGAATTAAGAATTTCTCAAATATCTTTGATTTTATTTATCACCTTGTTTTTATAAATTGGAATTAAAGGCTTCTTATGTTTGTGAAGACCATTGGTAAGAAAAATCTAGTTGATTGTGTACCACTCTGGATGTATTATGAAGCATTACTAGGTTGAAAAGAGACAATATGGAAAACTTAGGGAGACAAAGTAAGAGTGAAGAAGCTGTAGAAAAGAAAAATCAGCTACTTCATAGCCAATAGTCAAAGTAAAATCTTAAAAGTAGAGGTTGTGAAGATATTGATGAAAAATTCTCATTCTTATGATTATTATTTAGGACTGTATGGTATAAACCTCAAGACTCCAAGAACACTTCACACTTATAAAATTATGCTCTGACAATGGGAACACATAATTTGGAATCCCCTTTACCCTATCTTTGGCTTTGTTATATTATTATAATCAATAATCAACAACATTATCATCAAAAGATGTTTACTTTCTCTAAGGTCCAAACAAATCAATTTAGAATTTTGATTAGAATAACTAGTAACATGTGGTATATGAGCTTCCATGTCACTCACTTGATAATTTATGTGAATGAATCTAAACTAGCCCTACCCATTGTTTGTGTTATGATTATTGATTAGTAGTAACAAAGGATTAAAGCAAAATCATATTATTAATTAACATTGTCTGCTTTTTTGCTGTAAAGTATTTCATCTTTTACATTTATATTTTGTGAGTCTTCAAAGTTGTCAAATCCTATCATAATTTTTCTTAAATTTGAGTTCCTTATTGGTCTCCAAATTTGATTCTAGTGAATTCCTTTATATGATTCTCTGGCTTGAAGCCAATGATTATGCTCCTAATAAGAGACCAATAATGTCTTTCATGGCATTAGATTATAAGGTGATTCTAGCATATTTTCACAACTAGTTTTCTGGCCACATACTCTCTCAATTGTTAATTCTAGATACTTGATCAAGGTGGCTTTAGCTTTTCAAATATTTGACTCCTTTGAAGCACAATGTGGCCCTACAATGTAGAGCTTCATCAGTGGTTTAGACTATAGGGATATACAAGAATTCTTGATGGTCTAAGTAGGGATAATGATTGTTCTATGTTTAGTACAAGATGTATATTGTTTGTAACCACTAATCTGGTCATCAGAAATTGGTTCCAATAACCAACCAGCATGACCCATTTAATTCTTTTCATTTTCAAATGGAGCTAATGCAGGTTATATTATACTCCTCAAGACTCAAATATAAACAAACAAATTATAATGGACAATAAAATATGAAAATTTTAAGTGGGTTTGATTTGTCAAAAGACAACAAATTAAACATAATTGATTTTGTTCTTCGAGGGAACCAAAAGTGTGAGATGAACAGTAGTGATGGGTCAGTGAGATTAACACTTTTAACATATAAGTAAGTGAGAAAAAGAGAAATAGTGAAAAGTAGAGATGCATTTGAATTACTAGCAAAATAATGTGTTTTTCTCTTTATATAGCAAATGCGGTTATAACCGCTTTACGTGAAATGCAGTGTATCGTGACGGGGATCGTCCGATTAATCTGGACGGTTTGTGATGAGATAGGGGCTGTAATCGTCTATGCTTGAGAGTACGAAGGTCATTCTTTCTATTGCGTGGTTCTCAATAGCGCTTAATTTTGGGCCTCCCTTATTGGGACTTATGGGAGACCCAGGAGAGTTGACCCCCAAACCATTTTCTCTGACGAGCAGAGGAAGAGTTTTGCCATGCATGCCTGAAATTAGCCGGTGTTTTAGGCCAAATGAAGGGTAATGATGGGTCACCACTAGCATTGAGGGCTCGCGCTTTAAATGCATTTCCTATGCCATATATCTTACCGCTGAGGAACTCTTGACGCGTGCCCCTTGCATGCAAGTAAGGATGACCTTCTGGTCCTAAGACACTTGAGTGTTTGGGATGACTTTCGAGGAGATCTGAACTATCTGTAGTGCTCCCTTATCTCTTAGTTGTAGAAGGCTGCACTGCTCTCGTGTTAGGCTTGAACGATCAACGAAAGAGGAAAGTGTACCTACAGACACTCCGATGCTTAAGTTAGATCGGATGAAGATATAAGTGAGAAAGAGTTTTAGAATATAATACCTGACCCTCCTGTAGAGGAGGATATTTATAATGAGCCCCAAGCGCTGGGCCAACGGTCTCCGTTATGGGTTGAATGTCCATACCCATAATAGATGATTGTCAGGATTCCCACGTGAAAGTAAGGATGAGCAGCCCGTGCTCATCGTCCTGGATCAACTGCCCCACGATTTCTGGATCGTGGGTGGACTTGCCCGTTACGAAGGCAAGACGGTTTTGCTAGTCATATGAAACGTGGGGTGCAGTTGGTGATGTGTCATAGAATGAGAAGCGTGTGAGGAACGTGTTTCCTGTTGGCTCTAATGGTTTGAGTCAACACTTTGAGCCATCTTCGACGTGGACATGGATTGGGATATGCTCGGCGGTAGATCAGCCACAAACCCAGTCCAGAACACTATTATTTGTAATAGGGACAAAATAGTATTTTAAAAAAATACAATACTTTTTTTTTCTCTATTTTTTTGTTTATTTTTATCTTAAACCAATCAATATCATAAATCTACTCTATTTCTCACAATTTTTTCCCTTAAACTTTCCCTTATTTATTTCTTTCTTCACCAATTATCTTTCCAACCAAACACATTTTAAGAGAAGACATAAATTGAATAATTCAAAAAAGTACAAGCCTTCATTCTTTTTTCAATTACAACTTACAAAATACAATCCTTAAAATAGATGTGACCTTTCACTCACCTACTCATATAATATAATGAGAATACACAACTTTCAGAGAAAATATGTATTCTTTCAATGGTGGGAAGCGACAATCCTTCAAAGAATTGATGTGACTTTTCACTCACACATTTTATACATTTTGATGAAAGAACACATAATATATGTAACATTCTATGAATCTTTTAAAGAATATATACACATATTCATGAAATAAAACATCTTTTGGACAAGATTTGAAAATCACAGAGACAAAATTAGACCAAACAATCTTTGTTTTATGAAATAACTAAATGAAAAAAAGAAAATTTATATTTTTTTTAACTCTTTTAGATAGTCTTTTTGTGGTGTCAAATTATTTTTAGATTATCGTATTCATATAGACTTGCCATATATTTCAAATATTTATTAATTTATATAAATTTAAGTAAAGGTTGTGAAATGACTTGTTTGAAAAAAATAATTTAAAAATATAAAAAAAATTGAGAAATCGTATTAGGATTAAATTTTATTAATTAATAATCTAAAATAAGCTCTTAATTGATTATATAATTCTAAGTTTTATAAGTAACTTAAGAGGTATCTCACATTTTACACATAGATAGATAAAGAGAAATTTATCAAGGATTTGTGTAACATATGCAATATTGCACGACAATTAAAAGTAATAATTTTCTATTAAAAAATATTAATTATTTATTAAAAATTATATATTTAATATAAAATAAACAAGTTTTAAGATAAATTTATTATTTTAAATTTTTTAACACGTACAAATTTGAATAGAATAGAAAAACTCATTTGTTAAATATTTAAAGTGGCAGTAAAAATTGTTTACAAAATTGTTATTATAAACTAATTAATTATTAACATAAGTTAGAAATTTCAATTAACTATGATCTTATTTATCTATAGTTTAACTTTGACAAAACCACAATAAAATTTTAAACTATGTATTATAGTCTAGCTTTCAAACCCTGTAATATAGTCTACCTTTCACTAGCATACACTAATAAATTATTGAGGAATGATACTTTTACACAAATATGTGACATTTACACCGTACTTCCATACGGTTTAATTTTTTTTATTATACTATTTAATAATTATTTTGTAACTTTTTCCAATACAAATGAGAACATATCTTGCTGTATTTTAATTAGTGTAACTATAGGGTGTAAAATTTCAATGTACATATCAATCCTCTAAATTATTAGCATAAAATTGACTCTATCAAGGTGGAAAAGATGAACAAGTTGCACGGACTCTGACACAGACACCGAAATACGATAAGGACACTCCGACATTAATAATCTAAAAAATATAAGAAATTGACACGGCTACATATATATGATGATATTATTTGACATTTATTTATCCATTTATTACTAAAAGAGTTACAAATCTTTTAATAAAAATTAATGCTATCGGTTTCTCACTGATAACATTGTTTCGATATATGGCTAACTATTTTATATGTGTATAATATTTTTTTTAAACAACTGTGTGAATTGTCTCACAAATTTTGAATGAGTGTCTTATGAGTGTCGGACACCGATTCAAAGAGTGTCAAACCAAAGAAAATAACAATTTTTTGGTGACACTTGTTTGACTTTTTCAACATTTATTTGACTTTTCCAACACGTGTCGTATGAGTGTCATACAAGTGTCAGACACTTACACGTGTTAGACACCACGACACGCCAGCTCCAAGAGGTGTCTGTGCTTTATAGACATCATGTGACTCCTGGTTCTCTTTCCTACTCTTTCATAGAAAAGGATGGAAAGGATGGAAGACAAAAGAATGGTTTTTGAAAAAAATAGGAATACTCTCATAACTATTAAACTACTAGTACTATTTGTATAGAGAGAATAATTCCTTTTAAGTTAGGGACTGTCATCACTTACTTCCTTTTTTTTTAATTAAACCTCCCATTTACAATTGAATGGTGGCCACTCCATGATGTGCTATTCTATTTTTTACTCAAGAATCAAGACCAACTATTCTTGAGTTTAGTGCAAAATTTTTTTTGGGTGCTTTTGTTGATGCTAATCACATCTTTTTAGTGTTTAATCTATAGAGAAAATTTCAAAGAATTAGGTCAAATATATACATAGAAATACTAGGGGATATATATATATATATATATATATATATATATATATATATATATATATATATATATATATATATATATATATATATATATATATATATATATATATATATATATATATATATATATATATATATATATATATATATATATATATATATATATATATAGGGCTAACTAGGGACATTAGAAGGGGACCTCTTAATATATAAATAGTTTTAAAATAAAGCAACAAACCAATGGCAATAATAATTCCCTCTCCATTCTTATTTAAAAACCATCAATCCAACACCTTATTGAAGCAAAGAAAAGCCAAGTGCTCATATACAATAATGTCTAGCTAGCATCCACCACACTATAACCAACACCATGACAATGTTATCAAACTATTTCTATTCTCTCTCACAAACTCCTCATAGGCTTAGAAAAAGAATGCTAGCAACATGGACACCAGACCAAGAATTCAACCAAGTAAGACATAGGTCTGGTGCAGAC
The DNA here is from genome assembly GCF_029867415.1 of Vicia villosa. Classification (NCBI taxonomy): domain Eukaryota; kingdom Viridiplantae; phylum Streptophyta; class Magnoliopsida; order Fabales; family Fabaceae; genus Vicia; species Vicia villosa. Next base: position 54,475,145 of record NC_081180.1, read on the forward strand.
ATGAAAAGGAAGCTTAATTGGTATGATCTTGTAGCTCTTGGAGTTGGAGGAATGCTTGGTGTTGGTGTGTTTGTTACAACTGGTCCTGTCGCTCTTCATCAGTCCGGTCCTTCAGTTTTCATGTCTTATATCATAGCAGGAATATCAGCACTTTTATCTTCTTTGTGTTACACCGAATTCGCAGTTCAAGTTCCGGTTGCTGGAGGAGCTTTCAGTTATTTAAGATTAACATTTGGTAAAAATAAGTATTCTTCTTCTTTTATTATTGAAAGCGTACGTACGTGTCTGACATGTGTCGCTATGCCTTTGTTACAATAGTTATCTGCGTTGACGTGTCTGTGTCATGTCTGGTATTGTGATGCAGGAGAATTCTTTGGATATTTTGGTGGGGCAAATATACTAATGGAGTATGTTTTTTCAAATGCTGCTGTAGCTAGGAGTTTTACAGAATATCTAAGCTTTGCTTTTGGAGAAAAGAATCCAAATGTATGGAGAGTGGAAGTTCATGGATTACCAAAGGACTATAACATGTTGGATTTTCCTGCAGTAGCTCTCATTCTTCTCCTTACTCTCTGCTTATGTCATAGGTTTGGTTCTTTCATTCTTTTTTTTTTTTTTCAAACTACAAATTAGTGATCATTCTTATGATTTGATTGTTTCATTTCAGTACAAAGGAAAGCTCTATATTGAACCTAATTATGACAGTGTTCCATGTGATTTTCTTTGGATTCATTATTGTGGCTGGCTATTGCAATGGAAGTGCCAAGAACATGGTGAATCCAAAAGGGATAGCTCCTTATGGTGTTAGAGGTGTTCTTGATGGAGCAGCAATAGTTTACTTTAGTTATATAGGCTATGATTCAGCTTCAACCATGGCTGAAGAGGTTAAGGATCCTTATAAGAGCCTACCAATTGGAATTGTGGGTTCAGTTCTTATAACCACTTTGCTTTATTGCCTTATGGCTCTCTCTTTGTGCATGATGGTTCCTTACAATAAGGTCAGTAATGTGATGTTTGTAGTAAAATCCAAAAAGTGCACATGATATGTTTGTTGTTTTGCATTGATCATAAATTGGTTAACAGATATCAGAGAAAGCTTCCTATTCAATGGCTTTCCTCAAAATTGGTTGGAGTTGGACAAGCAACATTGTTGGAGCAGGTGCAAGTTTAGGTATAGTGGCTTCTCTTCTTGTTGCAATGTTAGGACAAGCAAGATATCTTTGTGTTATAGGAAGGGCAAGGCTTGTTCCATCTTGGTTAGCCAAAGTGCATCCTTCAACAGGCACTCCATTGAATGCAACTATATTTTTGGGTAAGCATTTTGTTTTTCTTCGTCGATATCTTATGAAAATAAGTATTTGAAATATCAGCTCAGTGATAAGAGTTTGATTTTGTTTACGTAGGATTTTGCACGGCGTCAATCGCGCTATTCACGGAGCTAGACATTATAATAGAGTTGATTAGCATCGGGACGTTGATGGTGTTCTACATGGTAGCAAATGCTCTGATATACCGTCGCTATGTAATCACGGGCGGTACTCCGCCTTTACACACACTCTTGTTCCTATTTCTCCTCTCCCTCACTTCCTTATGCTTCTCCATAGTGTGGAAATTCAAGCAGCAATGGTGGGGTCTATTACTCTTTGGTGGCTTCATTATCACAATAATAGCCTTTTTTCAACACATGGTACCTTGTGACAACAACCTTGTACAGCAACAATATGCTCATTGTTGGTATGTCCCATTCATGCCATGGCCACCATCAATGTCCATCTTTCTCAATGTTTTCCTGATGATGACGCTCAAAACACTCTCTTTTCAACGATTCGCTCTGTGGTCATGTTTTATTACCATGTTCTATGTTCTCTATGGTGTTCACTCTACATATCAAGCTGAGGAGATTGAGAATTTGAGTGGTGTTAATCAAGTGGTTATGAATTTGAGTGTACCTAACTTACAAACTAAGGTTGAAATTCAGGTGCATTAGTTAGTTAGTTGAAGCAATTTTTTATACAATGAAGCAAGTTATTCTCCTACACACTATAATTGTACATATATATTGTGGGATAGAATGATGTTTGATGTGCTTGAAGAATGTTTCTTTGGTGATAATGCTATATAGATCTTGCAAGGATTTTGATCATCTTTAACGTTTGCATCAATGTAGTAGAAGCGTTGAAATATAAATCAGCACCACTACATATGATTCGGACACATGTAAAGAGACAAATTAAACAACCCAAAAATCATTCTTTAGTAACGAAGTCTTTGAAAACAAGTGATTAATAAAGAAAATTTCTTTACCCACCTCCCTATGGGTGGTCACCTCCTGCGAAAAACCAAAACTACCCCTGCTTCGGAAGTTCATTTCCGAAAGCGTGTTTTTTAAAAAAAATTGACTTACTTCGGAAGTTCATTTCCGAAACAATTATTTCGGAAGTGAACTTCCGAAATACTGCGATTTCTGCAGATTTATCAAAACACTCCCCCCTCCCCCAATCATTTACCCTAAATCAAAACAAAAAGTGGCAGAGGCGAAAATTTGTGCAAACGGAATTCCAAAGCTGCATCAAGGCTCCAATCACACTGCTAAACAACATTCAAAAGCCCTCAATCCTAACACTTTGTAAGTTTTGAAATTTTTAGATCTATTATTCAAATGCATGTTATTTAGGGTTTTAATTACATAAATGATATATGGCTAGGTTGTTAGTAGTATTTAGGTTGTTTAGAAGCATTTTGATTTGGTTTGAAGGTTGATTTAGGGGTCTGGCATGGAAGTTGCAGAAAATTGCATCGTAGGGGTGTTTCGGAAGTTCATTTCCGAAAACACCTCCATCCCAGTTTTCGGAAATGAACTTCCGAAATATATCAGAAGTTCAAATTTTTTTGTTTTTTATTTTGTCTCGCATATTAATCGATTTCAACTGTTTACAGGAACATGTCAGACAACCAACAAGCACGCAGGACTGCGTCTTCTAAAGAGGGCGCTAAGGGAAGAAAGAGTTCTTCAAAGAAGGAGGTGAAAGAGGTGAAGGAGGTGAAGGAGGTGAAGGAGAAGAAGAAGCTTTTGACTGGTTCTGCTTCTCGTCCCCTGGGAGTCCATGGCTCGGACGCGCAGGCTCAGCCTTCAGGCGTGATCAACGCTGATGGTTCTGATAATGAGTGGGATGAAGATTGGTATAATTATCTTCATTCGGAGGAGTTCGCTCGTCGAGAAGAATAACGTGTTTTTATTTTGTTTGATGTGTATTTTGTAACGCTCGTCGGGCAGAATAACATGTTTTTGTTTTGTTTGACGTGTCTTGTTTTGTTCTGATTTCGGATTGTATCGAATAATGTTTTTGTATTGGATTTATCATCTTAGTTTTTGGAAGTGGTAACCGGGGCTGGAACATATGACGGAGGAGGTGGATGTCCGGAGGAAGAAGAACCGGAGGTACGTCCACCGCGACACAAAGGAGCCAATCAATGTAAGCTATAGTTTATCATTATCATCTGGGGACATGTTGGAGCGGTAAAGCGGCAAGCAAAAAGTAATAGGTATTATTTATTACCGGGTGATATAGGTTATATCGTATTGTAGTCCACAGAGATTGGTTGAGAAGAACTGCCGTTCGACTATCTCGCGTTCTAAGTTTCATGATTGGTTGCGGAAAGGTAAATGCGGGAAAAGTAAATAAAAGCAGATAAACAATCTCAATAGTCTAAGAGAAATAGTTATGGAATTGCATTTCGTTCTACCCGTCGAATACTTAAATCTGAAGATCTATCGCTCGACACTCACAATACGCATCAACATCACCGGGCATCACTCGAGATGCCACATCGGTGTCCATGTCTGCAACACCGACGAAAGCTCAACCGTACTATTCACATCAGCGATTTCTCCACCGACACAAACAACACGGAGGCATTAGACTCGATACCCACTACGATTGTTAGTCCTGAATCCATGTCTGCAACCCAGAAACTAACAGTTATCATTCCTAATCAAGATCTATGGTGTCCATGTCTGCAACAACACAAATCCAGAGCATTTAAGCAAAAAGATCAAGAACAACAACAATGATGATTTGTAAAGCGAATATATAAACGATCCCAAGATCCACAAATATACATACAATAAGAGTAGAAACATACATACAACACACACCATTGGAATGAAACAAAGGGAAGAGGGAAGATGAACCGTAAAGATCTCACCGGTACAATGAAATCGAGACAGATCCATGATCAATCCACATGACGTCGCACCCAATGGTGTTTCCTAAGCCTCTAAACTATCAAAATTGGACCAGAGCCACTCCATGGGGGAAATGGATGATAAAAAACCTAAAAAATGTGTTTTTACAACATATATACAAAAAATGAAGTCGCAGACCGCGCTAAGCGCGCCTACCGCGCTAAGCGGGCTGTTTTTTATTGTTCTTAAGCCGCCAGACCGCGCTTAGCGCCAAAAACCCGCGCTAAGCGCCCAACTTTCTGCCAAACTTGCTCAAAAATGCTCCCATACCGCGCTTAGCGCGGTCAAGCCCGCTTAGCCCGCTCAACAGAAACAGCAAATCTTGTTTTGGTCATATCTTGAGAACCGTAACTCCGATTTGCGCCCGGTTCGAAGCGTTGGAAAGCTTATTTCATGCTCTATCTAACAATGAATAAATATCAATGAAATTGATGATTTTTCTCATATTTATTTTGAGCGTTATCCGCCGATGAATTGGTAAAATCGCGTGCTCGCCGCCGTGTCTTCGACACTTTATTCCTCAAAGCTTCGAACACACATAAATGCCTACAAAAAGACAACAAAACGATCAAATGGTATATATTTACACGAAAACGTAACAAAACACAAACGATACAAATATACACAAAAATGAGGAATTATTCAAACGGTATTAACAAAAAGTATCGATAAGTGCCACTATTTACAAACACAAAATAACTACATTTTGGCACTTAACAACTCTCCCCAACTTGAATTTGTTTGTCCTCAAACAAGGCCAAACACTCAAATCTCAAAAGTAAAAATCCAAAGAATCAACAAAGTTTAGAAAAACAAAACAATTGTACGGTTCAAACAAAAACGTACCAACAAAGTAAATACTTACCACAATCCTACAACGACAACATGAAAATGAAACTGATCCTAAGTACAAAAATCATACAAAACATTCTAAAACAAAACAAGCTCAATCACGAATCACGCCTAGCAAAAATTCATCGGTAGATGAAAAAACACCGAAAGGTGAGGACTTTGACACACACCCGACAAACTTGCAAACAATAGACAAAATTATGCGTTCATCCAAAAATAGTATCGAAAACGAAACGGCACGAATCACAAGGGCTTTAAAGGTTGTAATGTGGCTCGGTTAACAAACAAGCGATAAGTCCTAAAGCTAATCGAAACAAAAACTTGCCTAAACCTAAGGGAGTAGTTACTTCCACAAAGTTCCAAACAAAGGAATTTCAATCAAACTTTCTTTTTCATCACATGTTTCACACCAAACCCAATACTTATTAGCACAATCTTATTCCCAACTCTTTTTGTTATTTTCTATTTCAAATTTTTTTCTCTTTTCTCTTTTTTCTTTCTTTTTCTTTTCTTTCTTTTTCACATTTTTTTCTTTTCTTTCCTCAACCTCACATCAATCACAACATAAACAAGCAAACATCCTCTCCCCAACTTGAATTCAACCACAATATAAAGTGAATACTCCCTACTTTCTAAGGCAAGGTAAAAATACAACTAAACATCATAGTTGAGGGTTCAAGAAAACAAAGAATCAACATCCATACACAAATGAAAACCAAACGCTCAAAGACAAGCATTAAGCAAAAACAATATGGATATTGACAAAAAGGCTCAAAGGGGGTTACTAATGCTCACACACTCACAAGGTGAATTGATATTTAGTTATGGTAGTTGTGCTCAAAATCAAACAAGTGCCTTGATCACTTTCGTGCATTCACAAAATCAATACAGACGAAAGATTAAACATAATAATATCCAGTTAAAACAAGAAATGTCGGTCACTCACATATATACACAATGGAAAGCCACCTCACATTTATGGTAAAAAGGGGAAACTAATGTGATTCAAGTCATGAGCAAGTTATGCAAAAAGAATGAATGATATGAAAATTGTACAAATGAAAAGTCTCTTAAACATGTTATGCTATAGAAAGCGATAAACGAGTACCTTGCTATGTACAAATTTGAACAATCATTACCGCACAATTGGCATGTTGAATCAATCAAAATTGAAGAATTACCAAATGCGACTTCAAGTAATCGAGCCAAAATTTGAGTCTAAACAACAACAAAAGAATTAAAATTATAACTATAAAATACAAAACTATAAAGCCTTGGTGTAAGTGGGAAAAAGGCGAGTCAAATGAATCATTAAAAAGAATTCATTAGCCAAAAGCTACAGACCGCGCTAAGCGCGGTCTAGCACGCTAAGCGCGCTACACCAGAAAGACAAAAACCAGTGCAACAAAACAGAAATTCTAGTGTGCCTCCACTTAACACATTTACATCTCATTTACAGAAAAACAGAAAAATAAAACCGTTGGGGTGCCTCCCAACAAGCGCTCGTTTTACGTCGTTAGCTCGACGCCTTTTATTGCTTCACGAATGGTAAGAAACTTCCTCGTGGTACGCCAATGCTTTCGCCTCAAACGCAACCTAAAGGAAACGTCCTGCCCAAACACTTAACAAACGAATCAAAAGCAAAAGTATATACAAGTATGTGTAAAAACATAATATACATAAAACACAATATTTACAAAATCCTTATTTGGCTAAACAAATTGAAAAAGTGAAGATTTAGAATTTACGAACTATCTGAGTTCAATTTGTTTAGCCAACTTCACCTTGCTAAATAGCAAAAGTAAAGAGGAACAAAATCAAGCACACAAACATGTATAAGTATGAAAATATAAACATGTATCAATATAAGAAAATATACAAGTATGAGAATATGCACAAAATATACGATATTCACAAAACTCAAAAACAAAGAAACTATCGCAATGCGAATTCAATAAAAACACCAATCCCCGGCAACGGCGCCATTTTGTTGGAGCGGTAAAGCGGCAAGCAAAAAGTAATAGGTATTATTTATTACCGGGTGATATAGGTTATATCGTATTGTAGTCCACAGAGATTGGTTGAGAAGAACTGCCGTTCGACTATCTCGCGTTCTAAGTTTCATGATTGGTTGCGGAAAGGTAAATGCGGGAAAAGTAAATAAAAGCAGATAAACAATCTCAATAGTCTAAGAGAAATAGTTATGGAATTGCATTTCGTTCTACCCGTCGAATACTTAAATCTGAAGATCTATCGCTCGACACTCACAATACGCATCAACATCACCGGGCATCACTCGAGATGCCACATCGGTGTCCATGTCTGCAACACCGACGAAAGCTCAACCGTACTATTCACATCAGCGATTTCTCCACCGACACAAACAACACGGAGGCATTAGACTCGATACCCACTACGATTGTTAGTCCTGAATCCATGTCTGCAACCCAGAAACTAACAGTTATCATTCCTAATCAAGATCTATGGTGTCCATGTCTGCAACAACACAAATCCAGAGCATTTAAGCAAAAAGATCAAGAACAACAACAATGATGATTTGTAAAGCGAATATATAAACGATCCCAAGATCCACAAATATACATACAATAAGAGTAGAAACATACATACAACACACACCATTGGAATGAAACAAAGGGAAGAGGGAAGATGAACCGTAAAGATCTCACCGGTACAATGAAATCGAGACAGATCCATGATCAATCCACATGACGTCGCACCCAATGGTGTTTCCTAAGCCTCTAAACTATCAAAATTGGACCAGAGCCACTCCATGGGGGAAATGGATGATAAAAAACCTAAAAAATGTGTTTTTACAACATATATACAAAAAATGAAGTCGCAGACCGCGCTAAGCGCGCCTACCGCGCTAAGCGGGCTGTTTTTTATTGTTCTTAAGCCGCCAGACCGCACTTAGCGCCAAAAACCCGCGCTAAGCGCCCAACTTTCTGCCAAACTTGCTCAAAAATGCTCCCAGACCGCGCTTAGCGCGGTCAAGCCCGCTTAGCCCGCTCAACAGAAACAGCAAATCTTGTTTTGGTCATATCTTGAGAACCGTAACTCCGATTTGCGCCCGGTTCGAAGCGTTGGAAAGCTTATTTCATGCTCTATCTAACAATGAATAAATATCAATGAAATTGATGATTTTTCTCATATTTATTTTGAGCGTTATCCGCCGATGAATTGGTAAAATCGCGTGCTCGCCGCCGTGTCTTCGACACTTTATTCCTCAAAGCTTCGAACACACATAAATGCCTACAAAAAGACAACAAAACGATCAAATGGTATATATTTACACGAAAACGTAACAAAACACAAACGATACAAATATACACAAAAATGGGGAATTATTCAAACGGTATTAACAAAAAGTATCGATAAGTGCCACTATTTACAAACACAAAATAACTACATTTTGGCACTTAACAGGACGTCATTTCTAAAAAATCAAGATTAAAAATAATAAGATTTTTTTCCCAATTTTTTGTAATGACGTCCCCTGATGATAATGATAAACTATAGCTTACATTGATTGGCTCCTTTGTGTCGCGGTGGACGTACCTCCGGTTCTTCTTCCTCCGGACATCCACCACCTCCGTCATATGTTCCGGCCCGGGTTACCACTTCCAAAAACTAAGATGGTAATATTATCGTTGTAATCTTCACCCGATTAAATAAAGCGAATTGAAACTTTAATTTTCGTTGGAAGTCTTTTTTTCTCCCCACCACTCTCTCATCCCCACCTACCCATGTTCAACAATATGTAACTTAAATTTTATGTAATATTATCGTTGTAATCTTCACCCGATTAAATAAAGCGAATTGTTGTTGTTTTTCATTTTATTCTGTCCAAACCTATTTTCGGAAGTGCATTTCCGAATTCCTCCAAGGGGGGTGCGCTCGGAGATGAACTTCCGAAACACCACATTTTCTGAAAAAGTCACTTTATTTCGGAGATGAATCTCCGAAATCAATATTTTATATTAAAAAAAATACGTTTTCGGAAGTTCATTTCCGAAAACACCTTTTTCAAGAAAAAAAGTACAGTTTCGGAAATGAACTTCCGAAACAAGGGGTATTGTGGTAAATTCACCGGAGGTGGCCAAGAAGGTTGGGAGGTGGGTGAAGAAATTTTCTTAATAAACTCTATTTAAGGAGGAATCATTTGAAAATGGTGCCTGTTTTCATCAGGGGCCCGCCCTAGAAGTCTAACCCCCACGGCTTGCCTTGAGGAAAAACAGGGATAAGACGTCAAATTGTCTATAAATACATGTGTATAAAGTCCCGGTCATAACTCTTTGAAAAGTAGACAGTCAACAACTTTCTCAATCAAAGACTTCCCACATGGAGGATGAGTTCACCAGATTCCTTATCGCGTGAGAAAATTCAAGAACATGAAAGAAATGCTTCAGAAACAACGATTCAGAAAAAAGGAGAAAGAAAAACCTAAAAAAGAAGTGACTTTGGTTCTTCCTATATTTATGAAGTGACCTTATGAAACAAAAGGTGTATTATCAACAGTCACTTCTCTCGCACATAATACTTGAATATTTTAATTTCTAAGAAAAATCATAATCACTTCTCCGAGGGACCCAGAGTTACCAAGTGGCAGAGGCAGTGTAGCCGAAAACTGATGCCTAAAAACCTTTAATCCCTCACGGTCATTTCCTAACAAAAGGGCTTGGGGAGAAACTGTTCCGGCCTAACAATATCTATCTTGATCAAGCCTCACCTCCATGGATCCGATCACCATAAATACGTAACATCCCTGATCTAAGTCAGATATATACTAAACCTCTAGAACATTCCGCTGACCATTGAACCCTCGAAGACTTGGAAGCATGAGATATATACCTCCAACACATCCGACGCTCCTCCGCATTCCACGCTGGAAAAATAGCGAGGCAATTATTCCTCTTACCTATTGTTAGGTGCCAAATTGTAGTTATTTTGTGTATGTAAACAGTGGCACTTATCGACGCTTTTTGTTAATACTGTTTGAATAATTCCCTGTTTTTGTGTAATTACGTTTACTTTACGAATACTTGTATTTTCATACACTTTTATATTGTTTGATAGTTTTGTTGTATTTTTGTAGGTATTCTTGCGTTTTCGGAGCCTTGAGGAATAAAGTGTCGAAGACACGGCTGCGAGAGAAAAGAGGAAATAATTCTGCTGTTCTGGTGCAGGGCTCTACGCGCGCTGGAGGGGGCGTCGCGCGCTGTGAGGTTGAAGAACAAATTCTAGCAGAATATTGGACGCGTCGCGCGGTTTTTAGGGCGCTTCGCGCCATAAGGCGGTTTGGTACATAAGTGAGAACGCGCGTCGCGCGCTCCAAGGGCGCTTCGCACGCTGTGCGTAAATCAGTTTTGTATAAATAGCTTAGAACATATTTTTCTAGGTTTTTTATCATCTCTTCTTTGACAAGTTGAGCTCTGATCCATTTTTGGTAGTTTAGAGGTTTAGGAAACACCATTGGATGCTAAATCATGTGGATTGATCGTGGATCTGTCTCGATTTCATTGTACCGGTGAGATCTTTCAGGTTCATCTTCTCTCTTCCCTTTGTTTCATTCCAATGGTGGGTGTTGTATGTATATTTCTACTTTTATTGTATGTACATTTGTTGATCTTGAGATCGTTTATATATTCGCTTTACAAATCATCATTGTTGTTGTTCTTGATCTTTTTGCTTAAATGCTCTGAATTTGTGTTGTTGCAGACATGGACACCATAGATCTTGATTAGGAATGATAACTGTTAGTTTCTGGATTGCAGACATGGATTTATGACTAACAATCGTAGTGGGTATCGAGTCTAATGCCTCCGTGTTGTTTGTGTCGGTGGAGAAATCGCTGATGTGAATAGTACGGTTGAGCTTTCGTCGGTGTTGCAGACATGGGCACCGATGTGGCATCTCGAGTGATGCCCGATGATGTTGATGCGTATTGTGAGTGTCGAGTGATAGATCTTCAGATTTAAGTATTATACGGGTAGAACGAAATACAATTCCATAACTCTTTCTCTTAGACTATTGAGATTGTTTATCTGCTTTCATTTACTTTTCCCGCATTTACCTTTTGCAAACCCAATCATGAAACTTAGAACGCGAGATAGTCGAACGGCAGTTCTTCTCACCAATCTCTGTGGACACGATAAATCCCGGATAAATATTTCCAAATCTTTTGTTGCTTGCCGCTATACCGTTTCAACACCTATATATACGGGATGGAACCATTTTAGGTAATAAATTTCAAACACAATTTTATTACTCTCTCATCATTCACGTACTGAGTTAGTGTCAGAGTGTTAACCTTGGAAGTACACCCCCGCTTCTTGCAGATACCTTTTAACCTCACCAATAAATGGAAGGAGAATATGCATATATGTGCTTGCAGGTACAACTATCTGCAAGTATTCAACACCTAATGTCAAACAATTTTCAGTAGAGTCCCTAATGATCCCTAGTCAAGCAATCTCTGATGATGATGATGTTTATCTAAGAAGTTATATCAAACTTCATTCATTGAAGATTCAAGTCCCAATTAAAGTTCTAAGTAATGAGGAATCAAACCTAATTTTTTTGAAGTCTTTCTCTTTTTGATAAAACACCTAAGAATATTGTTATGCTCGTATCTAAGTGATTACTAGCTAGTTTAAGCTATTATGAGTGGTTTTTACACTTGATAATGGATTAACACACTATGGTTAATCGATTTACTCTTTTGTAACATCTCTCAATCATTTAAGAAAGCTTCTAATCAGTTAGTGACAGTGGATTTAAAAAGTTTCCATATTTAGCTTATCTAATTGATTAACCTTACGACTCAATCGTTTTGATCATTAAAAAAGCTATGGATATTTTTTTTCCTTTATGAGCATTCTTTTCTCCTATAAATATATGGCTTCTTCTTATTTCAAAATACACAAGACATAAAATCTATAACTATTATTTATCATTTCTAATCTCTCAACTTCATCTTTTTTATTTTTCTTCATGAAGTTTATCTTAGTGTCAAGAGGGTAAAAATCACCTATGAGAATTTGGCTGTGCTGGTGAGAGATGTATTTGTTCTTGTTCAAGGGTGTGATTTTATTGAACAATATTTTTATTTTTTCTTGAGATTAACCTGTTAAAATCTATTTTTGGATCTTGAATTCATTCAATTAAAATCTATATTGGGTTTATGAGCTCATCTTGTTAAATGCTACATTTGGTTTTGGGTGTGTAAAATCTCTCATTGTTGTAAAAGGTTCACAGGCATATCCTTAAAAGCTTAATACTCGTTATTAATGGAACTCTCAAGAGGATGCTCTTGAGACATGAATAAGCTAAGTGGTACGTGGAACCTATATAATTCATCTGCCTCACGTGTTTAAGTCACTTATTCAACATTGAGCATAATTGGTGCTCAATCTTTTAATTTTACTTTGTTTTTAATATGTAGGATTAACAAATATGACGAGCACTATCCCGACATTTAAGCAAGACTATTTCCTAGCAGACTTCGAGGTAGAAAATGTTGGTTGAGGTTGTTACTTAAGCGCTGACACTGAATTGTAATAGATTCTAGAGTAAGAAATCAGGGTTGAGTTGTCACATTAATGGATAAGGATGAACAAAATCTACTACAAAGATGCATATGGTCATATTGTCTCCCATGTGCGATGTAATATCCTAGTACACGTACAAGCAAAAAGGAATATGATTTATTCATTTGACCATGAATTATGGATAATTGGAAAAGCTTAAGACCTAAAATGGAAGATCGTTTGTTGCGGATAAGAACCTTCTATAAATAGACCAATAATGGATTTGAATGGAGATTCGAAAAATATTGAGATAACTCTAAAGAGAAGAAGAAGAAGGAAGAACTATAGTTCTCAAGTTCATCTCTTTCCCTCGTCAATTATGAAGGAATATAACATGGAGAGGCCCGTCTAATGAAGTCACTTGTTGTTGATAGATTGCAAGTGATTAATGTTTCATTCTTAGGTTTATCATTTCTAATCACTTATTTATGAATGCATAACTTAAGTTCTCATTCTGTTGTATTTACTTTGCTCAGTATGAGATGAAAATCCTGTTGTTAGATAATATGAAGTTTAATGAAATAATAATCTTGTACATGAAATGAATGTGTTATTTTGATATATTTAGTTCTTGTAATTTCTTGCCATTTGTTTATTTCTTAGTCTGATCATTTTAAAAGTAGATAAGAGTTTATTAGGTTAAGGTATCGTCTGACAAATGGATTTCAAGAACTAATATGTTAGTAGCAAGTTGATATACATTGTTTACTTAGTTACTATAGGCATAAAGGAGTAAGGCCATATGGGTAAATAAAATAACTTTTATAAGAAATTCATTGGTGTTATTACGAGGCTTAGACATAAGTTTCATATTGAATCCATGCATATTTTTATGTTATAGCCATTGGAGTTGTCACGACATCACACATCATATTAATGTCCTAAATGAAGTCATTAAAAGAAACACTATCTAACATATTATTTTCCTTTGTTAAAATCATTGATTCATCTACCTGATTTTCTTATTTTCAACCATGTGACACAATTATTTTATTACTATTGTTCATGTTTACTTCACAAATTCTTGTATAAAATTCAAGATGCTCAATACAATCCTTATGATACTTTCTTATCAGTTGCTAATAGTATGTGTTACAAGATGAAGACAATGGTGATGACTTGAAGTGCAAGGAAGCTAATTCAACATGTGACGAAATTAAAAATAACTAAATTAGAGTAGTTAGTTATTACTGTTAGAGTTAGTTAGAAGTTATGATCCAATGTTGGAGAATACACACTCTTAGCATGCATCATTTCTTATTCTATAAGTAACTTTGTATCTTATTCTTCATCTTTTCAATTAAGCAAAATTTCTTTTCCTCCAAGTCATAATAGTATGAGTGTCTATACTTTTACTTACAAAATGGTCATCATGAATCATGAATCCTCCTAAACTCACCAAATATATTGAAGTAGATTTCAAATCTATCTGCGAGGCATATGATAACCATGTTGTATCACTCCTTACATTAATATTCAATTTTAGATTGTATATAATTTTACTAAGACTGTCATAAAAAACCTCTCTAGATTGTATTCAATTTTTCGATGTTCATTTAAGGGGGGCTGTGATAAGAAATTAATGTGTCTCCTTAATTGTCTTTATTAACATTTCTAGAATGAAAGATATTTGTTATAACAAAATGTAATATCTCTTCTAATTAGGATTCAAACTCACTCTTGCATGAAAGAAATTCTATATCATATACATTTCTCACCAAGCATCAATCAAATAATGAAATAATATCATTTTCCCACACAACATATAATTCACAATCTGTTTTTTTTTATAAATTTTTTATGTATGTTAGAGCCATGATTTTTGCTCCTCCGTAGTCTCATAACTTATATGATTTGTTCTAGAAATTACAAACTAAAAATAAAATTGAACACACATATTTATTATATAACACACAAACTCAAGTATTTCACTACATATCTCATTATTATAATTCATATATCATTCCTATTTTGAAAAGTCTCTTGTGTGAGATTGCAATAGATTGTTCTCCCTGTCAAATTCTTGTTCTTCAAGAAGCAACAAGCATAGTTCACAACAATTTTATTCAAAATAGAAGAATTTGGATGAGCCACTACCTCAGTTTAACTTATCATATATACCACACTTTTTTCTATTGCTTTAAGGTTTATAAACTTAATTTCCTCTCCAGGTCCTTGAATCATAGGGGCATAGAAATTTGATGATTTTGTCACACTTCGGGGCAATGATCTAATTGAATCTGATGAGACATGAGACACACCAACACTTGGGATGATTCTACTACAAGTATTAGTAGACTTTGGTTTCACATCTTCCATTTGACCACTCTCAATAATAGAAATAGGCATTGCTTATTCTTCACTTGTTGCTGCTGCTACATTAGTAGTAGCAATAGTCCCTTCATTAACCTCAAGCATGAAATTCTTTTGTTGAATGAATCCCTTGATGTTTTGTATTAATTGTGACTCGAACTCTGCATGCTCCTCAAACACATCGTTGTAACCGCGCCTCACGACACATCAAAAAATTATATACTCTCTCGGCTGGACTTGTTGAAACAAAAACCTCTCTTCCAATGCAACACTAGTAATTGGAACAGTCTTGATAGAAACAAACACAACCACATAATGAATCGACGAAACACTAGCTACGAAATGCGGGAATATCGGAGGAATTCCTTGTACGAGCTCGGAATAGAGAACCTAACTGATGGATTTCTCTATTCCGAGCTCGTACAAGGAATTCCTCCGATATTTCTCCATTTTGTAGCAATTGTTCTTTCGATTCATTCTGTCGTTGTGTTTGTTTCTATCATGACTGTTCTTGTTAGTAGAGTTGGGACAGAAGAGAGGTTTTTGTTTTGCCAAGTGGAGCTGAGAGAGTATAGAATTTTCCGATGTGTCGTGAGGCGCGGTTACGGTGATGCGCTTGAGGAGCTTGTGGAGTTTGAGTCACAATTAATACAAAATCTCAAAGGATTCATTCAACAAGAGAATTTCATGCTTGAGGATAATGAAGGCACTACTACTAATACTAATGTATTAGTAGCAAAAAGTGAAGAAGTAGTAGTGCATATTTCTACTACTAATGAGAATAAACAAATGGAAGATGTGAAACCAGAATCTCCTAATACTAATAGTAGAATCATTCCAAGTGATTGTGTGTCTCATGTCTCATCAGATTCAATTAGATCATCACTTGAAAATGCGACAAAATCATCAAATTTCCATGCACATGTGTTTCAAGGACCTGAAGAGGAAATTAAGTTTATAGACAAAGCAATGAAGAGAGGCGTGGTGGATATGATAGGTGAAGTTGAGATAGTGGCTCCTCCAAATTCTTCTATTTTGAATAAGATTGTTGTGAACTATGCTTATAGCTTCTTGAGGAAGAATTTTAGACACGGAGAACAATCCATTGCAATCCCATACAAGAGACTTCTCAAAGTAGAAATGACATATGAGTTATAACAATGAGATATGTAGTGAAATATTTGAGTTGGTGTATTATATGATAAATATGTGTTCAATTTTATGTTTAGCTTGTGATTTCTCCAACAAGTCATGTAAGTTTTGAGACTATAGAGGAGGAAAAGCCATTGCTCTAACATAAATAAAAAAGTAGATTGTGAATTATATGATGTGTGCAAATTGATATTATATAAGATGTTTTGATAAAAATCATAAGACATTAATTTTAATTAATCACATAACATGTCAAATGATTCTATACTTTGATAAAAGTTAGCTAGAGCAACGTATATGATATAAAAGTTAGCAATGTGATGAACTGATTTCACTAACAGCAGAAAGAACTGAAATGGAAGAAGTGAGAATGCCATCTTCTATGATCGCTAGAAGTAAGAGAATAATTCTAGCAACATGACTATGCTCAATCTTTTGCTTTATTTTATTGGCTCTTTTCTCTTTGTAAGATGGGATTTCAAGTTTGTAGTTAGAAAGTTCCATGTCCTCTGGTTGTTGATTGGGTGCCAAACTCACTTTTATATGCCTACAAATCAATGAGTATAGTGCAAAAGCTCCACCTATATTATATACATATCCATTCAACTTTTATTATTATTTCATATCAAAATTTAAAATGAAAATTAATGTTTTACGGTGAAAATTCTTAAATTTATCTCAGCGGATAGAAATTAATCAAATGTCTTATTAAGTTAGAAGTCATCAATAACTTTCAAATAATACGTGTGAATGAGCTCAATTTTGAGGCATTAAGTTGGGAAGGTTTATTGATATTATTACATGTTGCAGCATTAATCTAAGGAGTAATGATTTGTATCTTGCTTATTTGATTTTGAATTGTAAACAATAATTACAAATATTAACTGAATATTAATCTCATTATAAGTTTTTTATTAATCATAAATACGACTATTTGACATCACTATCAAAGATCACTATCATAATGTTATGGACTACTTACAAATTCTACCTCATCTGTTTAATTATAGAAAATTTTAGTAAAATTGTTATACATCTCTTTCACTGGTAAAAAAATGGAGAGGTTTTATCTTTAGAGTATTTTTTTTAGGTTAATATGAGAGGGACTTTTCATCTTTCGTTATGACTTTTTTTCTCAAATAAATTTTAAATATTTATTTCTATTTATATCCTCACTTATCATTTTTTGGGCTAGCTATCCAATGTAATTTTGATTCAGTGATCTCACTCCGTTCAATGCCCTTGTTACACAAAAAAAATAAAATAATAATAATACTGACAAAAAATTCCAAATATAACTTCTTCCCATTTTAATACAATTTGGAAAAGATATACTAAAAATAGTAGAATTTATTCTGTAGAGTTTTTTTAGGTTCATAGTAGGGACCTATTTAATGAATTATTAACTCTCTTTTTGCCAATTATATATTTTATTTACAAATTATTTTACACTTCATTTTAGAGAGAGAGGGTAAATAATTGTTAGAATATTCTTAATATTTACTTATGAATCAAAGTTATTTTTTAGTTTGCAAATATACATCGTTAAAAACTTTATTTAATATATCTATTGTGTGTGGATGTTCACAGTATACACATAAATATGTTTTAACTTACCTTTAATCACTCAAGAGACTTAATTAGTATACTTGAATTTTTTTTGAAAAAAATAAATAAACATAACACATAATTAGAGATATATATATATTTTCAATATTAATTTCTAAAGAACTATAATATTTTATAATATGTAAAAAAAAAAGTTAGAAATAATATTTGACATACCGTTTCCATTGTCCCTAGCCCATAAAACCATGAAAACATATTTGAGCATGGGAATAAGAACAATGGTGTAGATGATGAGAGACAATACTCCAAGAATATCATCCCTGTTTTTTATTCCATCTGTGAAAGTACTTGCATACACATAAAGTGGTGATGTCCCAATATCACCATACACAATCCCTATGCTTTGAAATGCCAAACTCAAAGTCACACTCCAACCCATCTACATCACAAAATCAGATTCATGTTTTATGAATACAAAAAAATATAAAATCAACAAGAGAAACTCCACTCCGATGAATATAAACCACATACCTTGGAATGGTGATTTGCATTCATAGAAACTCTTCCAGCCTCCAAATTGAGAGAATCTACACGGCGTAGTTTCGCCCATGAAACCTTCCGATCTTTCAGCTTCTTCTCGGGAACCTCCTTTGTTATTGTCTCAGTTTCTTCCTCTATCTTCACTTGACTGGTTTAACCTCCAGATATTTTAATGAATCACTTTTTTTTTCTCTAATGGCTTAGGGTATTTTTGGTTATAGTGAGAAAATGAAAAGAGAGAAATAAATGAGAAAGATTGTAAAATGAGAGAAATAGATAAAAAACAGAGATGATTTGATGTATTGCTTGTTATAGGAGAAAGAGAAAAGAAATAGAGAAGAAAAAGTGTTGAATTTTTATGAAAATACCAAAATGCCCCTAATTAAAAAGTTCATCTTAAAATTATTTTATTAAATAACTTAATTTAACTTTTTAGCAATTAATAAAAAATAAATTTATTTTATATCAATGGAGATTATTATTATAATTAAATAAATAAAATTTATTTTTGACTTTATTAATTTTTTTTGGAGTAAATAAATTTTTTATTAATCCAAAACATTTTATTACAAACCGATCTGAAGATCCAGGTTCCAATTACCAAAACGACAAACAAGACTCATCTAAAATTTGTATTGCTCACATCTCTATGAGGTCTTAATTTTCTAGTAGTAAGGTATCTATTTATCACTCTATCTTGGGTAACAGGAATAATATCACTTCTAAGGGGACTTTGGGTAAACACATCAGCATTTCTAGCAGTCCAAATTTGATAAATGGTCTCTACCAACACTATTATGAGGATCTCTCTCTTCCACCCCCTTCTTGGTAGTTTCTTGAATCATCCACATCTTCTCATGATCCCATTGTAAAAAATTTCGATGGTAACCAAGCCAATCCAACATGTTATCCCATATTCTATTAGAAAAATTACAGTCAAAGAAAAGATGGGATAATGTTTCATCATGATCACAAAAGCAACATTTTCGATCTTGAATGAAGCTAAATCTCCTTAGTCTATCCTTTGTGGGAAGTCTCCCCATTAGGGAGAGCCATAGAGTAAATCTTGCACGAGGGGAAGCACGATTTTGGAAGAAAATTCTTTAACAAGACACATCCATGCTTTCACCCCTCAGTTCCTTATATATATTAGTATACTGGAATTTTCCTTGGTGAACAGCTTTTTGCCATGCTTCATTGTTATGGGTGAGGATCCTGCATTTAAGTATGCTATTCACCATCCAAGAACCTGTTTTAGACACCTTCCGCTGTAGAATAGGAACCCCTTTCATAAAGTAGGTGTCTAGCCATCTAATCCACAATTTATCAGCTTTCATATGTATGTTCCACAGAAGCTTCATCATCATCATCATCACCTTGTTCCATATACTCATGTTTCTTATGTTAAGGCCTCCAGCATTCCTAGGTTCACATAATGTCTCCCAAGCCACATAGACTTCTCTGCCCTCAGCTTTAGTAGACCACAGAAAATTCTTACATAAGGCTTCTACTTTGTTGATCACCTTTTTAGGAATTGGGAAGACTTGCAGCCAATATCCTGAGATGGACATTAAGACACTATTAACTAAATGTTGTCTTCCTGCATAGCTTAAAAGTTTGACTGACCAGTGCTGGATCTTCATAAGCATTTTGTCTATTAATGGCTGGCACTGATTAATAGTCAATTTCCTGCTAGATATTAGGACACCCAGATATTTAAAAGGTAGTTTACCCTCAACAAACCTAGTGACCTTTAAAATCTCCAGCTAATCTTGCACAACAGTCCCACCAAAGAATACCTTGCACTTATCAGGGTTAGCCCTAAGACCAGTTGCCTCTGAAAAATTATTGAAAGTTTCCATCATCTATTAATGACTTTATTAAAAAAATTAAATAAACCGTATGAAAAATAATAGAAAAAAATATATTTATATTTAAATAAACCTCAATTTATATTATTCACTTTTTATATAAGTTTATTTAGAAACATGCATTGGTGAGAAAGGCTTGGAGACCAATTTAATTACAAGAGTAGAAATAACAAGCCTAAAATAAGAAATATTACATTTGAAAAAAAAGGGTGAAAGTCGAGTAATAAAATTTAAGAGCAATTCTCTCTTCTTTCTTCTCAATTATGGAGAGAAGATAAAAAGTGGTGGGTCCCACCATTTTTAAATCCCTCTTCTCTATTTCATTGCATTCCAAGCAAAAGAAAGGGAGCATCTCTCCTCTCTTTCTCTTTTTCCTACTTCTCTTCAAACAAACAAAGGGTTAGTGTGATGTAGAATTTGGCCACCAACATTATTTGATGGGTTAGACTAATATTTATTCTATAAAATAAAAAACTATTTTATAGACCTGAAAATTGTTTTATAGACCTGAGACCTGTAAATACACGGTCTTCAGGATTCAACAGATTCTTTCCAAATTCTCATTTATGAATCTAGGATATCAGAACGAAATACTCTTTTATGAATGGAAGATGTAACCGGAAAACAAAATAACAAAAAAAAGGAAGGGAGGGAGGGGGGTGGGGGGGAGGGAGGGGGGGAGAGAGAGAGGGGGGTTGGTTTAATGACTTTAACTAATCAATTCAACAGTACAGTAAAACAATTATTAATCAAATTAAATCTTGTTATAAATTAAAAATAAATTAAATTATAATAAAAATTATAATTTTTTTAAATGTATTTTTTCATATTTGTCACTTAAAAATTGAAACTAAATTTATTTAAAACTTTTGAAATATAATCAAAATTTACATTAATCCCCCACATATTTCAAAAGTTCAAAAGAAGAATAAAATAGATTTTTCTAGAATAACATCATGGATGTGATGCATTAAACTAGTATAGCAAGCTATATGAACTAGTTCTAGAATGATAGTACTTAACATACACTGAAATTGGTGTAGCAAGTTATATGAACGAAGAACACTTTAAGTATGTTAGACTGTCACGATGTTGAATGATCTTTTCATAGAACATCTTGTTCGACATGTTACACCAGATGTAATTGATAGAAACATCATGTTCAACATATATTTTCTGCAATGTTGTTTAATTTATTTTACTAAAATTAATGCCCATACAAATAGAGAATCTACACTGAGAAAAAGTGATTCAAGGGTTGGTGTAACCGGTTAAGCATTTGTACTAACCGGTTACGCATTTGCAATAACCGATTATCACTGTTATAGAATTGTTTTTGTGTCATCTGTAATCGATAAGAGATTTTGTATAACTGGTTACATGTCAGAGAATTTAGTTTTTTAGTTATTTGATGTTGTAACTTATGTTTCAATCCACTTGTAGTTCCTTAAATACTTTAGAAGTATTGTTATCAATGTTAATAAAAATATTCCCATCCTCTCTCTCTCTCTCTCCTCTCTCTCTCTCTCTCTCTCTCTCCTCTCTCTCTCTCCTCTCTCTCTCTCTCTCTCTCTCTCTCCTCTCTCTCTCTCTCTCTCTCTCTCTCTCTCTCTCTCTCTCTCTTCTCTCTCTCTCTCTCTCTCTCTCTCTCTCTCTCTCTCTCCATTCAAAACTCTCCATTTTCACTAGGGAAGGGAATAGGTCATGCCGATCTACACGGGCCTATATCCTAACCTATTTAAAGCTAGACCAGATCAGATTTATTTAATAAAAAAGTCAGACTTAAACTTTTTTAAAAGACTATTTAATTAAATAGGTCAGACTTAGGCTATTAAAAAAGCCTATAAAATCTTATAGGCCGACATATATATATATATATATATATATATATATATATATATATATATATATATATATATATATATTAAAAATAGTTTAAATATGTTGGTTTATATATGGATATATATTAGAAAAAATGCTGAATAAGTAGGCCTATATATGCATATATTAGAAAAAAAATGATAAATAGGTTGGCCTATATATGCATATATAGATCGAACTATAAGGGTTCTTAAGTAATATGAATTAATTGAGAACGTTAATGACAAATAGGCTTTTAAATAAGCTTTTAGGTCAGTCCAAATTTTTAAAAATGTCATGTCAAGTCAAAAAAGAGAGTATATAATAGGCCATAGGCCAACCTCAAACTTTGTAAGTTTATTGTAGGCTAGACTCATACCTTTTAAAGTCTAGCCTATTTCCATCCATAATTTTCACCAACCAAATTATTTCAATTTCTAACGTATAAATCTTATATAATATTCTCTCCGTCTCATATTAATTGTCACAGTTGATCATCTCACACATATTAAAAAAAGATAATAAGGAAGAAAAAAAAAAGAATATTATCTTTATTTTTCTTTTAAGTTTTATAACTTATTTTAAATAACAACTCATTAATATTATGACTTATAAATTCCAGCTCAATAAATATTGTCATAAATGAAATTAATACTTAAAAAAAATAGTAGATAATATTGTGTTCTAAAATAGTACTACATTGAAATTTGTTTTACTTAAAAACAATATAGGAAAAGTAAAAGAATAAATCATTAACAATATTCTCCCTTTAAATAATTAAAAATTTCCACCAAATAGGAGTACATTAAAATTTATAATTAATGAATGCATGAAAACCGAAAAGAATAATGAGGTGCATTACTCAAGGTTTTTTTAGTAGTTCTATTCCATTTTCATTAATTCTAGCGTGAGAAATAGTAGTTATTCTAAGAAAAACTATATATTTTAGAAAATTAATTAGAAGCATGACTTGAATTATTTGACTGATTATTTTTGAATAAATTATATTTTCAAATACGATAATTATTTTGGAACCGAGGGTCTAATATATATATATATATTTTTTTTGATAAAAGGGAGGGCCATAGGCCCGAAACAAAACAAACTACAACAAATCAAAAAAACATACTACTCATCCCTAAAAAAATCCGCCGCTATAAGGGGCCATAAGAAATCAGACGTTTCCTTATGAACGGTAAAAGTCTTGTCGATATAACTATGCTTAGCTAGAGCATCCGCGCATATATTAGTGTATTTTGCTTAGATGCATTTTGCTTGCATTTTATGGGGTCTTTTATGGTTACATAACCGTATGTATTATTATGAATTTTTTCCACATTTTTAGGGGGTAATATTTATGTGACCACATGGGAACTATGAAAAATCTAGAATACATTAATTTACTTGATGACAAATAATTGCCATAATTGTGTATAGTAACTATTTGTTGAAATCTACGAAAAGTGTGTAGTTGTCTTGTCACATTCACATATAAATCTTTGGAGCAATTAATTAATGATCTTGTGAGGACAAAAGAATATTCTCGACATTGTTTTTGAAAATTTCTTTATCAACCCCGTGTCTTCTTGGTCACCTCTGGTGAAAATCCAAACTACCCCTAATTTCGGAAATGCATTTCCGAAATGCAAGAAAAAGGTGTTTTCGGAGATGCATCTCCGAAAGCGCCTTTTTTTTTTGAAAAAATTGTCTTATTTCGGAAGTTCATTTCCGAAAACAGCATTTCGGAAATGAATTTCCGAAATAATGCGCGTTTTGCAGATTAAGCAAAACAGCCCCCCCCCTAATCATTTACCCTAATCATCATCAAACACTTCCAAACTCAAACTCTCTGCAAAAAATCTGCAAAAACAAGTGTGAAGTAGCCAAACTCTTCTTCCAAACTCAACCAAACTCATCATCAAACACTAATTGGTAAGTTTATCATTGTTTTTTCAAGTTTTAGATATATTTGATTAAACTCTATTAGGGTGTTTAGAAACTGAAAAAATCACATTAAGATAGTTTAGTACTGATATTAGAATGTTTAGTAGGCATAAAAATAGTTTTGGTTTAGGTTTTTGGGGTCTGCCATTGGAGGTTGCAGAGAAGCTCTGCGCAGGGGTGTTTCGGAAGTTCATTTCCGAAAACACCTCCATCCCAGTTTTCGGAAATGAACTTCCGAACTGTATCAGAAGTGCATTTTTTTTTTTGTTTTTTCATTTGTCTCGCGTATTAATCGATTTCGATTGTTTACAAGAACATGTCAGGCAACCAACCAGCACGCATCAGACAGGGTAGGGAGACCCAGACTGCGTCGGCTAGACGCGAGCGGGCGGCGGCGCAGCTGGCGTCGACCCAGGGACGGGGGCACGGTCGGGGACGCCGTGTGCGAGTTCCCGTGGGTGAGGAAGAGGGTACATCTGCTTCAGGATCTAGGAGTCGGCTGGCTCGGGCATCTTCTTCCCGCCAGCGAGAGGAGGAGGAGGAGGAGGAGGAGGTGGCGGCAGTGCCCTACCACGAGCCGGAGGGGGTACCGGAGGTTGACCCTCCAGCCGGGGAGGATGATGAGCAGGAGGACGGCTATCCGGGAGGGCCCTTTGACACCTCTGTGCTCATTAGCTACCACGATCACGTCGCTCGGCGTATCTGGGAGGGAGAGGTATTTTTTATAATTTAACCGTTTAATTGTCACCATTTTTTATAATTTAACCGTTTATTTGTCGCTTATTTAATATATGTTGCTTATTTGTTTTTTTTGTAACAGGAGCGAGAGCCGTTGAAAATGGTGAACCACGCCCGGAAGATTTTCAGTCTGTTTAAACCAGCAGCTGAGTGGTTTAACGACCATGTGCGAGGTTCAGGGCTTAGCGGGCTCTGCATGACGGGGTACACCACCATCAGCACCGGCATGCAGGGGGCATTTGTGGAGCGCTGACACAAGGAGACGTCCTCTTTCCACTTGCCGGTTGGGGAGATGACGATCACCTTGCATGACGTGCAGTGTCTTCTCCACCTGCCGATTAGGGGGCCGCTGTTGACCCACTCCAAGATCCAGAGGGTCGAGGCCATTGAGTGGATGACGCTCTATTTGGGCATGGAGCACGAGGTTGCTCACTTTGAGTGCGCCACGACATCTGGGCCTCATGTCCGGTTCACCATACTGAGCTGCTATTTTGAGCACCACCTGGACGCGGCTGCCGAGGCTGAGGGTGAGGGTGACGAGCTATTCACACAGTATCACCGCGGCTGCGCTCTCCGATGCTGGTACATGTTTGTGGTAGGCGCTGCAGTCTTTGTGGACAAGAGTGCAAGGTACGTCGACGTGACCTACCTTCGCTACTTCATGGACCTGGATACCGTTCACCAGTGGAACTGGGGGGCAGCTACTCTGGCATACCTCTACCAGAAGCTGAATGAGGCCTACAACTGGAGGACGAGGCAGTTAGTCGGATCCTGCACACTACTTACGGTACGTTTTATTTTAAGATATTATCGTATTTATTTATTTATTTATTTATGTTTCGTATTTATTTTTAATACATTATCGTGTTTGTATTTCAGAGCTGGATCATCTCCTACTTCTCCCGCATCCACGGCTTCCGCTACGATCCTGCATACGTGGACGCCATGCCCAGGGTCGCCAGATACGCTCTCCAGAGGGGGAACGATGCGGTGGGACCATACCGTTTGTACTTGGACCGCACGATGCACGACGACGTCACCTGGAGGCCGTTCGTCGACTACGCTCAGATTGTCCCCTTTGACGGCATTGCTCTATATTCAGGCTGGTTGGCATGCGGGACCGGCATCATGGTCCGGTATCTCCCTGAGCGGTGCATGCATCAGTTCGGATTCGTGCAGCGGATACCCAGGTCACCCTTTGAGGCTGCTCCCGACACAGTGACCCGAGTGCAGCTCACTGCCATATGGGAGGACTGGCAGCATCATGTGGTACCGCAGGAGTACCGTCTCACTCGGGTCACACAGGACTGGCACAGTGAGGAGGGGTACGTCACATGGTTCTACCGGGTGTCCCATCCTCTGCTGAGACTCGACGTTCCCGGCGCTCCTAGGCCAGCACACGAGGAGATCCTGGAGAACCAGCGGGCCGAGGATGACCATGCCATTGATCTCATGCCGATCTGCCAGCGGATAGAGATGCTTGGGCGGGACGCGTTGGATCGAGGTATCGTTGATCAGGGCGGTCCAGAGGCAGTCGCCGTGATGGAGATGATCGTCACTGATGCGGGCCGTACGGCGGGGTACAGGCGGCAGAGGAGGGCCCAGGGTGAGAGGGTTAGGCATACCCAGTAGTGGTCAGATTTATTTATTTTTTGATTTCAGATTGTATATTCCGCACAGTATTATTATTATTTTCGGATTGTATATATTATTTGGATTTGATTTATCATATTAGTATTTTCAGTTTATCTGTTGCTTATTTTATTTGGCGTTTGCGTTTAATTAAAATGCGAGACTGTTAAGAAAAAGCATAAAAAAAACACAGTTTCTGCATAATTCGGAAGTTCATATCCGAAGACACCCCCATGAGGTGTTTTCGGAAGTTCATCTCCGAAGACACCCCCCATGAGGTGTTTTCGGAGATGCACTTCCGAATTGTGAAAATTTTTTTATAAAAAAAAGCGCTTCGGAAGTTCATTTCCGAAGCAGGGGTATTTTGGGATTTTTGCTAGGGGTGACCCCCATAGGGAGGTGGCTAAAGAAATTTTCTTGTTTTCTAGTTTTTATTTTTTATTTCAACATGTAAATGGAAAGTAGGGAGAAAAATATGAGAACCTTTTTTTTTAATAACACTAATTTTCTTAGAGAAAAAAAATTCTTAAATAACCACTATTTCAACAAATATACCAAACTAATCATATTTTAAAGAAAAATATTTTGCCACACAGAGGAGGCACCACTCCGTATGACGCATGCTCATCTGTCATGTCATACAATGTAGCACATGCACTATAGGTGTAAAGAGGATGCGTCATCCAGTGTGCCTACTCAGATGTTTTGTTTTTTTTTTTAATAATTACAGACATCCATTTCCACCATTTACCACGCATCCTCTCAATCCACTCTTAAATATGTCTTCCAGAATGCTTATACTGTTTTCAATTACCAAAAGAATTGATGATCTTATTTTTAGGCAACAAAACTTCTGATGAAAATCCGACTTTAGAATACAGAGACCTTCAAGCATTTTCAGAGGAGCTTGATCCGCTGATTAGACGGAGACATTGCTGACGGTTAACCGTTCAGGAGAATTGCTAGGCCTGTTACGGTGTTCAACAAAAATGGATAAACTCCTTCTTAGAAATCTGTTAAAATCGACTATAATGGCCTTATGATAATGCTTAGACCAGCTGATATTATCTTGATGGTTGTAATCTCATAGTTACATTGATGTCTTTAGTCGTTTTATTTGTTTATTTTGTTGTTATTTTATGTGTGATTGTTGTTTTATGCTTGGACCAGCTGATATTGTCGTCTTACACCTATGGTGCATGCGCCATACTGCATGGCATGACAGAGGAACATGCGTCATGCAGTATGGTGTCTCCTCTTTAATTTGCATGCATGTGCCACAGAAAGTGGCGCCTCCTCTGTGTGGCCATTTTTTTTGTTTGAAATGTGGTTAGTTTGGTATATTTATTGAAATAGTAGTTATTTGGGAATTTTTTTAAAAAATTGAATATTAAAAAAATCAAAATATGAAACCAAAAATAATGTATTGAGAGAAGCATGCTTTTTTTAATTATTACAGAGAGAAACATGTTTTTTCTTCGAAGACTTTGTCCCCAAAGTCATGCAATTTGATTTCTACAAGCTTTACAAGTGTTTTGAATAATCGACTGATTTTGTCCGTTCTAGCCTTCTTCGACTACGTACAGTTATTGCATCATTGGAAACCTCAAAAGCTCTCTAAGTCCATAACATATATCTTTGGTCTTTGTGATACTAAAAGTTCGACCAAAGTTATTTTGCCATTCAACGAAACAAATTACTAAAATGGTCGAGATTGACCATTTCAATTTGAAGATCAACTTATTTCTCAGGATTGTTTCTAATCTCCAAACCTTGAAGCTTTGTATAGAAAATTTGAGATAACAAACCGACAATCATACTCCACCATAAAAAGTATAGTCAATTGAAGTTACACCACTCCAAGAATTTTCACATTTTCTTCAGCGACAATCATAGTTTTTAAAACTATCATACTCTACCTAAATAAGAGTATACTTCACTTGAATTTAAACCACTTCAAGAATTATTCTCATGTTGAAAATCAGGATAAAAATTTATGGTGAAACTTCCATGTTGGTAGGAAGCTCTTCAACCGTCAACATAATCTCACAACACATTTTGCATCAATGCTCAAGTGTTAATTCACTAGCAATAACTCGTCCCTTTCCATAACAGCAGAAACATCACGAGGACACACTTCTCAATTTTCAAAGAAGATCATCATCTCTCACGGCAAGAGAGACATTACTAGCATTTGACTAATAGCCCTTCACTGATGTTACCCCCATCAGTACAATTATACGTTATATGTCCAAGTTTTTCACATTTTCAACATCTCAGACCAGTTTCATTATTTTTCTCACATACGACCTTCCTCTACTAACCAACACCGAATTTGATGAAGTATTGTCCTCACCCTTCAATTTTCTTTCTTCAAAAATAATTTTACCAGCAACTTGTTCAAAACTCAAAGTTTCTTTCCCATATATCAAAACAGGTTTAATATGCTCATAGGAAGATGGAAGAGACCATATGAGTCTCAAAGCTTTAACTTCATCTTCAATCTTGACTCCAATAGTTTCTAATTCAGAAATAATATTATTGAGAACATTTAGATGATATGATTCTTTTGTATGTTCGTCTATACGCAAGCTATGAAACTGCTCATTTAACAACATGATATACCCTTTTCTTGATACAGCCCTTCAAGTTTCTCCCAAAACTCTCTGGCTGACGACATATCAAGAACTTTCGCAAGAATATTCTTAGCCAAAAAAATGCAGATTGTACTTGAAGCTCTCAAATCTAGTTCCTCCCACTTCTCGTTATCCATTTTGGAAATGTTTCCTTTCAACGTCTTGTGTAATCCTAATTGTACCAAAACATCTTTGACTTGAATTTTCCACAAGGCAAAATTGATTCTTCTATCAAATTCCTCTAAGTCAATCTTCACTGCACTTAAATTTTTTGACATTGTAGTAAAAAACTTTCCTGCAGCAAAATAAAATTTTCCCAACCAACACATAGTATAGAATTTCTTTTCTGATGTGGAAGATTAGACAAAACTGTAATCATAGAGCATGCTAAAATATTTACACCCCACCAAACCAAGACTCTGATACCACTTGTTGGAAAAACAAAACATAGAGAAAAAAGAGGAACACAATAACAAAACAAGAGACTAACGTGGAATCTCCTAAACTGGAGAAAAAATCACCACCATTGTCAAATGACAACTAGAAACAATATGTGAAAATTGTTACAACACATAAACTACTCTCAACCACCCCAAAGCCTCAATACACACGCACTTTCCAAAACAAAATATTTAACTACTCCTCACAACACTCTAAAATAAGAATATAAGAAAAATATCAAAACTCAAATAAAAGTTTAAAATATTTTTGTCTGAAACATCTTATAAAAAAAATTTAAAATTAGTTTAAATATTTTTGACTGATACATCTTATAAGAAAATTTAAAATTCTTTATACAGGCTTGAACTGTCTCTTCTATCACAAAATTAAGTGATGTGAAACTCTTCTCAATCAACCCAACATAATTTTGATAATGAAAATAATAATGGTGACATTTCAATTGCATCTACGATTATGAGACACAGAATATATGTTTCAATGTATATAAGAGATATATTGTAGTATTGTACCATAGTGAGTGAATGAAGAGAATTTTCACGAACTATTTAAAATTTAATCTTATTTGTATTAAGATGAATTTAAAAGTATTCTATGTATTTCTTTTAATTAATTAATATTGTAATTAACTTATTTAATAACAAATAATTATAAATTAATAAAAGGAAATTATAAAATATTATAACAAGATAGTTGAGTACATAATTGCAGAAGGGAGGTAAAGTTGAATATAGGGGTGATCGCGGTGCGGTTTGGGCGGTTTTGACGAAAAAAATCATCCGAATCGCAAGAGAAAAAATCGTGCGGTTTGGTTTGGTTCGGTTGGCTTTTAAAAAAAATCCGAACCAAACCAAACCAAACTAATGCGGTTTGGTTCGGTTCGGTTGGTTCGGTTTTTTACAAATATTTTATTGAACAATACATACATATAGATGACAACATAACTTTATATTTAGACATTCATACACTATCAAATAACAACAAAACTCGTCATGTTTTGACAACAACTTTCTATTTAATATGTAAAAATTAAATTAGACAAAAGTTAAATAATAAACATAAAATAATAGTATAAAACAATATAAAAATTATTAGAAATGAAACAAAAAAATAGAAGAGAGGAGAGATTAGTGAAGGTGAAAAAGAAAAAACAAAAGAGTTGAGAGATTAGAGAAGAAGATGTGCGATAAAAATGAAACTGAAATAGGGAACATTTGCATAAAAATAAGAAGGTAAAAAAGGAAGAATATAAGAGAGTAGAGATTATGGAAAAAGAGGGAAGATGTATGTGGCAAAGAAGGCGCGATAATACTATTAGAGATTTGAAAAGATCGGGACTAAATCATATGTGTAAGGACGAGAAAATTGTTCTTAATCATAAGGCTAAGGTACAATACATTTAAGTTTGGGTTGGATGTGAGTTAAGTAAAAGTTAGGTTGTAACATAATGCGGTTTGATTCGGGTTGGTTCGGTTTACAAAATACAAACCGCAAACCGAACCGAACCGTGCGGTTTTATTAAAAGATGACCCAAACTAATCCGAACTAAATGCGGTTTTTTACGGTTTCGGTTTGGTTTTGTTTGGTTTGCAGTTTTCTATTGGGTTGGTTTGGTTTTGAGCACCCCTAGTTGAATATTATCCTTCCAAAAGTTACTACATGTGTTAAAAATCATATGTCGGTGTGTCATTTCTTTTAACTTTTTTTCCATGAGATAAGAATCTCATTACGGCTTTGAACAAAAAAGAAAAGAAGAATCCGGCCATCCATTAGTGACTAGGTCATGATTTCTTTGATTTATTCACCATGCATGTCTAAATGAATGTCCATATCTATATGCAGTGTATGTTTCATTTCATTTTCAAAGGAGACAAAGTTGATTATAAATTTATAGAATTCACTTCTTAAATATTTGGTTGTATTTTATTAAGATGAAATTTGTCTTTATATTTAATTTTAATTTAAAATTAAAAAACGAAGCTTTTAAATTTAAAATTTTATTTTATTTTAAATTTATTGTATAACTCGATTTTACATAAATATATTTAAATATGAAATCGTTTTATTTTCATATTAATTTTAATCAGAATTAATTTTATAAAATTAATATAGTCAAAGAAAAACTGTATTTTACCTGGTCAGTGAGATAATTTATTATTGGTCCCAAAGAAAAAGTTTAGGCAGCGCCTAATTCATTTCCACAGCACCATTTAAGAGTTCTTTTACTTATATCTCATTTGAAAAAATAGTGAAAATTACTTTTGAAAAAGTTGGTTCAAGTGACAAAAAGATATTATTTTTCGAAAAAAATCTTGAATTATGTGGGGTATACTGATGTTGCTGTATAGCTATTATTGGTTCAGAAGAGAGTATATAGAACACTGATTATGATGTATTAGAGGAATAGAGCATAGAGGCATAGTAGGTGGAAACAAATCAACAAATGCAAAACGTGTTGTCTCATTGAAAAGTAGATTTTTGAAAATATACAATTTGCCATAAGCACTAATGGTGTCTTTGGAATAATAAAGAAAGTAAAATTAAAAAAGAGAATGATAAAGAACTAATAATATTAACAATATTAGAAAGTAAGATGAATTTTTTATTATTGGACAAAAGTGAAAGTAAAAAGAAGAGAAGAAATAAAACTCTTTCCCATATATATATATATATATATATATATATATATATATATATATATATATATATATATATATATACACACACTACAAAAAAAATGTTTTCAGCCACATTCATGTAAATCACGTCACTAACATGTTATTTGCGACATGTTTATTCACGTGGTAGAGGACGTGTGGCAACTAAGTTGTGACTTAATTTTAACTTCACAACTTTATCACGTGAAAATTACGTCGCAACACTATGATCTGTATTTTCAGTTGGTGCATGTTAGATATATATATATATATATCTCTATGGTAATTACCTGAATGTATGATATAAACTCTTCATGCACATACATAGATGTACTACATAACTACTTTCAGATAATAGTTTGTTACAGTGTGGTAACAAACTTTTCCTTGTATAGTTACCCTTAGCTGAGTGTGTATTCAGGATATATAAAACCTGCACACGTGTATGTGTTAACAATCAATGAAATCTAATCTCTTTTTGCATTAGCTTCTCTTTCCTGGTTTTCACTTTCACTTGCAGAAGATGGAAGAGACTCACATCTTCAACATGGTATCATTCGCTTTCTGATCCAAATCGCTTCCGCTTCACCTGCGTCCTATCGTCGTCTCTGCAGCATCATCAATGGAGTCCTCAGATAACCAGACCTCACCACTCAAAGAACCTTCTCCGACGCAAGTCCTTTCGTCAACAATCACTTCGTCCAAATCCAATTCCTTTGGTCCCAAACTCTCAATCAAGTTGCAAGAAAACAACTATCTCCTATGGAACCAACAGGTTGAAGGCGTTATTCTGACTCAGAAGATGCACAGAATAGTCGTGAATCCGCAAATTCCTCAGAAATTTCAGTCCGATCAAGATCGTATCACAGGTACGATTTCTGAAGAGTATGAATCTTGGCTTGTTCAAGATCAAGCTGTTTTCATCTGGTTGCTCTCTACTATCTCTGAATCTGTTCTGCCTAGAGTCTTAGCTTGCAAACACGCGTTTGAGGTG
This sequence comes from Vicia villosa, assembly GCF_029867415.1. NCBI lineage: Eukaryota > Viridiplantae > Streptophyta > Magnoliopsida > Fabales > Fabaceae > Vicia > Vicia villosa. Next base: position 54,508,218 of record NC_081180.1, read on the forward strand.
TGGGACAAGATTCACCAGTTCTTCAATGCACAGATGAAAGCTAGGGTTCGTCAATTGCGAGTGGAACTCAAGTCTACCAAGAAAGGGAACAAATCAATCACTGAGTATGTCCTGAGGATCAAAGCCATAGCGAATTCCTTGCTGGCTGTAGGTGATGTAATCACTGATCAAGACCAAATTGATTCAATCTTGAATGGACTCCCTGAGGAGTATAGCCCGTTCGTTATGCAAATGTATGGGTGTCCAATTGCACCAACACTGTGCGAAGTAGAAGCTCTACTCTATGTTCAGGAGGCACAGCTAGAAAAGTTTCGCCAAGAATTGGCTACATCAACTGTTGCTGTCAATGTTGCTCATTCAGGACATGAAGCTGGTAACTCCAGAGGAGCTTACTCAAGCAACCGTGGGCGTGGAAATCGCTTTCCCCGTGGAAGAGGGCGTGGCAGAGTCACTAACTCCACCGGCAACAGACCTACCTGTCAGTTATGTGGGAAGTATGGGTACTCAGTTATGTCTTGTTGGCACCGCTTTGATGAGAATTTTGCACCACCTTCTGCAACAAATGCCCAGTCAGGCCAAGCAACAACATCTGGTCAAGAAGCCACCAAAGGTGCATCTCAGAATTCTCAGTCTGTAGCTATGATGGCCACTACAAACCAACAGTCTCCCTTCACTCAGGAGTACTCCTTGCCATCAGACTTGGAGTCCCAAGCCTGGTTCGCCGACTCAGGTGCTTCACATCACTTGACTCCTCATATCTCTTACTTACATAATAAGAAATCGTACCTAGGATCAAATAAAGTCTATGTAGGTAATGGTCAGTCTTTAGATATACAAGCAGTAGGGTCCTCCCAATTTTACCAATTTTACTCTAACATCTTCCCAAATCATAATTTAGTTCTCACTAATATCCTTCATGTACCTCTTATTACTAGAAATCTTCTTTCTGTTTCAAAGTTCTCTAGTGACAACAATGTTAGTTTTGAATTCCTGCCTAATAAATGCTATATAAAATCTCAGGCTTCTAAACAGGTCCTTGTTGAAGGCTCACTTGATGCAAGTGGTCTCTATTGTTTTCCCAAGCTCCTGCCTCAATTGAAGCAATCCAGGTCCAATAATCTTGATACAGCATTGAGTGTTTCTCTTGGTGCTCATAGCTATGTTGCCTCCAATTTAAATTCCTCTAGTAATAAAAGTAGTAATACTAGTATTCTTTGGCACAATCGCCTAGGGCATGCTAATTTTCATTCTGTTGCTCAAATTCTCAAACAATGTAACATTTCTGCTATTAATAAACATAGTTCTTTCTGTTGCACTGCTTGTAGTCTTGGTAAAGCACATAGAATTCATGCTCCTTTAACTACCACTATCTATTCTAGTCCGTTTGATATCATTTATACTGACTTGTGGGGACCTTCTCCCTTGCCCTCTAGCTCGGGCTATAGGTACTATATAGCCTTTGTTGATGGTTGTACCAAGTATACTTGGCTGTACTTACTTAAACAAAAATCTGATGCACTTAAGGCATTCAAGTTGTTCCATTTGTTTGTTCAAACACAATTCCAGGTTACAATTAAGTCTGTTCAATCAGACTTTGGTGGTGAGTTTCGTCCTTTCACAAAATTTCTGACTGAACTAGGCATTACACACAGACTGACATGCCCTCACACTTCACATCAAAATGGAACAGTTGAGAGAAGGCACAGACATATAGTTGAGATGGGTCTAACCCTCTTAGCTCATTCTAAAATTCCCATGACCTATTGGGACCACAACTTTTCCACTGCCACTTATTTGATCAACAGGCTTCCCACTGTCTCACTGCCTAACAAGTCTTCTCCCTTCCATGCTCTGTATGACAAGCAGCCAGATTATAATACTCTAAGGGTATTTGGTTGCTCTTGCTACCCTCTCCTCAGACCCTATAACAAGCACAAACTGGAACTTAGAAGTCAAGAATGTGTCTACTTAGGGGTTTCCACCCAGCACAAAGGGTTCAAGTGTCTCAGTACAGAGGGCAAGATATATGTGTCCAAAGATGTCACATTTGATGAGTTCACATTTCATTTTTCCAGGTTGTTTCCCACTGTGCAGTTAAATACAAGTTCCATGCAGGACCAATGTACTTTACCTTGTCCTGCTGTGACTGTACCAGGTTCCTTGGTCAATGCTCAGTCTGCCTCTCCACTGTCCCAAGCAGAGTCCCAGTCCCCTACACATGTGTCCAATACTATGCCTATTGCCCAAAATGATCACTTCAGTCCTCCTGTGTCAAATCACAGTGTGCAGTCTGCCAATGCTAGTCCTACACTAAATCACCAGCACCCTTCTTTATCCCCTGAACAATTCACTTCTATGCCTCACAATGAGGGTGTCTCTAGACCTACTAACTCATCTGCTTATCCTGAGGATAATTCAGTAAATCTCATCACAAATGAACTGCCTCTTTACCCTGAGGGTAATACCGGTAACCTGCCTATTGTTCCAGCTCACAACCCTGAGGGTACTACACATAGTGAGCTGCCATCTTCTCCCCCCAGAGTCTCTATTACCTTAGACTCAATTCACCTATCTCCTTCCTCGAATGAACTAACTATCTCCTCTCCTATTATTGTCTCTAGTTCTTCAAATTCTCCCTCGATTAATGCCTCTGGCTCCCCTCCTACTTTTCTAGTCAATGATCACCCAATGTTAACTAGAGCCAAAACAGGCCATTCAAAACCCAAAGCCTTTTTAGCCAACACTACTTGTGAACCTACAAGTGCTAAACAGGCCCTGAGCAAACCAGAGTGGGCACAAGCTATGCAGACTGAGTTCAATGCTCTGTTAGCAAACAAAACATGGACTTTAACCACTCTGCCCCCTGATAGAAAAGCTGTAGGGTGCAGGTGGGTTTTCAAACTCAAACATAATGCTGATGGGTCCATCAATAAGTATAAAGCCAGGCTTGTGGCCAAAGGCTATCATCAAGAGGAGGGCTTTGATTTTACAGAAACTTTTTCACCTGTGGTTAAGCCAACAACCATCAGAGTTATTTTAACCCTTGCTCTTACTCATCAATGGGATATTCAGCAGGTTGATGTCAACAATGCCTTTCTGAATGGCATTCTTCAGGACGAAGTTTATATGACCCAGCCACCTGGCTTTGTATCTAGTGACAAGTCTCTTGTGTGCAAGCTTCACAAAGCTCTCTACGGACTTAAACAGGCCCCTAGGGCTTGGTATGAGAAGCTCACTCAAGCTCTCCTGCAGTTTGGTTTCACTGCCTCCAAATGTGACACTTCTCTGTTTGTTTACTCCAAACAAGGTACTTCTCTATATGCCTTAGTTTATGTGGACGACATTTTGATCACTGGATCCAGCTCTGTTCTCATTCATGATATTATCAACAAATTACATCTTAAATTTGCTCTAAAGAAACTAGGCAGACCCAGTTACTTTCTGGGAATTGAAGTGCATTCTCAGTCTAATGGGTCTCTACTTCTCACCCAAACTTAATATGTCAGAGATCTCCTTTCCAGAGCTAAGATGAGTGGTGCAAATGGGGTTCCTACTCCTATGTTAAGCACCTGCAAGCTGAGTAAACATGGCACCGATCTTTTTGCTGACCCTCATTTGTACAGGTCCATTGTTGGAGCTCTCCAATATGTTACCTTAACAAGACCTGATATTTCCTTCAGTGTGAACAAAGCCTGTCAATTCATGTCAAGCCCTCTGGACTCTCATTGGGCAGCTGTCCGGCGTATTCTACGATACTTGAGTGGCTCAATTACTTGGGGTTTGGTTCTTTCCCCTTCAGTTGCAGGTTCTAAATTCCCTGTGCGCGCTTATAGTGACTCTGATTGGGCTAGCGATCCAGATGACCGAAGATCGACCTCAGGATCTTGCTTATATTTTGGCCCTAATCTAGTTGCGTGGAGCTCTAAAAAGCAGTCGTTAGTCGCCAGGTCGAGTACAGAAGCTGAGTATCGTGCGCTGGCGCATACCACCTCTGAATTGTTATGGTTGGAATCGTTACTTGCACAGCTTCACATCCCTTTTCACACACCAGTTCTGATGTGTGACAATCTCAGTGCTGTTCTCCTCTCCCATAATCCTGTGTTACATGCTCGTACGAAGCACATAGAATTAGACATTCACTTTGTGCGGGAAAGGGTCGTGGCCAAACGAATGCAGATCCAACATGTTCCTGCTGCTGCTCAGATTGCTGATACTTTAACTAAACCACTTGGTTCTACTGCCTTTGAACAGCTGCGTCACAAACTCAAGGTTCTCTGCCCTCCATCGACCGCTTCAGTTTGAGGAGGGGTGTTAGATATATATATATATCTCTATGGTAATTACCTGAATGTATGATATAAACTCTTCATGCACATACATAGATGTACTACATAACTACTTTCAGTTAATAGTTTGTTACAGTGTGGTAACAAACTTTTCCTTGTATAGTTACCCTTAGCTGAGTGTGTATTCAGGATATATAAAACCTGCACACGTGTATGTGTTAACAATCAATGAAATCTAATCTCTTTTTGCATTAGCTTCTCTTTCCTGGTTTTCACTTTCACTTGCAGAAGATGGAAGAGACTCACATCTTCAACAGTGCAGATTGGGCAGAGTAGCCATGCGACAGTGAGTTGCGACGTGATTTTTATGTGACAGAATTGTGAAGTGAAAATCACGTCAAAACAATTTTTTTTAGCAAATAATAATAAATATTATTCTAAAAAACAGTTGGAGTACAAATGCCGATCCAAAAAGATCTAGGCATCACATGGACAAATACACCAGTAGACTAAAACAAACTAACATTCATCCAACCTACTATAAAACATAACTAATTTCTCATTGTGATCAAGTTTCCTTTTAATAGCACATATAATCTCTTTGTTATCTATAGCCTTGCACTACATTCCTTGAAAGATGATTCTATTTCTAGCTGCTCAAACCTTATAAGTTGTCTCTGCTACAGCCATCTTGAGGAGTTTACTTCTGCAACTTTTCCTATTCACGTGATGACTGATCCATATCAGTTCAGACTCCCAACTGAGAGGAGTGTGGTTCACTTTTAACCACTTCAAAACCTGACTCCAAGTGGACCTGGTTTCACAGCATTCAAAGAACAAATGGTTGCAACTTTCCAATTGGTCACAAAAATTACATATCCCATTTTTCATAACACCAATTTTACTAAGTCTATCCTTAGTTATAAGCCTCCCTCAGTATGCTAACCATAAAATGAAGTTGGCACGAGGCCTGGCCAAATTCCCAAAGAATAATTTCCTCCAACTTACCTTTGACTTGCTACCTTGGAGTTCTTTGTACATGCCTTTAGTACTGTATTTTCCTTTTTCATAAGATGTCTTTCAAGCTTCCATTTAGCATATTGTCTCACTATGTTTGAAGAAAGACTTAACAATCCAAGAGCTATGTATAGGAGGTTTGTAGGTGCTAGGATCATTGGTTTTGATGTAATATAAGTGGATCCATCTAATCCACAACCTGTCCTTCTTCTCACAAACATTCCAGAGCATCTTAAAAATAGAGGCTTTGCTCTAATTACCAAGGAAGAACAAATTCCTGCCACTAGCAGACACTTATATTGGAGTTGCGATATGATATTCACATGGCAAACTTATGAAGGAAATATCACGTCACAAACAAATTGTTTTAAAAAAAATCTAGAAATTATTTATTGTTTTTCTTTATTTTTAATAAATATATTATATTATATTTACAATATTAATAAAATTAATTTTATTTTTAATAAATATATTATACTATATTAATAAAAAAGCTATAAATAATAAAATTGTAAAATAATAATTTTATAATATACTAAAAAAATTTAATTAGTATCTTACAAAAATTAAAATTTAAAACTAAAATATAAATAAAATAATCTCTATGGGTTGAAAAACTCGTCAAGGTCAAGATCGTCATTCTCCGCATCCATCGGTTCTTGACCACTAACTCCTTTATTTTCACCAAACGTTTGATTACCGCTAATTTGGAATGACATAAATAGCTGCATTTGCTCCTCTATATATGATTTCCTCTTCGCCATTGCCTCCATTTGTCATAGTTGCTCCTCCATTTGTGCCTTCAGCGTCGCCTCATGTTGCGCTAACTCGCGTCTCGCCTCAATTAGCGCCAGTTGTTTTACTGTTTCTAACATTTCAGGTTTCAATTGTGGTCGACGTGACGTTCCTTCCCCATCTCTAACTCTTTGAAATAGAGTTCTTTTCCCACTTCTCAAGCTTCCGACCATATTTTCAGCACTGAAAAAAACACCCATTATAAAATAGTAGAATTGTTTGTTGTTTCCAAGATATTTTACATTGAAGATAACTTTACCCAACTTTATGAGTTGGGTAGATAAGAATTCACCAATAAATTATATTTTTCTAAAAAAATACACCTAATAATTTAATACAACAATCAATAACCCAATATATCAAAATCTGAAGAAAAAAATTAAATAGCAAAAATACCTTCTTTAGAAGTTCTTATTCGTGACAAAAAAATTTTCTTCTATCTTCTTCAAAAAAACCTCCTTGAAACAATAATTTGCTTCAGAGAAAAAAATTGAAACAAAATTAAAAACAGAAAAATATTCTAACAAAATTATAAAATAAATGAACAAGAAATAAGTGTTACTCATACCTTTGAGACAAAGTGAAGAATTGTAATGAAGAATTGAGAGAATGTGGGAATGTGGTTACTGGAAATTGGGTGAGGGAGAGAAATTGAGAAGTTGAAATGAATGACTGAACGGGTCTGTGATGGAGAAAATTTGGGGGAAATATATAGGCCAATCAGCGACGTGAAATTCACTTCACAAGTTTGTGAAATGAAAATTAAGTCGCAACAAGCTAACAATATTATTTTTGCCACGTGAATATCATGGCACTATATAAAGGTGTTAGTCAACCTACACTAATCCACTCCTTCGTCAGTCAACTTTCCCTTCATAAATTATTTGATTTTTAAATTTTAAGTTGTGACGTGATTTTCACGCCACAACTTGAATTTTGAAAAATTCAAACTTTCGCCCATGTGTAAATCTGGCGCCTTTAGTTTTTTTATTTTAACTTTTGAAGTTGTGACGTGTTTTTGACGCCACAACTTTTTCTTAAAAAAAATTCTGACTCCCTGTGCTAACTTACTTTTATTTTTTAAAATAATTTAAACACTTTGCGAAGTGATTATCACGTCGCAACTCTCATTTTTGGCCACATGTTTATCGTGTCGCTATATCACAAGCCTATAAAAGTTTTTTCTTGTAGTGGTATATATATATATATATATATATATATATATATATATATATATATATATATATATATATATATATATATATAATGACTATATATTAATTGATATAGTCATTTGATATCTAATTGATTTCTACTCATTGTTAGTTGGATTTTTCAACGTCTGGAGAAATGAACGTTTACGATGGTTATTTAGATTTCATTATAAATAGGAAATTCTAATGTTAGATTTCGTGTGTTGAAATTGCTACAGAAACTCAATATACTCAAAGTATCCGAACGAAAGTGAGAAAATAGTTAACCGAGTGCAATGTATGTTTTCAAACACCACCTTTTATTATACTTTTTTTTTTACATTAAGTCATTTTCTACATTTTACTTTTTGTCGAAATCATTACATTTTCTGCATTCATATTTCTGTCTTTTACTTTATTTTAAATATTCCGCCTGCGTCAAAATCTACATCTTTTTATATAAAAACAAGAGAAACACGAGAAACTTTGTGCACATATGTCCTGGGATCACCTAGTCGATCCTGCAAGTAACCTTTTAGAAGACTAGCGTTTGTTTGTCAAATTTCACACCAAACATGCATATAGGAAATATTAACATAAATCTAAACAAATCTCTATGAGTCACATAAGTCATCGACTCACATCCCTTAAATCCATACCATAATTCCTTTATAGAATGATAGTAGAAGTGTACCTGAGTTTGCCATTGGAATCTTTGAAGGTTGAGGGCATGTGATCTTCCAATTTGTAGAACTCCTTAAAATTTCTTGAATCTCTTTTGACGAGGATGAAGAGAGAATTCTGATAAACCATTTTTTGTAAAATTCTTTACAAATGGGGACCATAACCCATATAAATAATCGTAGGGTTATTTTTTTTAGTTTTTTAATATTCTAATTTGGCCCCTCATCAAATTAGATATTGACTAATTTATCTATTTTAAAATAACTTTTCATGACATATATGCTCCTAGCCATATACTTAATATCAATTAGACCACTTTAGTTTTTACTAACTAAACAATGGTCCTAACACATGTAATATTACATTCGTGACCCAAAATTCTAACAATCTCCCACTGGTCACATATGTAACTTTACACACGTGTTAGACTTTATGAGATTAAAATTTGCCATTATATTATTTAAGTATATCCAAATTATCCCATCCATTATGCATGACAGTATAGAAAATAAAAGTGAATTCCGTTATATCAATCATAACTAAACCCATAAACTAAATGACATAGATTTATCATTAATTGTGTAGCATGAAAGTCACGTGAAGCTGGTATGTACATGTCAATTTTCAATTGGTCATACTTTACTTTATTTAAACCATTCAATATTATTGTACAAAGCATAAATAGTTAAATGTCAAATTTTATAAACCAAAAATATTCAAAATCAGAGTATGTATACATAATATCAAACATAAAACATAAAATTCATAAATGACTAACTCCCACTAAACTAAAGATTCCTCAAACTGTAAAGCACCCGTGTGAGCAGTGTGCTCATGAAAGACCTTAGGTGGAAGACCTTTTGTAAGAGGATATTTTATCATGAAGTTTGACCCTAAGTGTTGTATGGAAACTCGTCCACTTTGTACCATGTCCTTAACAACTTGGAACTCCATGTCAATATGTTTTGACTTGGTGGAGCTCCTATTATTGTTTGAGTATAGGATGGCCGATTGATCGTGTTATACCCCAAAATTTGCCCGCATCTTTTTTCAAGAAAAAAACTCCAATCTAAAAATTAAGAGTCTCATATAATCATGGATTTTTATTTCAACAAATATCCTGATATATGAAATACTTAGTTTTTAGAATTTTCCTTATACAGTAATTTGGCTTGCAGTTGAATTTATTCTTACGCAAACGCCAAACGCTGTTTATTACTTCACACATGCTATTTATTTATTTACAGATAAATAGTACTGACACAATTGGTACAGAGTTAAATCTTTTTGCAGGCGCAGAATCAGGAAACTCAGACTGTACTGGTAACAAGTAGATTATTATTATCTTTTTTTTCCCACTAATTTTTGTACTATATTCCATTATTTTCAAAAATCTTTTCAAATCTCTTTTTCAAAAAATCACATCTCTCTTTTTCCCAACACTATCTCCACTTTCTTTCAAATCTTACTTCCACTCAAATTTTCCTTTTGTACGGAATCACATCATTCCCCAACGTCTCTATCCTCCTTTCCATTCTATAAATACCTCCCATTTTCTTCCATAAAATCTCACATCAAATTCTAACTCATCTTTCAAATTCCTACCTCATATCTATTTTCTTTTCTTCCCTGACAAGAATGGCAAAGTGGATAGAGACACTGTCTCTTACAGTCATCACCATTGCTACGGTGATCATGACTTTCTTCTGCCTGCATAGTCCTGAAGAGTGTGGACCTGCAATGGTTGCACTCCCAATCATCTACATGTTATTGTTCATAGCATGGGTCATTAACCGTCATTCCTGAAGTCTGCCGTGATTCTTATTTCTTAAATGTACCGTTTATTCGTCATACTGTTCAATATAGTATGTAATATTTGTACTGTCAGTATTAAATGTTGTACTATTTGTCATAATATTGCTTAAGTACTAAGATAATATTTTGTGTGTTTTCTGCCAGTCAAATATTCCTATTTCTGTGCATTAAATGATTTTCAGGGTTATTATCGGTAATTTTGCCCGCATACCGTAAATATTAGTTATTTATTATGTCTATGTTTTTTTAACAAGTCATGTAAATAAACTTTCATTTTTCACATAAAACAAAAACAAAAACAACAAAAAAGAAAATTAACTTTGACTGTTGATTTTTCACTCTAACTGCTACGTCAATACCTGAACAGTCAGTTGACAGCCAAACTGCTGGCAGTACAATTCTCAGTGTTTTGTACCATCAATCAAATCAATCTTTCACAATTCAAAATTCCAAGATTTTTGTTCTAGAAGTCTTCTGAATATCACGCGATTAGTAGAGACTCAACACTGCACAAAAATCAGGTACGCTTAACTGTCTCCTACATAAACAGTCCCTGACTAGGGTTTTCTTGTTTTTACAAGAGAAACAAGTTTTTGAGAGCTCAAATGGATTTCATACACATCCATATATCTCAAAGTACCATCATACAAATTTTCAAACTTCAATTCACTCAGACGCACCGTCAGCAGCTCAAACAGTCAACAGACGACCCGTTTGACCAAAAAAGTCAACAGACAGTCAAAAATGAAATTTTTTGTCAAAGTCCATATTTTGTCAAAGGATTCATCATTTGATCATTGGATGATCATAATTCATCAAGGGAAGATAAAAAATCAACAAAACCCTAAGATTCAAAATTAGGGTTTTTGCCTGAAAAGTCAACTCAACTTTGACTGATCATAACTCTCTCATCCTTCATCCAAAAAATTCAAACCAAAGCTCATTTTGAAGGAAATTCAATTATCTTTCAAATGCAATTGATACCATGGTCATTGCATTCACCATTTGAAAAATATGACCAAAGACATTACAGGTCATTTTCAAAGTCAACAAAAAGACACGTTTTTCAAAAGGACACACAAGGAGCATCAAAAATCATTTTTACATGAGACCAAAGACATTGGTTAGAGGACTCTTTGAGGTTTCCAAAAAGTGCAAGATCTCCTTCATATGACAAAAATTGAGGGATTTACACCTTGTTGAAGTTGGCTAAATTTTGGGAAAATGCATGAAATCAACATTGCTAAAAAATGTATTTTTTCCAAATGGGGCCAAGTTTTCATGGTTCAAACATCTTTGCCATGTTATTATGGGCCTCCCACGACCAAGACAAGGCCCACACCTTTTTTATCCATTTTTGGCATAATTTTATCTTATTTTAAGATTAAATTAAAAGGAAAATGAATGGATAAAGAGTAGCTTACAAATCAAGCATGACTCACCCAAGGAATCTTCATTTTTCTGCAGCCAAATGAGGTACAAGGCAAGAGAAGTAAAGGAGAGGAAGACTTGGTCAATTATTCAAGGATTTTTAATATTTAAAAATCAAACTTTCAACCAAGCAATCAATGCTCTTAGCTTCACTTCCAAGCAGCCTTTGGCCTATAAATGAAGCTGAATACATCAACAACAAGACACACACGAAAATATATCAAGAGCCTAGCCATCAACTTCACAAAATTCTCAAAAAAATCTCATAACTTATGTAATTTTCGTTTTCATATTTCCAGCCACTATCAATACAAAATAATCATCCTATTACTCTTGTATAACATCATAGGTAAGGATTGACTCATAACATGTGAATGAAACAACCTTAAACATGCTCACGATCATCTTCATGTTCATAACCATGTAGCTTTCGTTTTCGTGTGAATGCTTAACTATAATACAAACTAATCATTTGAATGGACTCATGGCATGACATAGAGTAGATTCGAACGATTACATGCAAGTTCTAACGTGGTTTTGAAGCTCTACCATTTTTGAGCTTCAAAGATGTAAACCTTTCGTTTTCTATGATAGAGGCCCCAAATGAAAAAACTAATACCACCAATGAACCCAGAGCATCCTAATTAGGGGATCTGGGTTGCTTTTATTGTTTGGAACTAACGATTTTGCAGGTCTCTAAAAGTATGGAAAAAGCAAAGAAAATCCGCAGGTAACGTTGTAGGTAAATCCGCAGCAAATTCCATAGGTAAATTGAAGAAGATGATGAATAGTGATGAGGACCCTTTGACTGCATGCGTGGCCTGTCCTCATCTTTCTATTCGCCAGTCAACTGCACGTGGGTCCCACGCTGGACTCTCAAAGTCAGCATAATCACATGCTATTCCTCTAACCATGTGCATCATGTGATTTGCAATCTGAACCACAAGATCCACTAACCAGCTCATCCAACGCTCCAGACAAGTGATCCACACCATGGACATCACTTAGTTTCCACACCTGATCGTATCCTTTTATTTTCTATTTTTATTTTAATTTCTTTGTTAAATTAATTAAAAATAGTTTTAAAAATCCAAAAAATACACAAAAAATATTTTTAGACTTCTAAAATAATATATTATTTTCTGAAATAAAAATATTTTATTTTCCTTCATAATTTCAATGTTTTGCATAATTAATTAGTATATATTTATATATTTGCTTTTTAATTATTCTAACCAATCAAAAAATCATAAAAAAAATTGTTCTTTATGTTAAATATTGTTTATATACTATAAGCTAATTTTGTACATATTTTGAATAATTTTCTCTTTAAGTTTTAATTATTTGTATAATTATTTGCATAATTATGTATTAATTAACTTAATCAATTTCAAATCAATTTCCAAAAATTCCAAAAAAATTAGTTTTGTTTTAAAATTAATTAACAAATATTTTGTACATATTTTAAACTTAATTTCTAGGTTTAAATCTATTTTCATCATTTTTTTCTTCATTTTAATTTAATTAATCATGCATTAATTATAATTAAAATCAATCATAAAAAATCCAAAAACATGCCTTTTATTTTTCTTGCAATTTAAATTCCTAGATAAATGTATAGGATGTCAAATTCATGTAAGTAGGCTAGTTTACATTTCCTGCACAATCGATGTAATAGCGTAGATTTACTTTCCGCACTTTACATTTCCGCATTTTAATTTCCAGCAAATATAAACTGCGTGTATGTCAAAGATAAAATTGAACCGTTAGATCACTAACTTCAAAGATAAAATATCTGAATCCAATCACAATCACACTTGCACCTCTTAAGGTAAATCCCTTCTCATTCTTTTCAAAATCAAAGTCAAAATTCTACTGTTTTGAGTACAAAATCGAACCTTTTGTTTGTATCCGGTGAAAGGATAGATTTTTAAAGGAAATAGGATAAAGACCTTACAACTCAGGGTAGACCTCCTAGTTTGCTTGCTCAAATCAAAACAAACAAAATTCTCATACACTGTTGTTTTTCAAAACAAAACTTTCAAAAAAGACAATACTTTGTATACATCCAAACACGGATCATTACAAAGTTAACGTTCTTTTCAAAACATCTTTCGAAAGATAAACAAGCATTTTGTATACATCCACACACGGATCATTACAAAATTCAATTTACAAAAGTATTTGAAACCACATATGAGCATTCTAAAGCAATTGAAAAGTGATCGAAAAACAAGTGAGCTAAGCAAACTTAAGAGCCCATGGATAACCATGGATACAAAGGGTGCTAACACCTTCCCTTTGTATAACCTACCCCCTTACCCAGAATTTCTTAAAGGTCTTTTTTCTGTTTCTTTTATAAACCTTTCCTTAATTGGATAAAATAAAAGGTCGGTGGCGACTCTGTGAATTTTCAAAAACGCGAAAGCATAAGCGATAAAAAAGAGTCAGTTCACGTATCTCTACAGATCAGAGGTATGGCCCGGAATTAAAAAACGGAGGTCCACAGAACTGGCGACTCTGCTGGGGACACACTTTCAAAAACAAAATGTTTTCAAAAGGGGTTACCTTAAGAGAATAGATCACTTCGATGTTTTCAATTGTTTGACTTGATTGCTCTATTTTTCAAAGGTTTGTTGGGGTATTTTGCTTGTGTGAAAGATTCTAACCCGAATCTCGAGATACCTTAAGTATATGACAATAGACCAAGGAAACTGTACGGCATGTACCGATACGGTTGATCTGGTAGTCATCATTAGTGCGATACTTTGGTTTATACTGATGTCCCTTGAAAACGATCAAGGAGTATATTAGGCTTCCGAAATGTCATTAAACACTAATTTGTCTTAGAACCTTTTTAGTTGAACATGACTTGTGGCCTATTAAGTGGCTAGCTTTGAAATTGATCGAAGTTAGTTATCCTCGAGGAATATTTTGATCGGCCGCTCGAGCGCCGTATTGAGATGTTACTTCCAAGGATCATAGAACCCGAATACTATTCTAGGACAGGTTTTAACCAACTCAACTTCAGTGGGGAGGGTATCACCTATCAGCTCCATACAAGCCTTTAAACCTAAGGCTATTGTTTGATTTGTTTTTGTGTGCCACATGTTTGCATCATAAGCATATCATTTTTGCACCAAACACTTCAAGGATCAAAGAGTTTACCTTTGTTTTTGCAGGTAATGGCTCCCGCCACCAAAGATTACATCCGAATCAACATCTCAACGGTACCATCTGAACTAAAAGACTTAGTGTCAGAATTCCCCAGGAATGTTCAATTCACTGAAAGGCATGGTCACCTACTCCATTTGGTTACCTCAAAATTTGAAGAAGACATGATACGGGTCCTGTTCCAGTTCTTTGACCCTGAACATCATTGCTTTACCTTGTTAGAACAAGATTTGTTCTTATCAATTATCTTAGTTTTGATGATAACAATAATATGAATTTTGCTTAAGATAATATGGTACTCTAATCCAATGCAATTTCCTTTCAGGAAATATATATAAAGAGTACGCATAATTCAGCGCTCAGAAGTTGTATCTCAAATGGTTCAGCATGCAACATCAGAACATGGTCTGGCAAGACATCAGAAGATGGTCGAAGCAGAATCAGAACATGGGTCTATGGAAGCATCAGAAGAACATGAGATCAGAAGCACTGAAGATCAGAAGATGGTATCACGCTCAGAAGCACTTCAAGGTCAGAAGATCAGAAGATGCTATGCACCAAGCTGTTTTGACTCTGATGATATTCAAACGCAGTATTCACAAACATCAGATCAGAAGGAAGTACAGGTGGCAGACTACGCTGACTGACAAAAGGAACGTTAAAAGCTACTAAAGGCTACGTCAGTAGACACAGCGTGAACAAGGCTCGAGGTAGTTGACAAAAGCGTATAACATTAAGTGCAATGCTGTACGGAACACGCAAAGCATTAAATGCATTCAACGGTCATCTTCTCAACGCCTATAAATATGAAGTTCTGATGAGAAGCAAGGTTACCAATTCTTAACAACTCTGAACGAAAATAAACTTGCTGAAACGCTGTTCAATCAAAGCTCAGAATCTTCATCAACTCACTACATTGCTGTTGTAATATTTTAGTGAGATTAAGCTTAAACGTTAAGAGAAATATCACAGTTGTGATTATCACTTTTAAGAAGCATTTGTAATACTCTTAGAATTACATTAAGTTGTAAGGAACTAGAGTGATCAGTGTGATCAGTATACTCTAGGAAGTCTTAGCAGTTGGCTGAGCAGTTTGTAACTAGAGTGATCGTGTTGATCAGAATACTCTAGGGAAGTCTTAGGAGTGAACTAAGCCTAGAGTGATCGTGTTGATCAGTAGACTCTAGAAAAGTCTTAGAGGGTATCTAAGCAGTTGTTCCTGGAGTGATCAGTGTGTGATCAGAAGACTCTGGAAGACTTAGTTGCGGACTAAGTGGAAAACCATTGTAATCCGTGCGATTAGTGGATTAAATCCTCAGTTGAGGTAAATCATCTCTGCGGGGGTGGACTGGAGTAGCTTCGTTAACAGCGAACCAGGATAAAAATAATTGTGCAATTTATTTTTATCGTCCAAGATTTAAAGTCACACTTATTCAATCCCCCCCTTTCTAAGTGTTTTTCTATCCTTCAATTGGCATCAGAGCGCCGGTTCTAAGGTGCAAGCACTTAACCGTGTTTAGAAAAGATTCAGGAAGAGAAAAACGCTTCATTTAAAAGATGGTTGATGAAAGTGGAAAGTCTACATCTACACCTGCATCTACATCTGGCTCTGCTGAGCAATACAACGGAAACAATGGTTATACTAGACCGCCGGTATTTGATGGTGAAAACTTTGAATACTGGAAAGATAAACTGGAAAGTTATTTTCTGGGTCTAGATGGTGATCTATGGGATCTTCTAATGGATGGTTACAAACATCCAGTAAATGCCAGTGGCGTGAAGCTGTCAAGGCAAGAAATGAATGATGATCAAAAGAAGCTTTTCAGGAATCATCATAAATGTAGAACTGTTTTGCTGAATGCTATCTCTCATGCTGAGTATGAGAAGATATCTAACAGGGAAACAGCCTATGACATATATGAGTCCTTGAAAATGACTCATGAAGGAAATGCTCAAGTCAAGGAGACAAAAGCTCTTGCCTTAATCCAGAAGTATGAAGCCTTCAAGATGGAGGATGATGAAGACATTGAAAAGATGTTTTCAAGATTTCAAACTCTTACTGCTGGATTGAGAGTTCTTGACAAGGGATACACCAAGGCTGATCACGTAAAGAAGATCATCAGAAGCTTACCCAGAAGATGGGGTCCTATGGTGACTGCATTTAAGATTGCAAAGAATCTGAATGAAGTTTCTCTGGAAGAGCTTATCAGCGCCTTGAGAAGTCATGAAATAGAGCTGGACGCAAATGAGCCTCAAAAGAAAGGTAAGTCTATTGCATTAAAATCTAATATCAAGAAATGCACTAACGCTTTTCAGGCCAAAGAAGAAGATCCTGAAGAATCAGAATCTGAAGAAGAAGATGAACTGTCCCTGATCTCCAGAAGGCTAAATCAACTCTGGAAGACCAAGCAAAGGAAGTTCAGAGGTTTCAGAAGTTCAAGGAAATTTGAACGTGGAGAATCTTCTGATGAAAGAAGATTTGACAAGAAGAAGGTCATGTGCTATGAATGCAATGAGCCTGGACACTACAAGAATGAATGTCCAAATCTTCAGAAGGAAAGTCCCAAGAAAAAGTTTCATAAGAAGAAAGGTCTTATGGCAACCTGGGATGAGTCAGAAGATGATTCAGAAGATGAACAGGCCAACTGTGCGCTGATGGCGACAGAAGATGACGGATCAGAATCTACATCAGAATCAGATTCTGAAGAGGTATTTTCTGAACTTACTAGAGATGAGTTAGTTTCCGGTCTAACTGAACTTCTGGAACTCAAGTCTCAGATCAGTCTCAAATACAAAAAGCTGAAAAAGCAATTTGAATTTGAAACAAAGAAGCTTGAGTTGGAGAATTCTGAATTAAAAGAAAAACTTTTAAAATTATCCAATAATGTTGGATCTCCTTCTGATTCAGAAAAATCCACTCCTAGTCTAAACCATATTCTGAAAGAATATGATTTAAGTTTCAGGAAGTTCTTATCTAGAAGTATTGGCAGAAGTCAGCTAGCTTCTATGATATATGCCGTATCTGGAAACAAAAGAGTTGGCATTGGTTTTGAGGGTGAAACCCCATACAAACTTGAACCTGTTGATGAAATGAAAATTACATACAAGCCATTGTATGATCAGTTCAAGTATGGCCACTCTCATGATATTAGGCACACTTCACATGCTCAAAGTTTTCACATAACACACACCAAAAAGCATGTGACACAACCTAGGAAATATCATGAAACTCACATTAAGAATTATCATGCTGTTCCTTCTATTGCTTATAATGTCAAACCCAAGTTCAATCAGAACTTGAGAAAATCTAACAAGAAAGGACCCAAGAAAATGTGGGTACCTAAGGATAAGATTATTCCTATTGCAGATATCCTTGGCTGCAAGAAGGACAAAGCACAACATGTCATGGTACCTGGACTCTGGATGCTCACGACACATGACAGGAAGAAGGTCTATGTTCCAAGACCTGGTGCTTAAGTCTGGAGGAGAAGTCAAGTTTGGAGGAGATCAGAAGGGCAAGATAATTGGCTCTGGAACTATAAAGTCTGGTAACTCTCCTTCCATTTCTAATGTACTTCTTGTTGAAGGATTAACTCATAACCTCTTATCTATCAGTCAATTGAGTGACAATGGTTATGATATAATCTTTAATCAAAAGTCTTGCAAGGCTGTAAATCAGAAGGATGGCTCAATCCTATTTACAGGCAAGAGGAAGAACAACATTTATAAGACAGATCTGCAAGATCTTATGAGTCAGAAGGTGACCTGTCTTATGTCTGTTTCTGAAGAGCAGTGGGTCTGGCACAGAAGATTAGGTCATGCTAGTTTGAGAAAGATTTCTCAGATTAACAAACTAAATCTGGTCAGAGGACTCCCTAATCTGAAATTCAAATCAGATGCTCTTTGTGAAGCATGTCAGAAGGGCAAGTTCTCCAAACCTGCATTCAAGTCTAAGAATGTTGTTTCTACCTTAAGGCCATTAGAACTCTTGCACATTGATCTGTTTGGACCAGTCAAAACAGCATCTGTCAGAGGAAAGAAATATGGATTAGTCATCGTAGATGATTATAGCCGCTGGACTTGGGTAAAATTCTTAAAACACAAGGATGAGACTCATTCAGTGTTCTCTGATTTCTGCATTCAGATTCAATCTGAAAAAGAGTGTAAAATCATAAAGGTCAGAAGTGATCATGGTGGTGAATTTGAGAACGGATCCTTTGAAGAATTCTTCAAAGAGAATGGTATTGCCCATGATTTCTCTTGTCCTAGAACTCCACAGCAAAATGGGGTTGTAGAACGAAAGAATAGGACTCTGCAAGAAATGGCCAGAACCATGATCAATGAAACCAATATGGCTAAGCATTTCTGGGCAGAAGCAATAAACACTGCATGCTATATTCAGAATAGAATCTCTATCAGACCTATTCTAAATAAGACTCCTTATGAATTGTGGAAGAATAGAAAGCCCAACATTTCATATTTCCATCCTTTTGGATGTGTATGCTTTATTCTGAACACTAAAGATCATCTTGGTAAGTTTGATTCCAAAGCTCAAAAGTGTTTCCTTCTTGGATATTCTGAACGCTCAAAAGGCTACAGAGTATACAATACTGAAACATTGGTTGTAGAAGAATCAATCAATATCAGGTTTGATGATAAGCTTGGTTCTGAAAAACCAAAGCAGTTTGATAATTTTGCAGATTGTGATATTGATATATCAGAAGTTGTTGAGCCAAGAAGCAACGCATCAGAAGCAGAGCTCCTCAGAAGCAAAGAACCAGAAGATCAAGTATCAGCTTCTCTGGAGGATCTAAGTATTTCTGAAGAACCATCTGTCAGAAGATCATCCAGACTTATCTCTGGTCATTCAGAAGATGTCATTCTTGGAAAGAAGGATGATCCAATCAGAACAAGAGCATTCCTTAAGAACAATGCAGATTGTCAATTAGGTCTTGTATCTTTGATCGAGCCAACTTCTGTTGATCATGCTCTAGAAGATCCAGACTGGATAATTGCTATGCAAGAAGAACTGAATCAGTTTACAAGGAATGATGTTTGGGATCTTGTTCCTAGACCAGATGGATTCAATATAATTGGTACAAAATGGGTCTTCAGAAACAAGCTCAGTGAGAAAGGTGAAGTGGTAAGAAACAAAGCCAGACTGGTGGCTCAGGGTTATAGTCAGCAAGAAGGGATTGATTATACAGAAACCTTTGCACCAGTGGCCAGGTTAGAATCTATTCGTCTATTAATTTCTTTTGCCACTCAACATAACATCACTCTCTATCAAATGGATGTTAAGAGTGCCTTCTTAAATGGTTATATAGATGAAGAAGTTTATGTCCATCAACCTCCTGGTTTTGAAGACTCTATGTCTCCGAATCATGTGTTTAAACTAAAGAAATCATTATATGGATTGAAGCAAGCTCCCAGAGCTTGGTATGAACGCTTAAGTTCATTCCTTCTAGATAATGGTTTCACTAGAGGAAAAGTGGACACTACTCTCTTTTGTAAAACCGTTGAAAAGGATATTTTAATTTGTCAAATATATGTAGATGATATTATTTTTGGAACATCTAATGCTACACTTGGAAAGGAGTTTGCTAAGTCTATGCAGGCTGAGTTTGAAATGAGCATGATGGGAGAACTCAAGTATTTCCTTGGAATACAAATAAATCAAACATCAGAAGGAACATATGTTCACCAAACCAAGTATGTGAAGGAACTTCTGAAGAAGTTTAATCTTCTGGACTGCAAAGAAGCCAAAACTCCTATGCATCCAACATGCATCCTAGGTAAGGATGAGGTAAGTAAGAAGGTAGATCAGAAGTTATACAGAGGTATGATTGGATCTCTTCTATATCTGACTGCTTCTAGACCTGACATTTTGTTCAGTGTTTGTTTGTGTGCTAGATTCCAATCAGATCCTAGAGAATCTCATTTAACTGCTGTTAAGAGAATTCTAAGGTATCTGAAAGGTACTACTAATGTTGGCTTAGTTTACAGAAAATCTAAAGAATACAACTTAGTAGGATTTTGCGATGCTGATTATGCTGGAGACAGAATTGAAAGAAAAAGTACTTCAGGAAGTTGCCAATTTCTTGGAAGTCATTTGATCTCTTGGTACAGCAAGAAGCAAGCAACTATTGCTCTATCAACCACAGAAGCAGAATATGTCGCTGCTGCTGGTTGTAGTACACAGATGCTCTGGATGAAGAGTCAGTTAGAAGATTATCAGATATTTGAGAGTAACATTCCTATATTCTGTGATAATACTTCTGCTATATGTTTATCTAAGAATCCTATTCTTCATTCAAAAGCTAAACATATTGAGATTAAACATCATTTCATAAGGGACTATGTTCAGAAGGGTGTCATATCTTTAAACTTTGTTGATACAGACCATCAATGGGCTGATATCTTTACAAAACCCCTGGCTGAAGATAGGTTTAAGTTCATTCTGAAGAACATCAGTATGGATTTATGCCCAGAATGAGAAGATGAGAAGTTCTCATGTATGAGTATCTTCTGAAATGAATGTGGAACATTTTTTTTGTCAGAAGTTCTGATTGAAATCTTTTAGAAATTATGATTCGGTTATTACTAACGTTTCATTGTCTAAGTTGATTCAGAATCTCTTTTAAAGCAAAACAGCTGTTACGTTTTATCTCGGGATGGTAAACCTGTCGTTACTATTCATGGATAAGCGTGCGTGCAGTTGAAGGGACGCCGACCATAGGTAACTGTGCTAGTCACTTCATTTGTCTTTATTATCTCTCCTCACGTCACGTAACATTAAATGCTATTCATCATTTGTTTCATTTTATTTTGTTTAAATACTCTTCAATCTTTCTCTATCTCTTTGCATTCCTCATCAAGTTCTTCTCTCTCTCTCTCTTCCATATCAAACCCTATTTTTTTTTCTGCAAACCCATCATGAACTCTTCATCAAGCCCAGGAAATAACGAAAATGATCAAAACAACAAAAGAAAAGCTGTTGAAACATCACCTTCCAAACCCAAAAAGATCAAAATCACCTATGATCCTCTCAAGGTGAATCCTTTCGAAGCAATGTTGTCTGGAAATTATTCTAGACGAGTGTTTCATCCTCCTGGTGAAAGCCCTCCATCATCTCCATCTTCTTCCTCATCTTTCGACCTTCAAGACTCAGCCTCCTCCTCATCTATCCTTTCCTCTCCCTTAATCTCTTCTGAAGAAGTCTCTTCATCTTCACCTGCTGGGAATGTTGTCTCTGGTAAAGATGGTGGCAGATCTGCATCAGAACCAAGTCTCCCTGACTCCTCGCCTGAAAGCCCGAGAAGCAGTCAATGAAGCGTTTCACTCCTTCATGGCATGCTGGCACAGACGTTGTCTTAGCTAGGGTCTTAGGATTTGGTCTTTGTAGTTTTCTTTTCCCTTGTTGCATCTGCCTGTTAAACATAGGAACTTCTTGTAATCTTTTTTTTGATTATAAATGAGAAGTTTCTTTGTGTTTTACATTCCAGTAAATGTCTTATTTGTCATTTTATGCATCTGAATTTTTTTTTAAAAATATTCTTTTTGATGTTATGACAAAAAGGGGGAGAAGATAAATGATAAGATAAATGATAAATGATTTGATTAATCTATCAGTTGCTGGGTAAAGGCTCCCACACATTCACTAACAAGAACTGCAAATTCTATATGGTTTAAGTGTTTTGCAGGTACACAGAAGTGAAGTGAATCTTCAGAAGCAAACACTAGAAGCAAAACCATAAGAAGCGTTATTCTGTAAAAGGAATAAGCTCTTGGAAACTGAAGCAAGCTGAGTGCTGTCAAGCTTCAGAGATCAGAAGCAAGAAAGAAGAATGAATCAGAAGCACTGATAATAGAATTTGAATATCATTGTCTATCCTGTTCTGACAAAATTCTATTTGCTCTGATACATATAATGTTATGGCTCTGATACATTATTTGCTCTGATACATTATTTCAGCCTATATGGCTCTGATACATATAATGTGTTCAAACATACATTTTATGTTCTAACTCGTTCATGCTGACTTTTGTCGTTTAGTTTTTGTTCTGTAACATTTCAGGATGTAGAGATGCTCTGATGATGCTCTGGTACATTCAACAATGTTCTGATACAAATCTAGCATGAAGTGATGTTGGTAGACATTCAAAGTTCTGAAGCTATCCGAGGGAAGCAGAAATCAGAAGATGTGAATGTTCTAAAAGATCCAGAAAATTCAAATTCTGAAGCTGTCCTGAATGGAAGCAGAAGTCAGAAGCTGTGAATGTTCTGAAGATCAAAGAAAGTCAAGTTCTGAAGCTGTCCTGAATGGAAGCAGAAATCAGAAGCTGTGAGTGTTCTAAGGATCTAAAGAAATTCAAGTTCTGAAGCTGTCCAATGGAAGCAGAAGTCAGAAGCTATGAATTCTCTGAAGGCAGAAGCTTATATGATCGTCTCTACCGAAATAATCAGGGAAGTCTTTTATCAAAGTTCTTCGAGTATTTATTTCAGGGGGAGATTATTTATCTCAGGGGGAGATTGTTAATCTCAGGGGGAGACATATTCATATGCTTATGCTATAGCTGTGTAATTTGTCTTTTGCCGTCTACTCTTTCTGATCGCAAATTCATATCATTTATATATGTTTTTGTCATCATCAAAAAGGGGGAGATTGTTAGAACAAGATTTGTTCTTATCAATTATCTTAGTTTTGATGATAACAATAATATGAATTTTGCTTAAGATAATATGGTACTCTAATCCAATGCAATTTCCTTTCAGGAAATATATATAAAGAGTACGCATAATTCAGCGCTCAGAAGTTGTATCTCAAATGGTTCAGCATGCAACATCAGAACATGGTCTGGCAAGACATCAGAAGATGGTCGAAGCAGAATCAGAACATGGGTCTATGGAAGCATCAGAAGAACATGAGATCAGAAGCACTGAAGATCAGAAGATGGTATCACGCTCAGAAGCACTTCAAGGTCAGAAGATCAGAAGATGCTATGCACCAAGCTGTTTTGACTCTGATGATATTCAAACGCAGTATTCACAAACATCAGATCAGAAGGAAGTACAGGTGGCAGACTACGCTGACTGACAAAAGGAACGTTAAAAGCTACTAAAGGCTACGTCAGTAGACACAGCGTGAACAAGGCTCGAGGTAGTTGACAAAAGCGTATAACATTAAGTGCAATGCTGTACGGAACACGCAAAGCATTAAATGCATTCAACGGTCATCTTCTCAACGCCTATAAATATGAAGTTCTGATGAGAAGCAAGGTTACCAATTCTTAACAACTCTGAACGAAAATAAACTTGCTGAAACGCTGTTCAATCAAAGCTCAGAATCTTCATCAACTCACTACATTGCTGTTGTAATATTTTAGTGAGATTAAGCTTAAACGTTAAGAGAAATATCACAGTTGTGATTATCGCTTTTAAGAAGCATTTGTAATACTCTTAGAATTACATTAAGTTGTAAGGAACTAGAGTGATCAGTGTGATCAGTATACTCTAGGAAGTCTTAGCAGTTGGCTGAGCAGTTTGTAACTAGAGTGATCGTGTTGATCAGAATACTCTAGGGAAGTCTTAGGAGTGAACTAAGCCTAGAGTGATCGTGTTGATCAGTAGACTCTAGAAAAGTCTTAGAGGGTATCTAAGCAGTTGTTCCTGGAGTGATCAGTGTGTGATCAGAAGACTCTGGAAGACTTAGTTGCGGACTAAGTGGAAAACCATTGTAATCCGTGCGATTAGTGGATTAAATCCTCAGTTGAGGTAAATCATCTCTGCGGGGGTGGACTGGAGTAGCTTCGTTAACAGCGAACCAGGATAAAAATAATTGTGCAATTTATTTTTATCGTCCAAGATTTAAAGTCACACTTATTCAATCCCCCCCTTTCTAAGTGTTTTTCTATCCTTCATACCTTTCCTGATTACCAGTTGGTACCTACTTTGGAAGAATTCTCTGAACTAATTGGATTGCCTGTTCGAAATCGATTACCTTTCACTGGTTTAGAAAGGATTCCAAAACCTGAAGTCATTGCTGCTGCTTTACATCTGCGGAAATCAGAAATCGAGTCCAATTGGGAAACAAAGAGTGGAGTTAAGGGTTTGCTTGCCAAGTTCTTGTTGGAAAAGGCTCGACTACTGCTAGAAAACAAAAGTTATCCAGCTTTTGAGGAAGTTATGGCACTTTTGATCTATGGGTTGGTTTTATTCCCAAATCCCGACCAGTTCATAAGTGTACACATCATCAACCTTTTCCTAATCCGTAACCCGGGTACCAACATTGCTGGGAGACATTCTACATTCTCTACACACTCGTACCATGAAGAAACGAGGAACTCTCATGTGCTGTATACCACTACTGGCTAGGTGGTTTACATTTCATCTTCCCCGATCAGTGTTGAGAAATGAACAAAGAATCCATTGGTCTCGCAGGATTATGTCTTTGTCTCATTCAGATATCCGGTGGAACAACTTCTTTCAAAGAGACATTACTATCATTGATCATTGTGGAGAGTACCCTAATGTGCCACTCCTTGGCATCAAAGGAGGTATCACTTACAATCCCTCTTTAGCTCTACGCCAATTCGGATATGCAAGGAGCAACGGTCCTCATGACATGATTATCCATGGCATTGTGTTTGATTACGAGAATGATTCTCATAGACACCGACGAAGGTTCATACATGCATGGGGCAGTGTCTATAGAATAGAAAGCAAAACTCTGGGGCAATGGAATTCTATTCCTATGGAACCCTACCTCAGATGGGTCCGCACTCATGCTCAGAAACTCCTTATGCCATATCGTGCTGTTCTACCTGTGACTATTGAACCAGAGGTCGAAGGATATGAACCTCAAGTTATTCTACACCCGGACATGCCAACTGACCTAGAAGAGTTGCAAAAATCTTGGGTTCAACTCAAAGAGGAAAGAGACACCTTCAAATCATACTGTCAAGACTATGAGAAAAGGATATTGGAGCTCGCCGGACAGCTTCAAGAAGAACAGCAGATCAACACATTCCTGGGGGCAAAGAGAAAGCGTCCACGGGAGACCTGAAGGATCATTTATTTTATTTCTGTCTTGTAAGCCCAAATGAGGCAAAGAAAAAAGAAGCAAAAAAAAAAAAGAAATAAATTGATTAACTAACGTTTGTTTCTTCTTTAACAAATCTAAACTCTAAGATCCTTGAAACATTGCACACACATTTCACTTCATGCATTGCATATACATTTCATACATTGCATTCATATACATTGCACATACATTTCATACATTGCATACACATGGCATCCAGTCATACACATTGCATAACAGGTTCACATGACGGATTTCTCATCTTCTCGCTGTTTATTTCTGTCATACCCCAAAATTTGCCCATGCTAATCAATACACAAAGCCCCTAGACACACTCTCCTATACAAAAGCTCTGAATTAGGGTTTGACTAATTCAAGGGAAAATCATTGAATCAATGGCTCAAGGTGGTTCAATAAGGTCCCTAATATCCCAAAGTATCTCCATATAAAATTTCAAGTCAAACAGAACAAGTTTGGTCCCTCAAATCCTGGTTAGGTCAACAGTCGACTCGTAAGGGCAAAACAGTCATTTCAAGTCAAAATACAGTCAAAGTTCAAGATATTTGGTCAATAACATCCTCATAACCCTAAAGTCATCATTTGATCAAGGGTTGATCATGATGATGCAAGGAAAGATCAGAGAAGTCAAAAGTCAAGAGTTGCTATTTTGGGCACGAACTGAAAAAGTCAACCAAACTTTGAAAAATCACCAAATATTCATACTTCATCAGAAAAATTCCCACCAAAGCTCATTTTGAAGAGAATTCATCCCTCTATCCAATGGTCCAAGAATTAAAGTCCATAGGTCAACAGTTTAAGAGATATGGCTTCACACATTAGAGGTCCTTTTCAAAAGTCAACAAAAAGACATCTTTTTCAAAAGGGCATAAAATGAGAATGGAAAAGGATTTTGACATGGGACCAAAAGCATTGGTTAGAGGACTCCCTGAGGTTTTCAAAATGTCCTAGAACACCTCCATACCTCAAAAATTGAGGGAGATACACCTTGTCAAAGATAGGTAATTTTGGAGGGAAAAATGTGAAGGAACTTGAAAGCTTCTTTGCTAATGGGCCCATATTTTTAGGATCCAAACTTGTTCCTTATGCTATTAAGGGCCCATAAATCATTTTCCACGAATTTATGTGATTTTAATTAATTTTATAAGAATTTTGTTCACTTAAAATTCAATGAAATTAAGGAAAATTTGAAAGATTTGGAAGAAAATTTGTGTTGAATCAAATCCAATCCACATTTACTCCAAAATTCAATCAAATTTCGTGCATTGTATGATTGGAACAAGATTGACTCAATTAAGGCAAAAATAGAAAGATTTCATGGCATATTTCCAATCAAATTTTCCAATATGCAAATCAATGATTCAAGGAAGATTTGATTAATTTCTCTTGCCCTAATCACTCTAGTATATATACACAAGCTATTCAGATCCTAAGGACACAAGGTTTGCAGCACAAAAGACCTAACCCGAGTTCAAAAAGTCACAAAAATTCTCAATCACGTTTTCCAGTTGCAGGCGAATTCAAGGATTCCTTTTGATCAATTCACGTCCCTAAGGTATCAAGGAAGCTTCCCAGATTGGTTTCGAGTCTTGAAGCATTGCAGATCATCGCCAAAAACCCCACGGTTTGTCAAACCTTAAACTGCATCGTATCCATACATACACGCATCTTTAATCAATTTTAACTGCATATTTGCGTTTGTTAAGGTATTTAGATGAATTCTGGATGGTTAATTGTTTGTTTGCGCACCTATAGCGAATTATGCCATGAAAGGGAACTAGGGTTTCGTTTTAGGGATTTTTGTTACAGGTACACTTGAGCCAAATTGAGGCCATGGTTGTCTTCGTAAGATCTGGACGAACACTCCCATGGCATCGCGAAAAGTTTTTGTTGGCATTTGCTTGGATTCGTAAACGCAGGTTTGTAGTGACGGACACCGTCCGTAGGTAAAGCTCTTTTTCAGACCTAAGGCGACGGACGGAGGTAGGAGATGACGTACGTGCCTCCTTCTCACTGGCTGGAGCTGCGCGCGCTTCATGTTTCAAATCCAGAATGTTCCGGTGCATTAAGATGCACGCTATGGCCATGCTCCCTCACTCTCCTGGCCACCAGATCATCTACCAGCCTCATCCAATGTGTAAAGACATGCAGATCCACCGTATGCCTTACGCACGCGCCACATGCGATCATAGCTAAGTTTTTCTTTATTTTTTTTACTTTTAATTACACAAACTCATTTTATTTTATTTATATATATACATATTTATTTCTTTTATAATAAGACTTTTTTTACATAATATATTTATATTAATTAATGTTTATATTTATTTATATTAATTTATTTTTAATTAGATACTATATATTATATATTCATATATTTAGTTTAATTCATATTTAATTATGCATATTGTTTCAAAAATTCATATTTATGTCATTTTAACTCCAAAAAATTCGTAAAAATTATTTCTTACACTTTATTTGATTTTCTTGTCCCGATTTAATTAATTAGGTCGCGAGACCAATAATTAATTAAATTCGTTTATCATTATACTCAATTTGAACCCTAATCAGGGTTTACGAGAATTAACCCTACACTAAAAAATCTTCTTCTTCTGTGCCTTTCAGGATTACTTTTCAAGTGCCTTCCGACTACGCGCCACGTCAAAATACGAAGTTAAGTACTCTATCTAATTT
The DNA here is from genome assembly GCF_029867415.1 of Vicia villosa. Classification (NCBI taxonomy): domain Eukaryota; kingdom Viridiplantae; phylum Streptophyta; class Magnoliopsida; order Fabales; family Fabaceae; genus Vicia; species Vicia villosa. Next base: position 54,536,409 of record NC_081180.1, read on the forward strand.
AATTTAAATTCTATTTGGTTTATTTTTACATTAGGGTTTATTTTGCATTCACCCCTTCTGCCTTGCCTTTTTCAGGAGCAACCTTAAAGGTGCCTTAGCAACCATATCAAATTCAAAAGCTAAGTATTATCTCGTATCTAATTCAAATAATCGTTTTTTCATTTTATTTTGTTTCCTTAATAAATTAGGGATAAAATTAAATATCAATGAACTGCCTATACACTCACGCCTTAATTACTTCTTTGCTCATGGTCAAAGTCAATGCTTCTGGCAAACCCTTGCCCTCAACCCCGTCAGGCAAATGCCAAGCTAAGTACCTTCTCCCTATTCTATTTTTTAATTTATTATCCTATTTTCTTTTGTAGTTAATGAGGTTTGCCCTCGAATTTGATAATGCACTCACCCATTTTTTCTGTTTATTCTTTCTTTTCCAATTTTCAGGGTTTGTCGAATGCCAAAGCTACGCGTATTGGTAACCCTAAACCCTAACTCTAATATTTTCTGTTTTAATTTTTAATTATATCCCGCTGGTTTCAATTCCCCTCTCCTCCGCTGGTTACAATTTCCCTTCCCCATTGTTATTGTTATATTATTGTGTGGTTAGTAATTCTAGGGAGTGCAAGCCTGTTAATTGAATTAGAATGACTAATTATAAGATAATTTGATTGAATTAACCACGTGATTGTTGCACACACGCACGCTTTTTGGGTAACCTCTCTGTTGCCTTGTTGCCTTGTTGCCTGTTGCCTTTGTGTTTTTGCAGAATAAGCCACGTCCCTCGAATTCGAAGGTACCTCAGCCATGTTGCCTCGATAAAAAGGTCACGACCCTAAATGATGCTGCCTTCGATACACAAAAATGACCTCGACCCTCGGAAGTTGCCTACGGAAAAAGGCTGAGGTATCTTCTGGTTGCCTAACGAAAAATGGCTTATTCTGATCCTTGCCTTAGACTACCTGCCCTCCTATGGCATGGGACAGTCTTATGGCAAAGGATGCTTCGATGACCCTTCAACCTCCAAATGAAAGGCTTCCTGCCCTCTTATGGCAAGGATAGATCCTTTTACTCTGAAAGGCTAAAAGAACATTTTTCATCTAACCAGGTAATTAGCCCTTAATTGCATGCTCTGGTTTAAAAACATCTTTCTACTATTTTCTAAACACTTTCAAGGCTACGCTCATTTACGAGCTAAAGTCCTTGTTTCTTCATCTTCTATACATTTCTAAACTTTTGGTTTCAAAACGAGCAAAGCAATTAAGAGCCCATGGAAAACCATGGATGCAAAGGGTGCCTTACACCTTCCCTTTGCATAATTACCCCCCGAACCCTATTTTATTTAAAAGGTTTTTCCTGTTCTTTTAGCCTTTCCGATTTAATTTGGATAAAATAAAAGTCGGTGGCGACTCTTGCTTACCGCAACATTTTGATATAAAAGTCAGTTCACCGTATTACAGAACTGGCGACTCTGCTGGGGATTTTTCGATAAAAGAGGGGTTACCTTAAAAGTTTAGGATCACTTAATTGTATTCTATTGTTTGCTTTGTTTGTTTTATTTTTCAGGGGCGTTTTGGGAATTAACTGATGGACGAATCCTATTCCCGGATTCAAGAACCCTTAAGATAGGAAGTGGCATAGTCATGGCGACCTCCCTTGTGTATGCTTGGGATTGGTCAATATGAGAGTCCACGCTTAAGTTAGGCCTCCATGGATGTTTGCATGCTTCTCTTGTATGAGGGAGGTTCGTGCCGATGTCTGTGGGTGAGTCGGAGCTTAAGGACCTTTAGTTACCTTTAACCCATCCTGACTTTTAGGAACGTAGTGGGGGGACTACTCTTGATGTATGTTGAGAGCATAGTCGCTACCCGATACTACAGCTCAGATAGGCTCTTTCTCAAAGTATCATTGCATGGTATGTATGTATCATGTTCGAGGGTGCTTTAGGAGGGTCGACAATTCTGAGTCACTTGGTAGAACCCGTTGCTGAAATTTCCTTATCCGTAGAAATACCCTTGGGAAGGACACTTGATCAAACTCCACGCAAGCCTTAATCCAAAAATTGTGTGATTTGTGTGGATTTACTTGTGTATGTGCATCATGCATACATGCATCATTCATACATGGCATAACTAACCCATTTCAAGGAATTGGAGGTTTCTTAACCGTATGTTGTTTTGTAGGTTGTTTGAATATGGAAACAAAAGGCCGTAAACCGTTCTTCCTCAATTTCAAGAAAGTGCCAACGCAATTGAAGATCTTCTGCGACAACATCTCTGGTTCTCTCAAATTCAGTGATTCTCTCAATACACTCATAAGTTTGGTACGAACTAATGTGGATGACGTTCTCCTCAACACCATGGTTCAATTCTATGATCCGTTACTACATTGCTTCACTTATAGAGATTTTCAGTTAGTACCATCCTTGGAAGAATTCTCCTACTTGCTTGGACTTCCTGTGCTTAATAAAATTCCTTATACTGGTAAAGAAGAAGAGCCTAAGTTGGAAGTCATTGCTGCTGCCCTGCACTTGCCAAGATCAGAAATTGAGAAGGTTTGGATTAGTAAGAAAGAGTATTCTGGATTACCCCTTGATTTCCTCTACGAAAAAGCGGAGATTCTTGCTAAAGCTTCAAGTATGGATGCCTTGGAAGCTGTGTTGTCTCTCTTAATTTATGGACAAGTTTTGTTTTTCCATTATGACAAAATTGTTGATGTGGCTGCTATCAATATATTCCTTAGCAAGAATCCGGTTCCTACTTTACTTGGTGACTTACTACATTCTATTCATTTCCGAGTATCAAAAAGGAAAGGTTGTGTCCTAGGATGTGCTTCTCTATTGCATAAGTGGTTTATTTCGCACTTACCTCTCTCCGTAAGAAAGAATGAAGAAGGATTAACTTGGGCTCAGAGAATTATGAAGCTTTCTTTCGACGACATTCTATGGTACCAAAAGAAGTTCGAGGGAACCTTGCTATTTGATAGTTGTGGAGATTTCCCTAATATACCTCTTCTTGGTGTTCGTGGAGGAATATCTTATAATCCCATTCTAGCTCGACATCAGTTTGGCTTTGCCTTGAAGGACAAACCGCGTTCTTTATATCTTAGTGCAGAATATTTCCATTATGATTCCGACAAAGAGAAGAAGAGAGACCTTTTCATCAAAGCTTGGATGAAAGTAAAGAAAGTTGGCGCAAAGGATATAGGAAGGAGAAATTATATGCCATGGGATCCATATTTCCAATGGGTTTATGATCGAGTTATGGAATTTGGGATGCCTTATCCATCTGATACACCCATAGTTCCAAGGGTAGCTCCTCCTGCTGCCCCAATTGCATTTGAGCCATATATTCCTGCTCCAAATGAAGACCTGGTTGCAACTGTTAACCGACTGAAAAGGGAAAGGGAAGACTTTGAGAGACGCTTACTAAAAGTGGAAGCTGAAAAAGAGGTGTTAGTACAAGATGCCAAAGAGCGAGAGACTTTACTTGATTACTTTTCCCGCAAATGGAAGATTGAAGATTTTGTTTCTCCAGATCAGATTAATTCATGGGAAAACGAAATTTCTAGGCTTGTTCAAGAAAGAGAGGAAATGATCAAGGCACACAAGGAAGAAGTCCGGGTCCTAAAGAGGAAGCGTCGTCAGGAAGACAAAAATCCTGGAATTTAGTGTCTTTATTTATTATTAATTTCTTCTATTTTAATGTAACTTTTGGGGTTATGACCTTACAATTTAATTAATAAATAATGTTTTTTCTTTGTTTCAACACGAGTTAAAATTCTTTCAATTCCTTGAAAACATTGCATATGCATAATCATATCATTCATAAACATTACATCACAGGTTTCATAAAAGCCAATACCTCATCTTTCCGCTGTTTATTTCAGTAAGAAAGATGGATCTCGAACAATCTGTCAAAAATCTTCAGGCTCAGAATAACCAGTTCCAAAAAGTGATCTTTCACTTGGCCAAGGGGCAAGAAGAATTAAAGGCACTTCTGTCCGAGAAGGAGAAGGACCAACAAAGGGAGCAAGGTGTGCAAGATAAATGGAAATCCAAACCTAAGCGATCATTCACTCCGTTGCACATGCCGATGTCTCAAGTTCTGCAACAACTGCTCAACCAGAACTTGATAACCTTATTACCTTCATATTCAATCCCTACAAATCCTGCTCCTGGGTATAAGTACCATGCGAGATGTGCTTATCATTCGAATAGCCCTGGCCATGACACAGAGGATTGTGGACCATTGAAGCATAAGATCCAAGACTTAATTGACAACAAGATCATTGACTTCAATTCAATTAAGGGGCCTTACAGGGCTAATACTATGCGTAACCAACAAGTTGGGGGAGCTCTGATCTCCACATCAGCATCACAACCACAACGTAAGCATAACGCGCCTAAAAGACAATTCACAAAGATCAACATGACTTTGGCCGAAGCGTTGCAACAGATGCTGAGGAAAGGGCTAATGACTTTGAGGGATCCTCCTCGGAATCCCAACACTTTGTCTCATCAGTATAATCCTAATGCAAGATGTGCTTACCACTCCGACAGCATCGGACATGACACTAACGATTGCTGGCTATTGAAGAATAAGATCCAAGACCTCATTGATGATAAGATCATTGATTTCAGCTCACCTGAGGAACCTCATATGGCTAATGCTGGGAACAATCGGAAAGGTCACAATGAACCCAACCAATCTGTGGGGACAACTCTGATCTCTACACCAGCTCCACAACAAAGACGCAAGTCAAATGCACCTAGGCGTCAGTTCACAAAGATCAATATGACGTTGGCTCAAGCATTACGACACTTGTTGAAGTCAAAGTTGATTACTTTGAAGGACCCTCCGAGGAACCCTAGTACTTCTTCTTCTCGTTATAATCCTAATACGAGGTGTGCATATCACTCTAATAGTCCTGGACATGACACCGACAATTGCTGGACATTGAGGAACAAGATTCAAGATATGATCGATGCTGGTGAAATTGAGTTCCCTCATCCCAAGACTCATGTGGTGATCACCACTCCCATTCCTAGTCACGATAAGATTGATTAATGTTTAGAAGGATGCGCTTTTTAGATCATTAGATTTACTTTAATTTGCAATTTCTTTTCATTCGAATTATGATAGACATTATCTGTTTTAATAGTCATCATCAGTGCATTGCATATGTTTGTCTTGAATAAATTATTTCGTTATCACTCATTTTAAATTATGTCTTTACTCTGCATGTGTTTTGTGATATTCAACTCCTGCTAAGTTGTAAGCCTTTTAAGGGAGGATGACGAAAACGATACCACAACCTCATACAGTATGCTTTCGAGTGGACTATGCTGACGATGTACAGGCATTTGTTCAATTCCTAAACAGTGGAGATATAAGGATGCTAATCCCTCGTCAACCCCTTTGAGCCTAAGGCGTAGGAGTTTTATTTCTTGAAATTTCAAAACCTTGATCATAACCTGGGGCAGGGTAGTTCTCAGTTAATTTGGCTGTGCATTCTATTTTAAGAGAACCATTCAGTACACCTTTCAACAAAGGTTTCAATCACAAACGTTCAACCGCACGCATCGAAGAAGCAATCAAAAGACAATGACGGTTCATCAATCAAACAAGGCAGTCAATATCTTTCAAAAAAAAAAATAAATAAATAAATAAATATATGCACAAAGAAAAGCCTGCTAAGTCAAAAATCAAAAAATGACTTAGGGAAAAATCAAGGCATCCCGCTGACTGTAAGCTCAAAATAGACAGTTCAGGCAAAAGTTAGGGATATCAAAAAATGAAAAAAGAGAAGTCAATAAATTCCTGAACGACACAATGTTATGACTACCAAAAGGAAGAAGTGACTGCCATCTCAAAGGTTCTCTCTGCTTGTGAACCATCATCATTATCGAAGGTGCAAATCCAAAAGTCTCTTGGAACCTGAATGCGTAAGTTGAATTAACTGAGTTTAGGACTGAAGATCATCACGAAGAGGGGTGGGTACAATCAAATCTTGAGCCTTTATCCTTTGTTTCTTAAACCGTGAACCAAGCCACGTTACAACCCTTGAAAGTCCTAATTGAAGCATGGTTAGTTCGAAAGCATACTGTCACGACAAAGGTATCCTGACTCCTTAAGGTTTACCACAAATGCCGAGTTGATATCACGTTTTTACAAACATCACATCGTTACAAATATCATGTTTTTACAAATATCACGCCTTTACATCTCCTGTTTTAACGTTTTTCAAAAACTCAAGACAAACGTATGCATTGCATCTCATGAATTCATTATTAAACATATTCTGCTACATAATTCCAAATGTTAGCATCAGAAAGAACTTGCACAGGGTACAACTAATGACTGAAAGTTATCCCGACAGACAAGATTACGCCGAGAAGCAATGTATCCTACGTATACAAGGGGCATGGCATGCTTTGCTCAACCAATCTGGGGCAATCCAGTCAAGATTATAAGAATCTCTCAAAAGCCAAACAATCAAAGGCATACACCTCAAGTGGGTTTCAAACTATTTCCCAATCAATCTGGGGCAATCAAGTCAAGATTCCGAGATGCTCGAACAATCAGGGGCATGCATCCAAGAATATCTAAAGCTACTCCCCAATCAACGTGGGGACATTATCTTGAGCCTATGATTACTAGGGGCATGTCGCCCATAGTGTACATCTCATGAAGTCCTCGCGAGGCGAATCTTTCCAAAGTTCCTACTAGCTGGGGCAAATCTATGCAAGTCCAGTCCAACATCTGGATCAATACTCAGTGGCGTGTCCTGAATCAAGTAGTAAGTTACTATGATACTGGGGGCAACTTTCAAGACGCCCATGTCTCCCCACAGAGCCAGGTTCACAAAACCACATCCCCGCAGAGTAATCAATAAGAAAACATCTTCAAATACTCTCGTCCAACAAGAGATATAGATCCCCAACAGAGATTACATCTTCAATACTATCATCTCTCCAACACTTTGCTCTTCTCCAAACATGGTTTACTAATATCTCTCATCCTCAGTCAGGGTGCATCAAGATTCTGATCATCCCCAAGCAGAAATCATAAATCCCCAGTTGAGCATCTTCAAGACGAAACCAGATATCAAAACTACAACGAAACAGAGACTTACTTTCCCAGTCAAGACTACATCATAAAGCATAGTTCATAAATCATATTCACATTCATACCTTGCATACATTACCTCATAAAAATCCATACATAACATACGAAGCTTCTCATTTATTTTGAGAGACTCATTATGTAATCCATGCATCATGACATTGCATAAATTTAATCTTACCTTTTTCAGAATACAGGTACCGACAAATGAACGAAATCTCCAACTTTCCAAGATCTAATTCAGCTACTACGAATGGTACTGACACGATCAACGCTCGAAGATCTAATTCATTTACCACGAACGGTAATGACACGATCACTTTCAAAGTCTAATTCAGATACTACGAACAGTACTGACACGACAAAAGATCTAATTCGATTACTACGAACGGTACTGACACGGTCAACTCTCAGAGATCTAATTCTATCATCACGAACGGTGTAGACACGGTCACTGACCTTCTCAGTCTAATTCAGCTACTACGAACGGTACTGACACGACAGAAGATCTAATTCAGATACTACGAACGGTACTGACACGGTCAACTCTCAGAGATCTAATTCTATCATCACGAACGGTGTAGACACGGTCACTGACCTTCTCAGTCTAATTCAGCTACTACGAACGGTACTGACACGACAGAAGATCTAATTCAGATACTACGAACGGTACTGACACGGTCAACTCTCAGAGATCTAATTCTATCATCACGAACGGTGTAGACACGGTCACTGACCTTCTCAGTCTAATTCAGCTACTACGAACGGTACTGACACGACAGAAGATCTAATTCAGATACTACGAACGGTACTGACACGATCAAATTTCAGAGGTCTAAGTCTATCATCACGAACGGTGTGGACACGACCACTGGCCTTCCCAGTCTAATTCAGCTACTACGAACGGTACTGACACGACAGAAGATCTAATTCAGCTACCACGAACGGTACTGACACGGTCAATGCTCCAAGGTCTAATTCATCTACCACGAACGGTAATGACACGATCATTTTCAAGATCTAATTCAGCTACTACAAACGGTACTGACACGGTCAATGCTCGAGGATCTAATTCGGTTACCACGAACGGTACTGACACGATCAAGCGATCAGAGGTCTAATTCTATCATCACGAACGGTGTGGACACGATCACTGGCCTTCCCAGTCTAATTCAGTCACTACGAACGGTGCTGACACGACAAGAGAATCTAATTCTATCATCACGAACGATGAAGGCACGATTATCTCCTCAGATCTAATTCTATCATCATGAACGATACGGACACGATCAATTCCCAAGGATCTAATTCATCTACCACGAACGGTAATGACACGGTCAACGCGCAAACAACATCTTTTCAAAACTCAACTACCAGATGGCATCCACAAGCCCATCTCCGACAAAAGTCCCTACTTCAAATAGGGCAAATTTCTTGGTATTCTTATGTTCAATCATCTTCCACCTTCAGATACCGACTGGCGCGCAAACCACTCTACATCTTCAGGTTTAAGATAATTAAACAGGGGCAGCTGTCATACCCCAAAATTTGCCCATGCTAATCAATACACAAAGCCCCTAGACACACTCTCCTATACAAAAGCTCTGAATTAGGGTTTGACTAATTCAAGGGAAAATCATTGAATCAATGGCTCAAGGTGGTTCAATAAGGTCCCTAATATCCCAAAGTATCTCCATATAAAATTTCAAGTCAAACAGAACAAGTTTGGTCCCTCAAATCCTGGTTAGGTCAACAGTCGACTCGTAAGGGCAAAACAGTCATTTCAAGTCAAAATACAGTCAAAGTTCAAGATATTTGGTCAATAACATCCTCATAACCCTAAAGTCATCATTTGATCAAGGGTTGATCATGATGATGCAAGGAAAGATCAGAGAAGTCAAAAGTCAAGAGTTGCTATTTTGGGCACGAACTGAAAAAGTCAACCAAACTTTGAAAAATCACCAAATATTCATACTTCATCAGAAAAATTCCCACCAAAGCTCATTTTGAAGAGAATTCATCCCTCTATCCAATGGTCCAAGAATTAAAGTCCATAGGTCAACAGTTTAAGAGATATGGCTTCACACATTAGAGGTCCTTTTCAAAAGTCAACAAAAAGACATCTTTTTCAAAAGGGCATAAAATGAGAATGGAAAAGGATTTTGACATGGGACCAAAAGCATTGGTTAGAGGACTCCCTGAGGTTTTCAAAATGTCCTAGAACACCTCCATACCTCAAAAATTGAGGGAGATACACCTTGTCAAAGATAGGTAATTTTGGAGGGAAAAATGTGAAGGAACTTGAAAGCTTCTTTGCTAATGGGCCCATATTTTTAGGATCCAAACTTGTTCCTTATGCTATTAAGGGCCCATAAATCATTTTCCACGAATTTATGTGATTTTAATTAATTTTATAAGAATTTTATTCACTTAAAATTCAATGAAATTAAGGAAAATTTGAAAGATTTGGAAGAAAATTTGTGTTGAATCAAATCCAATCCACATTTACTCCAAAATTCAATCAAATTTCGTGCATTGTATGATTGGAACAAGATTGACTCAATTAAGGCAAAAATAGAAAGATTTCATGGCATATTTCCAATCAAATTTTCCAATATGCAAATCAATGATTCAAGGAAGATTTGATTAATTTCTCTTGCCCTAATCACTCTAGTATATATACACAAGCTATTCAGATCCTAAGGACACAAGGTTTGCAGCACAAAAGACCTAACCCGAGTTCAAAAAGTCACAAAAATTCTCAATCACGTTTTCCAGTTGCAGGCGAATTCAAGGATTCCTTTTGATCAATTCACGTCCCTAAGGTATCAAGGAAGCTTCCCAGATTGGTTTCGAGTCTTGAAGCATTGCAGATCATCGCCAAAAACCCCACGGTTTGTCAAACCTTAAACTGCATCGTATCCATACATACACGCATCTTTAATCAATTTTAACTGCATATTTGCGTTTGTTAAGGTATTTAGATGAATTCTGGATGGTTAATTGTTTGTTTGCGCACCTATAGCGAATTATGCCATGAAAGGGAACTAGGGTTTCGTTTTAGGGATTTTTGTTACAGGTACACTTGAGCCAAATTGAGGCCACGGTTGTCTTCGTAAGATCTGGACGAACACTCCCATGGCATCGCGAAAAGTTTTTGTTGGCATTTGCTTGGATTCGTAAACGCAGGTTTGTAGTGACGGACACCGTCCGTAGGTAAAGCTCTTTTTCAGACCTAAGGCGACGGACGGAGGTAGGAGATGACGTACGTGCCTCCTTCTCACTGGCTGGAGCTGCGCGCGCTTCATGTTTCAAATCCAGAATGTTCCGGTGCATTAAGATGCACGCTATGGCCATGCTCCCTCACTCTCCTGGCCACCAGATCATCTACCAGCCTCATCCAATGTGTAAAGACATGCAGATCCACCGTATGCCTTACGCACGCGCCACATGCGATCATAGCTAAGTTTTTCTTTATTTTTTTTACTTTTAATTACACAAACTCATTTTATTTTATTTATATATATACATATTTATTTCTTTTATAATAAGACTTTTTTTACATAATATATTTATATTAATTAATGTTTATATTTATATTTATTTATATTAATTTATTTTTAATTAGATACTATATATTATATATTCATATATTTAGTTTAATTCATATTTAATTATGCATATTGTTTCAAAAATTCATATTTATGTCATTTTAACTCCAAAAAATTCGTAAAAATTATTTCTTACACTTTATTTGATTTTCTTGTCCCGATTTAATTAATTAGGTCGCGAGACCAATAATTAATTAAATTCGTTTATCATTATACTCAATTTGAACCCTAATCAGGGTTTACGAGAATTAACCCTACACTAAAAAATCTTCTTCTTCTGTGCCTTTCAGGATTACTTTTCAAGTGCCTTCCGACTACGCGCCACGTCAAAATACGAAGTTAAGTACTCTATCTAATTTAATTTAAATTCTATTTGGTTTATTTTTACATTAGGGTTTATTTTGCATTCACCCCTTCTGCCTTGCCTTTTTCAGGAGCAACCTTAAAGGTGCCTTAGCAACCATATCAAATTCAAAAGCTAAGTATTATCTCGTATCTAATTCAAATAATCGTTTTTTCATTTTATTTTGTTTCCTTAATAAATTAGGGATAAAATTAAATATCAATGAACTGCCTATACACTCACGCCTTAATTACTTCTTTGCTCATGGTCAAAGTCAATGCTTCTGGCAAACCCTTGCCCTCAACCCCGTCAGGCAAATGCCAAGCTAAGTACCTTCTCCCTATTCTATTTTTTAATTTATTATCCTATTTTCTTTTGTAGTTAATGAGGTTTGCCCTCGAATTTGATAATGCACTCACCCATTTTTTCTGTTTATTCTTTCTTTTCCAATTTTCAGGGTTTGTCGAATGCCAAAGCTACGCGTATTGGTAACCCTAAACCCTAACTCTAATATTTTCTGTTTTAATTTTTAATTATATCCCGCTGGTTTCAATTCCCCTCTCCTCCGCTGGTTACAATTTCCCTTCCCCATTGTTATTGTTATATTATTGTGTGGTTAGTAATTCTAGGGAGTGCAAGCCTGTTAATTGAATTAGAATGACTAATTATAAGATAATTTGATTGAATTAACCACGTGATTGTTGCACACACGCACGCTTTTTGGGTAACCTCTCTGTTGCCTTGTTGCCTTGTTGCCTGTTGCCTTTGTGTTTTTGCAGAATAAGCCACGTCCCTCGAATTCGAAGGTACCTCAGCCATGTTGCCTCGATAAAAAGGTCACGACCCTAAATGATGCTGCCTTCGATACACAAAAATGACCTCGACCCTCGGAAGTTGCCTACGGAAAAAGGCTGAGGTATCTTCTGGTTGCCTAACGAAAAATGGCTTATTCTGATCCTTGCCTTAGACTACCTGCCCTCCTATGGCATGGGACAGTCTTATGGCAAAGGATGCTTCGATGACCCTTCAACCTCCAAATGAAAGGCTTCCTGCCCTCTTATGGCAAGGATAGATCCTTTTACTCTGAAAGGCTAAAAGAACATTTTTCATCTAACCAGGTAATTAGCCCTTAATTGCATGCTCTGGTTTAAAAACATCTTTCTACTATTTTCTAAACACTTTCAAGGCTACGCTCATTTACGAGCTAAAGTCCTTGTTTCTTCATCTTCTATACATTTCTAAACTTTTGGTTTCAAAACGAGCAAAGCAATTAAGAGCCCATGGAAAACCATGGATGCAAAGGGTGCCTTACACCTTCCCTTTGCATAATTACCCCCCGAACCCTATTTTATTTAAAAGGTTTTTCCTGTTCTTTTAGCCTTTCCGATTTAATTTGGATAAAATAAAAGTCGGTGGCGACTCTTGCTTACCGCGACATTTTGATATAAAAGTCAGTTCACCGTATTACAATTTCAGTCAGAAGAGATGGAATCTGAAATGAGCATCAAGAATCTCGAAGCACAAAATGCCCAAGTTCAAGTGGCAATTCTGGAACTGGCAAAGGGGCAACAAGAACTGAAAGCCCTGATAATCAAGAAGAAAAAGAAGCCCAAAGGATCTGTAGGCTTGAGTCACCTGAAAAGAAAGATCAAAATCCCAGTCAAAAAGTTCAAAAAGCCACCGATCCCTGAAACAGTCGGTGATGATGAACAAGAAGACAATCAAAGCAACCAGGGTTCTGCTAAACCCTCTCTCTCTTCAAATGAAGAAAATGATCATTCTGGGGACGAACCGGATGATGAAAAATACCAACAGCTGGAAGACCGTGTGAAAGCTATGGAGATACAAAAAATACCTGGCTTAGATTTCAATGATCTGGGGCTCATCTCGGATGTTGTTATCTCTCCAAAATTCAAAGTTCCTGTCTTTGCAAAATATGATGGAGTTTCTTGCCCAAAACTACATCTGAGATCCTATGTGAGGAAGATACAACCTCATACAACAGATAACAAATTGTGGATTCACTTCTTCCAAGAAAGTCTGTCGGGTACACAACTCGAGTGGTACTACCAGCTGGAAAATACCAAGGTTCATACTTGGGAAGAATTAGCTGCTGCTTTTTACAAACAGTACCAATACAATGCTGATCTTGTGCCAACCCGTACTCAACTAAGGGGCATGTCTATGGGACCAAAAGAAAGTTTCAAAGGATATGCACAAAAGTGGAGAGATATGGCTGGAAGGGTTCAACCACCCTTATCTGATCGCGAACTAGTCGACATGTTCATGGGCACTTTAACTGGCCCTTTCTATAGCCATTTGCTGGGAAGCTCATCATCAGGTTTCACTGACCTGATACTGACCGGAGAACGTGTCGAAAGTGGCATTCAAAATGGAAAACTTCAAATAGGTTCCTCCTCTGGTACTACAAAAAGGCCCATCAGCGGGAGAAATAAGGTCAATGCAACACAAATTCAGAAAAGTCGCAAAAGTGAGCAGCATCAATCTGTAGGGGCAGTTCTGATCTCCACATCTGCGCCTCAAAAAGATCAACAGCCAAAATATACGCATCGACCAGATGCACCAAGAAGAAATTTCACCAAAATCAACATGCCAATTTCTCAGGCATTGCAGCACTTGCTAAAAGCAGATCTGATCACATTAAAAGGTCCTCCAAAGAATGTCAACACTTCCTCTCCAAATTATCGCCCTGATGCAACATGTGCCTATCACTCAAACTATCCAGGACATGACGCAGATCACTGCTGGGCCCTGAAAAATAAAATACAAGATATGATAGATGCTGGTGAAATTGAGTTCGATCCTCCAGAAACTCCAAATGTCATCACAGCACCTATGCCAAAGCATGACAAAACTGTCAACGCTATCCTGGACACTGTTTACATCTATGATGTGAACGAATTATCAACTCCACTTTGCGAAGTCAAAGGAAAGCTAATCCGAGCTGGTTACTTCCCAGGATGTGACCCCGACTACTTTTACTGCTCCTGCCTGCCCAATGGTTGTGAAAATCTGAGGATGGGAATTCAAAAATGGATGGATCGCCGTATCATTATGTTTGAGAGGCTCCCTTCTATGGACGTGCTGTGCAAAGTCTTTGCAAACAGGATGAGAATAGAAGATGCCTCAGTGATCTCCAGCTTACCATTCAAAATCTATGCCAAGGCTCCATTCAAAATTTCTGCTACACTCAAAGTGGCATCAGTAGTCATTGCTAGTCCAACTCCATTTCCATACTCCTCAGACAAAGCTGTCCCATGGGGATATGACGCTAATGTTTACATTCATGGAGTTAAGCAGGGTACCTCGACTGAAGAGGCCGCAAAGTTAACTACTCCAACTGTGGGTAATATTGTGGGTACCAGCAAGATCACGAGAAGTGGAAGAATCTTTTCACCAGAAATTTCTCCAAATGTTGCTGCTGGTCCAGTCCGAGTCCCAGTTCCTAATCAAAATGTCAACGCTCGAGGCAAAGAGCCACAAGTTGAACAAGTTCAAACCCCGGTGGAGACCACCGCTGAGGATCCATCAAAGCAAGAAATGGAGGAAATATTGAAAATCATCTGCAAGAGTGATTACAATATTGTTGAGCAACTGGGGCACACCGCTTCAAAAATCTCAATGCTATCTCTGCTAAAATATTCAGAAGCTCATGCCAAAGCTCTGATGAAGTTCCTGAAAGCTGCGCATGTGCCTCAAGAGATCTCAGTCGACCAATTTGAGAATTGTGTTGCCAATCTAACCGTGAGCAATGGTCTCGGTTTCTCTGATGTGGATCTAACCCCTGCTGGAAAAAATCACAACAAAGCCTTACATATCTCCATTGAATGTAATGGCACCACTCTATCTCATGTGCTAGTAGATAACGGTTCTTCTTTGAACGTGTTACCGAAAACAGTACTAGAAAAGCTTGACTTCGAAGGAATTGTGTTACAACCAAGTGATGTTGTGGTAAGAGCCTTTGACGGGTCAACCAGAACGGTATACGGAAAAGTGAATCTCCCGATCAGAGTGGGTTCTCAGATTTTCGATTCTATCTTTTACGTAATGGAAATTCACCCAGCCTACTCCTGTTTACTTGGACGCCCTTGGATACATGGGGAAAACGCTGTAACTTCTACCCTGCATCAGAAGTTAAAATATCCAGTAAAAGGAAAGATTGTCACAGTCTATGGCGAAGAGGAATATGTGGTTAGTCACCTAAGCAATTCCAAATATGTTGAGTTGGAGGACGAATTCATCGAAACTCCATGCCAATCATTTGAGGTGGTCTCTCCAGATGTCTCTACCACCAAGCATATTCCTGCTACTCCAACTACAGCTATGGCTTCTCTCAAAGATGCCAAAGCCATAATTGAACAGGGTGATTGCACAGTATGGGGACAGCTTCCCGATATACCCTACAAATCTGACAAGCTAGGCCTGGGCTATGATAGTGAAAATCAAAAGAATGATCAAGGTCCTCGTTCTGGAGGATTAATGTCACACTTCGTCAGCCAAGAAGTAAACGCTATTGAAGATGAAGGAGTGTTCTTGAACCATATCATTCAGCCATATCCAGATGAGATTCCACCCATTTCCATGGGAATGTGGGATGCTGTGGGAGAACCAAATGGCGGGTATAATTATCAGTATGCCGCACCTCAGAATTCTTATATTGCTATGGAAGACCTTACCCCGACTGGATGGGGTGATCAAATTGGAAATGACAAAAGTTTCACAAGTCCCGTCACTGAGCAATATCAAAATCCACCCAAAGAAGTATGGGACACGCTAGGAGAACCCAGCGGCAAATATGACTATATGGTGAAATACTCCGCTCCTCCGAGCTCACAAATTGCCATGGAGGACATTGTCCCAACTGGATGGGATGAACATTACGATGACAATTTCTCTTTCGAAGAAGCCAGGGAAATACCAAATAACGAGGGTTGCTTTCTGTCAGCATACACTCCTCATCAGGATGCACAAGTCTCTATTCAAAACATCATCCCGACTGCATGGGACGGCCTTATCGAGCATCTCGCTCAGCCAACAGAGATATCTCAGCCTGGGCTCTCGTATCCAGCAGAGTATATCCCTTATCCCGAAGGATCACCGACTCATTTTCCCACTAATGAAATCAATGCTGTGGAAGATGAAAAAGACAACTGCAACTGGAACAGCTGGATACTCCCTGCTCACAACAGTGGATTGAACAACTGGAAAGCTGAGGATGTGATCTCCTTTGACCAGGAGTAAATGCCATTTCCTGTTTTCTTTGTGTATATTGTGCAAAGATAAAAATGGTTCCTGAACAATCGAACCATGAGCTTGAAAAGCCGTGTGCCTTAGCACACTGGTCCTTCTATAAGGGCTTATCATATCATGATCATGTGCATTCAATAAAATCATGGGACGCTTGCATATTTAAATTTTGTGATCCTTTTTCTTTCTTTCTTCGCTTTCTAATAGCTATGTTTTTTCTTCACACACACTCACATAATTAACATGCAGATTCACATACACTCTGGGTCCAGTCAACAACGATTCTGCTATTGCCCGTCATGACTTTGAAAGTCCGATCTACCAAACTGAGGACGAAAGTGAGGAAGATTGTGAAGTGCCAAGAGAAATTGCAAGGCTGCTAGAACAAGAAGACAAGGCCATACAGCCTCACGAGGAGCCAATTGAGGTCATCAACTTGGGCAGCAACGAAGAAAAGAAAGAAGTCAAAATAGGGGCTAATTTAGAACACAGCATCAAGCAAAGACTGATTCAAATGCTGCGAGACTACGTCGAGATATTCGCCTGGTCCTATGAAGATATGCCAGGCCTTGACACAGACATTGTAGTTCATCGCCTGCCAATCAAAGAAGGTAGCACTTCAGTCAAACAGAAACTACGAAGGAGCAGGCCTGATATGTCAAAAAAGATCAAAGACGAGGTTGAAAAACAGTTCAATGCCAGATTCCTAAAAGTTGTAAGTTATCCTCCTTGGATAGCTAACATCGTGCTTGTACCTAAAAAAGACGGGAAAGTCAGAATGTGCGTGGACTACAGAGATCTGAACCGGGCAAGCCCCAAAGATGATTTCCCTTTACCACACATCGATATACTGGTTGACAATACCGCACAATGCAAGGTATTCTCCTTTATGGGCGGATTCTCAGGGTACAATCAAATCAAGATGGCACCCGAAGACATGGAAAAAACAACCTTCACAACACCCTGGGGAACCTTTTGTTACAAAGTAATGCCTTTTGGTCTGAAAAACGCAGGAGCAACCTATCAACGTGCAATGGTAGCGCTATTTCATGATATGATTCATCAAGAAATAGAGGTGTATGTCGATGACATGATTGCAAAATCCAACACCGAGGAAGAACATCTGGGTCATTTACACAAGTTGTTTGACAGACTCAAGAAATACAAGTTGCGACTGAACCCAAATAAGTGTACCTTTGGAGTAAGATCCAGCAAACTCTTAGGTTTCATCGTCAGCAGCAAAGGTATTGAGGTTGATCCCGCCAAGGTTAAAGCCATTCAAGAAATGCCTATACCTCGTACTGAGAAACAAGTCAGAGGATTCTTGGGACGTCTAAATTACATCGCCCGATTTATTGCCCACATGACTACTACTTGTGTGCCGATCTTTAAACTGTTGAAGAAAGATCAAGTGGAAAGGTGGAATGACAAATGCCAGTTAGCCTTTGACAAAATCAAAGAATATCTCCAAAAACCTCCAATCTTGTTGCCACCTGTGGAAGGCAGACCTCTGATAATGTACCTAACTGTGTTAGAAGACTCAATGGGGTGTGTACTAGGACAACATGACGAATCCGGCCGAAAGGAGCACGCAATCTACTATCTTAGCAAAAAGTTTGTTGATTGTGAAACAAGATACTCACTACTCGAAAAAACTTGTTGTGCCTTAGCTTGGGCGGCTCGCCGACTAAGACAGTACATGCTAAATCACACCACTTTCCTAATCTCCAAGATGGATCCCATCAAATACGTGTTCGAAAAACCTGCTCTCTCTGGAAGAATAGCGAGATGGCAAATGATCTTAACAGAATATGACATTCAATACACTTCACAAAAAGCAATCAAAGGAAGTGTGGTAGCTGATCATCTGGCGCATCAAGCAGTAGATGATTATCAAGCATTGAACTTTGACTTCCCAGACGAAGACATTATGCTAGTCAATGACTACAAACAACCAGGACCAGAAGAAGGACCCGAGCCAGGATCCCGGTGGACTATGGTTTTTGACGGAGCTTCTAATGCGCTTGGCAATGGCATCGGAGCTGTGATCATTTCCCCCGCAGGAGGTTATACACCATTCACTGCCAGATTATGCTTCAATTGCACTAACAATATAGCCGAATACGAAGCATGTATTCTGGGTCTCAAAGCTGCAATCGATCTAAGAATCAAATTCCTGGAAGTCTTCGGAGACTCGGCCTTGGTAATCTACCAAGTCAAAGGGGAATGGGACACGAAGCACCCGAATCTAATTCCTTACAAAGAATATGTGCTGAGTTTGATTCCTTACTTCGAAGAAATCACTTTCGAACACA
Source organism: Vicia villosa (assembly GCF_029867415.1). Lineage (NCBI taxonomy): Eukaryota > Viridiplantae > Streptophyta > Magnoliopsida > Fabales > Fabaceae > Vicia > Vicia villosa. The sequence goes on from NC_081180.1 coordinate 54,555,067, forward strand.
TCCCACGCTAGGAAAATCAACTAGCTGATGCTTTAGCTACCATGTCATCCATGTTCAAAGTCAGGTGGGACAACGAGGCGCCTATGATCACCATTTACAGGCAAGATGAACCATCCTATTGCAATGAGATCGATACCTAAGGAACAGAAGAAAAACCATGGTTCCATGAAGTAAAAAGATATCTCGAAGCTCAGGAGTACCCTGAAGGGGCATCCATTAACGACAGAAAGTTTCTAAGGAGATTTGCTGCCAAATTCTTCCTAAGCAATGGAACTCTATACAAACGCAACCATGACTCGACTTTACTTCGCTGTGTAAACAAGAAGGAAGCAGAACAGATCATGAAAGAAATACACAATGGTGCCTTCGGTACTCATTCCAGTGGACATACAATGGCTAAAAAGATCCTGAGAGCAGGTTATTACTGGTCTACCATGGAAACAGACTGCCATCATCACTCCTGAACATGTCACAAATGCCAGATATACGCTGACAAAGTACATGTACCTCCATTTCCATTAAGCGTCCTGACGGCTCCTTGGCCTTTTGCAATGTGGGGTATTGATATGATTGGAGAAATCAAACCTACTGCCTCCAACGGACATCATTTTATCCTGGTCGCTATTGACTACTTCACAAAGTGGGTAGAAGCAGCTTCATTTGCTTCTGTTACCAAGAATGTGGTGGCCCGGTTCATCAAATACAATCTCATTTGTCGGTACGGAATCCCTGAACGGATTATCACGGACAATGGCACAAATCTAAACAACAGAATGATTACTGAACTTTGCACACAGTTCAAGATCAAACATCATAATTCTTCTCCATATCGACCAAAGATGAACGGCGCGGTGGAAGCTGCCAACAAGAACATCAAGAAAATCATACAAAAAATGACAGTAACCTACAAAGACTGGCATGAGATGTCGCCTTTTGCTCTTCATGGTTATCGCACATCTGCGCGTACTTCAACAGGGGCAACTCCATTTTCCTTAGTCTATGGTATGGAGGCAGTTCTTCCAATTGAAATTCAGATTCCTTCCCTAAGGATTATGAAAGAAGCCAATCTAGACGAAGACGATTGGATTCAAACACGGTTGGACCAGATAAACTTGATTGATGAGAAAAGGCTCGCAGCTATTTGTCATGGTCAGCTATACCAAAAGCGTATGATCAAAGCCTTCAACAAAAAAGTCAAAAGTCAAGCATACCAAACTGGTGGCTTGGTTGTCAAACGCATCATCTTACCACAAGGTGATCCCAGAGGCAAATGGACTCCCAGCTACGAGGGACCATTCATAATCAAGAAAATATTCTCCGGCGGCGCCATGTTACTTACCACCATGGATGGCGAGGATTTCCCACACCCTGTGAATGCTGACATAGTCAAAAAATACTTCTCTTAAAAAGAAAAAAAACAGCTCGCTAAGTTGAAAACCTGAAAGGGCAACTTAGACAAAAAATGAGCGTCTCGGTGGATTAAAAACCCGAAAGGGCGGTCCAGGCAAAAATTAGAGACTAAACAAATACTATCCCGGTAGGCTGAAAACCTGAAAGGGCAGCCTAGGCAAAAGTTAGGGAATGAAGCATACAACTGTGTTCCGTTCAGCTGCCTACTCACCATCAAGATTCAACACCTCAAAGACGCCGATCAGTCCAATCACTTTCTTCCAACAAGTGAGGGATGAGATGCTCGAAGACAGATTGGCAATAGCAGAGTTGAAACTTGACTGGGATCATTTTCACATAGCTATTTATCTCTATAAATATTTTCCAAAACTTTCTGACAATTTCCTACTTCTAGGATTGTTGTCTCCCTGTGCTAACCAGCCTATCATGGTTCTTTTTCAAAAATCAATGCAGCTTAGGCTCAAAAATCACTATTTTCACTTTTTCTGTTTTAAATACGTAAACGTCCCAATGATAATTTTGAATGAACATGTGCATTTGAATATGATTGATGTTTACCAGGAAAAACAGGAATAGCATTCAGGAAATGTCCCAATTATCTGGACATCATCCCATCAGAAGAAAATCCCCAAGAGAAACGCATTTCTTAGCAAATTCCTCAAAAAGATTTTCTCTTCAAAAGAAGTCTTATCCCCCAGCAGGGTTGTTCCAGATTACTATCTTCAGAAGGTGTGATCCCCGCACCCGGACTTGGTCAGATAGTGCATCGGAGGATTATGCATCTTCCTCATTCTCATTTGAAAGGGCATCAGAACTTCCAGCTACCTTTCATTCTCAAGAGATATTCAAAGATCCTTCAACAGAATACCAGGGTTCTCAAAGAATTTCCCCAGCCAAGGGTACTCAAACAAGACAAAAGATCATCAACGATCACGATATAGTCATATCCAGATGACTGGCGGAAATTTATTTTCCCAAATAGAAGCTCGACATCTCACATTCATACATCACATATTCATATTCACATTCATACATCATATTCATACATCATACATCATGCATCATGCGCATATTCATGCGCATATTAATACACAACATAACATGCATATTTCTCCGGGAATATCTCACATTTACATGCATTATAAACATTGCATATCACTAACTTGATTTTTCAGGTAGACGGATATCTTCAACAAAGATGTTCTCAATCACATGCAGTGTTCACCTGAATTCCATGAACAAGTTCTCTCAGATATAATCAAGCCGAAGATTCATTCTGATCACTAACCAACTCAAAAACTAGCATCAAAGATCTAAAGCGATACCTCAGACGGTTCCAGAACGATCTAACATTACAGATCAAAGCGATACCTCAGACGGTTCCAGAACAATCTAACATCGCAGATCTAAAGCGATACCTCAGACGATTCCAGAACGATCTAACATCGCAGATCTAAAGCGATACCTCAGACGGTTCCAGAACGATCTAACATCACAGATCTAAAAGCGATACCTCAGACGGTTCCAAAACGATCTAACATTGCAGATCTAAAGTTGATACCTCAGACGGTTCCAGAACGATCTAGCATTACAGATCTAAAGCGATACCTCAGACGGTTCCAAAACGATCTAACATTGCAGATCTAAAGTTGATACCTCAGACGGTTCCAAAACGATCTAACATTGCAGATCTAAAGCGATACCTCAGACGGTTCCAGAACGATTTAACATTGCAGATCTAAAGCGATACCTCAGACGGTTCCACAATGATCAACTTCCAAAATCTAAATCGGAAAAACTTTGGACAAGTTCCGTAGCAATCATCCTCCAAGACTTAAAGCGGTAACCTTGGACGGTTCCGAAACAGTCAACACAAAGACTTTCAAATCCTTCATCAAGATATAATCAATGGATTCATTCTGATGAACAAACCATCAACCCGTTCACCAGGTGGCATCTGAAAGCCCATCTCAGGTAATGTGTCAATCTGCCAACAACATTTCGCAGACGACATTCAAATGCAACTTCCAACATCTCTTCTGATCAAGGTAAGTGCAAATTTTCAGGGCATCTAAATATTCAATCATCTTCTACCTTCAGATTTCAGACAATCTCTTCAGGTTTAAGAAGATTGAATAGGGGCAACTGTTATACCCCAAAATTTGCCCGCATCTTTTTTCAAGAAAAAAACTCCAATCTAAAAATTAAGAGTCTCATATAATCATGGATTTTTATTTCAACAAATATCCTGATATATGAAATACTTAGTTTTTAGAATTTTCCTTATACAGTAATTTGGCTTGCAGTTGAATTTATTCTTACGCAAACGCCAAACGCTGTTTATTACTTCACACATGCTATTTATTTATTTACAGATAAATAGTACTGACACAATTGGTACAGAGTTAAATCTTTTTGCAGGCGCAGAATCAGGAAACTCAGACTGTACTGGTAACAAGTAGATTATTATTATCTTTTGTTTCCCACTAATTTTTGTACTATATTCCATTATTTTCAAAAATCTTTTCAAATCTCTTTTTCAAAAAATCACATCTCTCTTTTTCCCAACACTATCTCCACTTTCTTTCAAATCTTACTTCCACTCAAATTTTCCTTTTGTACGGAATCACATCATTCCCCAACGTCTCTATCCTCCTTTCCATTCTATAAATACCTCCCATTTTCTTCCATAAAATCTCACATCAAATTCTAACTCATCTTTCAAATTCCTACCTCATATCTATTTTCTTTTCTTCCCTGACAAGAATGGCAAAGTGGATAGAGACACTGTCTCTTACAGTCATCACCATTGCTACGGTGATCATGACTTTCTTCTGCCTGCATAGTCCTGAAGAGTGTGGACCTGCAATGGTTGCACTCCCAATCATCTACATGTTATTGTTCATAGCATGGGTCATTAACCGTCATTCCTGAAGTCTGCCGTGATTCTTATTTCTTAAATGTACCGTTTATTCGTCGTACTGTTCAATATAGTATGTAATATTTGTACTGTCAGTATTAAATGTTGTACTATTTGTCATAATATTGCTTAATTACTAAGATAATATTTTGTGTGTTTTCTGCCAGTCAAATATTCCTATTTCTGTGCATTAAATGATTTTCAGGGTTATTATCGATAATTTTGCCCGCATACCGTAAATATTAGTTATTTATTATGTCTATGTTTTTTTAACAAGTCATGTAAATAAACTTTCATTTTTCACATAAAACAAAAACAAAAACAACAAAAAAGAAAATTAACTTTGACTGTTGATTTTTCACTCTAACTGCTACGTCAATACCTGAACAGTCAGTTGACAGCCAAACTGCTGGCAGTACAATTCTCAGTGTTTTGTACCATCAATCAAATCAATCTTTCACAATTCAAAATTCCAAGATTTTTGTTCTAGAAGTCTTCTGAATATCACGCGATTAGCAGAGACTCAACACTGCACAAAAATCAGGTACGCTTAACTGTCTCCTACATAAACAGTCCCTGACTAGGGTTTTCTTGTTTTTACAGGAGAAACAAGTTTTTGAGAGCTCAAATGGATTTCATACACATCCATATATCTCAAAGTACCATCATACAAATTTTCAAACTTCAATTCACTCAGACGCACCGTCAGCAGCTCAAACAGTCAACAGACGACCCGTTTGACCAAAAAAGTCAACAGACAGTCAAAAATGAAATTTTTTGTCAAAGTCCATATTTTGTCAAAGGATTCATCATTTGATCATTGGATGATCATAATTCATCAAGGGAAGATAAAAAATCAACAAAACCCTAAGATTCAAAATTAGGGTTTTTGCCTGAAAAGTCAACTCAACTTTGACTGATCATAACTCTCTCATCCTTCATCCAAAAAATTCAAACCAAAGCTCATTTTGAAGGAAATTCAATTATCTTTCAAATGCAATTGATCCCATGGTCATTGCATTCACCATTTGAAAAATATGACCAAAGACATTACATGTCATTTTCAAAGTCAACAAAAAGACACTTTTTTCAAAAGGACACACAAGGAGCATCAAAAATCATTTTGACATGAGACCAAAGACATTGGTTAGAGGACTCTTTGAGGTTTCCAAAAAGTGCAAGATCTCCTTCATATGACAAAAATTGAGGGATTTACACCTTGTTGAAGTTGGCTAAATTTTGGGAAAATGCATGAAATCAACATTGCTCAAAAATGTATTTTTTCCAAATGGGGCCAAGTTTTCATGGTTCAAACATCTTTGCCATGTTATTATGGGCCTCCCACGACCAAGACAAGGCCCACACCTTTTTTATCCATTTTTGGCATAATTTTATCTTATTTTAAGATTAAATTAAAAGGAAAATGAATGGATAAAGAGTAGCTTACAAATCAAGCATGACTCACCCAAGGAATCTTCATTTTTCTGCAGCCAAATGAGGTACAAGGCAAGAGAAGTAAAGGAGAGGAAGACTTGGTCAATTATTCAAGGATTTTTAATATTTAAAAATCAAACTTTCAACCAAGCAATCAATGCTCTTAGCTTCACTTCCAAGCAGTCTTTGGCCTATAAATGAAGCTGAATACATCAACAACAAGACACACACGAAAATATATCAAGAGCCTAGCCATCAACTTCACAAAATTCTCAAAAAAATCTCATAACTTATGTAATTTTCGTTTTCATATTTCCAGCCACTATCAATACAAAATAATCATCCTATTACTCTTGTATAACATCATAGGTAAGGATTGACTCATAACATGTGAATGAAACAACCTTAAACATGCTCACGATCATCTTCATGTTCATAACCATGTAGCTTTCGTTTTCGTGTGAATGCTTAACTATAATACAAACTAATCATTTGAATGGACTCATGGCATGACATAGAGTAGATTCGAACGATTACATGCAAGTTCTAACGTGGTTTTGAAGCTCTACCATTTTTGAGCTTCAAAGATGTAAACCTTTCGTTTTCTATGATAGAGGCCCCAAATGAAAAAACTAATACCACCAATGAACTCAGAGCATCCTAATTAGGGGATCTGGGTTGATTTTATTGTTTGGAACTAACGATTTTGCAGGTCTCTAAAAGTATGGAAAAAGCAAAGAAAATCCGCAGGTAACGTTGTAGGTAAATCCGCAGCAAATTCCATAGGTAAATTGAAGAAGATGATGAATAGTGATGAGGACCCTTTGACTGCACGCGTGGCCTGTCCTCATCTTTCTATTCGCCAGTCAACTGCACGTGGGTCCCACGCTGGACTCTCAAAGTCAGCATAATCACATGCTATTCCTCTAACCATATGTGCATCATGTGATTTGCAATCTGAACCACAAGATCCACTAACCAGCTCATCCAACGCTCCAGACAAGTGATCCACACCATGGACATCACTTAGTTTCCACACCTGATCGTATCCTTTTATTTTCTATTTTTATTTTAATTTCTTTGTTAAATTAATTAAAAATAGTTTTAAAAATCCAAAAAATACACAAAAAATATTTTTAGACTTCTAAAATAATATATTATTTTCTGAAATAAAAATATTTTATTTTCCTTCATAATTTCAATGTTTTGCATAATTAATTAGTATATATTTATATATTTGCTTTTTAATTATTCTAACCAATCAAAAAATCATAAAAAAAATTGTTCTTTATGTTAAATATTGTTTATATACTATAAGCTAATTTTGTACATATTTTGAATAATTTTCTCTTTAAGTTTTAATTATTTGTATAATTATTTGCATAATTATGTATTAATTAACTTAATCAATTTCCAAAAATTCCAAAAAAATTAGTTTTGTTTTAAAATTAATTAACAAATATTTTGTACATATTTTAAACTTAATTTCTAGTTTTAAATCTATTTTCATCTTTTTTTTCTTCATTTTAATTTAATTAATCATGCATTAATTATAATTAAAATCAATCATAAAAAATCCAAAAACATGCCTTTTATTTTTCTTGCAATTTAAATTCCTAGATAAATGTATAGGATGTCAAATTCATGTAAGTAGGCTAGTTTACATTTCCTGCACAATCGATGTAATAGCGTAGATTTACTTTCCGCACTTTACATTTCCGCATTTTAATTTCCAGCAAATATAAACTGCGTGTATGTCAAAGATAAAATTGAACCGTTAGATCACTAACTTCAAAGATAAAATATCTGAATCCAATCACAATCACACTTGCACCTCTTAAGGTAAATCCCTTCTCATTCTTTTCAAAATCAAAGTCAAAATTCTACTGTTTTGAGTACAAAATCGAACCTTTTGTTTGTATCCGGTGAAAGGATAGATTTTTAAAGGAAATAGGATAAAGACCTTACAACTCAGGGTAGACCTCCTAGTTTGCTTGCTCAAATCAAAACAAACAAAATTCTCATACACTGTTGTTTTTCAAAACAAAACTTTCAAAAAAGACAATACTTTGTATACATCCAAACACGGATCATTACAAAGTTAACGTTCTTTTCAAAACATCTTTCGAAAGATAAACAAGCATTTTGTATACATCCACACACGGATCATTACAAAATTCAATTTACAAAAGTATTTGAAACCACATATGAGCATTCTAAAGCAATTGAAAAGTGATCGAAAAACAAGTGAGCTAAGCAAACTTAAGAGCCCATGGATAACCATGGATACAAAGGGTGCTAACACCTTCCCTTTGTATAACCTACCCCCTTACCCAGAATTTATTAAAGGTATTTTTTCTGTTTCTTTTATAAACCTTTCCTTAATTGGATAAAATAAAAGGTCGGTGGCGACTCTGTGAATTTTCAAAAATTCGAAAGCATAAGCGATAAAAAAGAGTCAGTTCACGTATCTCTACAGATCAGAGGTATGGCCCGGAATTAAAAAACGGAGGTCCACAGATCGTCATGATATAACTTAAGTGGTCTTATAATTCCTTCTGCAATTTGTCATGCTATGAATTTCTATTCCATGGTGGATGAAATTGTAAGAGTTTGCTTAGCACTGCTCCAATAAACTACACCACTATCCAACATGTAGATATAGTCTGAAGTGGATCTTTGACTATCTTGGCATCCAATAAAATCTAAGTAAGAGTATCCGATGATCTCTAACTGGTCTAATCCTCTATATGTGAGCATATACTCGTTTGTTCTCTTGAAATACTTCATAAACTTTTTTGTTGCTTTTCAATGATCCATTCCTGAATTACTCAAATATCTACATAACACCCCAACTATGAACACAATATTTGTATACGTACAGACTTGAGCATACATCAGACTCCCTAATGCTGACACGTAATGAATCTTTTGCATTTCTGGAATTTCTAAGTTTTCTTTTTGGCAGTGACTGAGGATAAATCTGTCTCCCTTAGCAATTGAAGTATCTACAGGTTTACACTTTTGCATGCCTAACCTTTTAAGTACCTTTTAGATATAACTATTTTGTGATAATCCTAGAATACCTTGATATCGGTCTCGTTGTATCTGAATTCCTAACACAAAGGAGGCGTCACCAATATTTTTCATCTCAAATTTTCTTGATATAAATTTTTTAGTTTCACGCATCATGCCTATATCATTTTTGGCCAGCAGTGTGTCATCAACATACAAGACTAGGAAAATGTACTTACTTCCACTAAATTTGGGATACACACAATCTCAAACAACATTCACCTCAAAATCAAATAAGAGAATTACTTCATGAAACTTGTGGTATCACAGACGAGATACCTAATTTAGTCTATAAATGGATTTTGTCAACTCGCAAACCATATTCTTTGAGTCTCCTAACATAAAGTTCTCTGGTTGCATCATGTAGATCATTTCATCAACATTGCCATTGAGGAATGCCGTCTTGACATCCATATTATGGAGTTCCAAATCATAATATGCAACAAGAGTCAGGATTTTCCTAATACAGTCTTTCGATGACATCAGAGAGAAAGTCTCTTTAAAGTCAATCCCTTTCTTTTGGGTATAACCCTTAGCCACAAGACGAGTCTTATATCTATCCATATTAATGTTAGAATCCTGATTTGTCGTAAAACTCCATTTGCAACCAATGGGTCTCACACCATCTAGTAACGGGGTAAGTTACCTTATTGTCTTGCATGGACTTAAAATCCTCTTTCATTGCTTCAATCCTGCATGGCTTGGCAAAGTTTATTGTTTCACCTTTCGCCGTACCATTATTTTCCTCATGTTCTTCGAAAAAGACTATGTAATCATCTAGAATAGCATTTTTCCTTTCTCTAGTGGATCTCCGCAAAGGTATTGGATCTTGTGACACTTTTTCTTGAGAATTTTGAGTTTGTTCTTCATGAATTACCAAATCATCTTTGAGTAAGAGGAAATTCAACAATTTCTTGTGGAGGTTTCATACTTGCTTGATCAAAAGTAACTATATGAATCAGTTCTGAAATTGTTACTGATTCTTCCTCTAAAAAAAATTCTCCAATCTTATTTTTTCCCCAAACTCATTATCCTCAAAGAATGTGGTTGTTCCCGTCTCAAAAATTGAGTTTAATTTAGAATTGTAAAATTTTGTAAAGAAAATAATTAGATCCTTTAAAGGGACTATTAACCTTGATTTTCTTTGTTAGAAATAAATTGATTACCAATTAGTAGGTTTTTGTGATGTTGACTATGTTGGAGATAGAATTGAAAGAAAAAACATTAGTGAATATTGTCAAATCCTTGGTGAAAACTTAATCTCTTGATCAAACAGGTAATCAACGATAGCATTATCAATAGCTAAAACATAATTAGCAGCAAATTGCAACACAAAATTTCTCTATATGAAACATCAACTCGAGGATTATTAGATGAAAGAGAGTAATATTTGTGTTTTCTATTTTAATACTTATGCAATTTGTTTGTTTCAAATTCCAAATTTGCATTTTAGAGCCAAACATATCTAAATTAAGCATCATTGTATTTTATACTATGTTCAAAAAGGTATATTGGATATTAAGTTTATTGATACATATTGTCATACCCCAAAATTTGCCCATGCTATTTTTCATACACAAAACCAAATCATAAGACAAAGCTCCAAAACGCACTCTCCTATACAAAAGCTCTGAACTAGGGTTTGATTAATTCAATGGAAAATCATTGAATCAATGACTCAAGATGGTTCTATAGGGTCACTAACATCCCAAAGTATCTCCATATAAAGTTTCAAGTCAAACAGAGCAAATTTAGTCCCTCAAAACCTGATTAGGTCAACAGTCGACTCCCAAGGGCAAAACAGTCATTGCAAGTCAATATACAGTCAAAATTCAAGATATCTGGTCAACAACATCCTCATAACCTTAAAATCATCATTTGATCAAGGGTTGATCATGATGATGCAAGGAAAGATCAGAGAAGTCAAAAGTCAAGAGTTACTATTTTGGGCATGAACTAAAAAAGTCAACCAAACTTTGAAAATTCACCAAATATTCATACTTCATCAAAAAATTTCCCACCAAAGCTCATTTTGAAGAGAATTCATTCCTCTATCCAATGGTCCAAGAATTAGAGCCCATAGGTCAATGGTTTAAGAGATATGGCTTCATACATTATAGGTCCTTTTCAAAAGTCAACAAAAAAACACTTTTTTCAAAAGGACACACAAGGAGCATGGAAATTAATTTTGATATGAGACCAAAGACACTGGTTAGAGGACTCTCTAAGGTTTCTAAAAAATCTCAGAACACCTCCATACCTCAAAAATTGAGAGAGATAGGCCTTCTTAAAGTTGAGCTATTTTGGAGGGAAAGATGTGAAAGAATTTGGACTATTTTTGCAAATGGGCCCAAGTTATTTTTATCCAATCTTGATCCTCAAGTCTCCTAGAGCCCATAAACCATTTGCCACGAATTTATTTGATTTTTATTAATTTTATGAGAATTTTATTCATTTAAAATTCAATAAAATTAAGGAAAATTAAGAGATTTGGAAAGGAATTGGTTTTGAATCAAATCCAATCACATTTATACCTCATTATTCATATAATTTTCGTGCAAAATAAAAGAAAAAAGATTGGATCACTTTTAGCCAAAATTAGAAGGAATATGAAGAAAATTTCAATCAAATTTTTCTTCAAAGGCAATCAAAGATTTAACAAAGATTTTCTTTGGTTTTGATCAACCCTAATGCATTCCTATAAAGGCCCTAAACAATTCAGAATCAGGGTTCACGAATTTCTGGTTTACAAGAACTCAAAACCGAGTTCAAAATTCCAAGGAGTTCAAAAGTTAAATTCAGAATTTGAAGCAGATCCAAGGCATCTCATCAATCCTAACACGTCCCTGAAAGAATTTGGAAGCAATCCAGATCTTTACATCCGAGAAACAAGTCCAGAAACACCTCCAAAAAGCTCACGGTTTGCACAATTATAAATTTTTTCGATTACTTGCATTCATACATCATAAGTTGTTTTTGTTTGTATATATGTGCTTTTCTTGATGTGTCGATGGATTCTGGACAATTAATCACGTTTCTATGCTCTTATGGATATACCACCATTGTTAGGGTTTCGGAGTTCCAAAGAGGGCTTTTAGTTCTAGGCAATATACTGTGAAATTACAGGATCTATTATGTTCGTGAGTGTTGGACGAACACAACCATACACTCGCGCCGAATTTATTTCGTGTATATGAGGTTTTCGTAAATGCAGGTGAATTGGCTAGGGACGAAATCGTAGCTAAGTCGTAGCTAATTTCATTCAGAATTTGCAGGCCCTGAGGTAGGGGACGATGGCGTGTCAACGCGTCAGTGGAGGATTTAAAATCTGGCGCGCGTTTTTAGTCATTCTTATCTTTTTGTTTTACATATGTTATAAAGTGCGTTTCCCATACAACTACTAACGTGTGGTTGAGTGGCAAATTGTTTCAGTGTTCAAGCAAGTGGCGTGGGTTAGATCCCCGTCTCAGCCACATATTTTTTCAGTGAATTAATCTTGCAAATCCCATGTGGGCCTTCAGTGGAAGCCTACCGTGCACCCTCGGTTTATGGCCTTCAGATTATTCTCTCTCAGATCCAATGCAACAGAAGCGTGAGATCCACCATGCACCTCCATAAGCCTACCGCGCCAGTGTCATACCCCAAAATTTGCCCATACTATTTCTCTTATACAAATGCCAATCAATACACAAAGCTCATAGACACACACTCCTATACAAGGAATCTTAAGGGTTTCTAAAAAGTCATAGAACACCTTCATACCATGAAAACTGAAGGAGTTATGAATTGATGAAAGTTGGGAAAATTTCAAGAAATCTAATTAAGTAAAACGGACTTTTTGGATAAAGGGGCCTAAATTTTGGATTTCAAGCAAACACATGATTCATAAAAGGCCCATAAACCATTCTATAACTATTCTTATTTATTTATTAGTTTTTTATTTTATTATGAATTTATTCATTTAAATATAAATAAAAAATGAAATAAATAAATAGTTATAGAATGAGTGCTCCATATTTGCTTCTTGGTACAGTCAGCATAAAATCAAATCCAAAAGATACGTGAAATTTGGGGAGATTGGATTGTTGAAGACAAAAATTAGAAACTTTCAATATTTCCTCTAAATCAAATTCCAATCTTCTAATTGATGACGATTTGATTCATTATTCCTAACCTAATTCCTTGCAATATAAATAAAGAACGTGCTCATGTGGGGGGAAGAGGTTTTTTTTCGGCACAGAATCTCTATTCACGTTGCCAAAACCGTGAATTCAAGTGCTACTTGCAGACCAAGAATTCACTCGATTCAAGCAATTCTAAGGATTCAAACCGATCCCTCGACCTTCTCTGAATAATCCTGGACCATTGCAAGTTGATTTCGTTTCCAGAATCGCAGAGCCAGCGTCCACGGTTTGCAGTTTTTTGTTTGAATTCAATTCCATGGACTCATGCATTGATAATCAATTTTGTTTGCATACTAACGTTTAATAAGATGTTCCTAACATATGTGCATAGTTTGATTGAATTTTAAAGGCCGGAATTGATCCGTGCCATCGTTAGGGTTCATATTCACAAATTTGGGGAAAATCCGATAGAAGCAATTTCATGTTCAATTAAGGACCTCATGGGATTCGCAAGGCCATATACGATCGATTTGTGCAATTTTATTGCGTTCATTGGCGTTTATTTGCAGGTTTGAGGAGAGAGGTCTATGGCCACGGTATAAAACCGTTGCTGTAGGTGTCTGTGTCTTCGCAAATGCCCAACGAGGAAGAAGAAGCAGTATGCGCATGGAGTTTTATTTCTGAGTCAATTGTTTTATATATTATGCTGTTTGTTGATTATCAAACGGAAATTAAGCATGGCGCGTGTGGCAAAGGGGAGCTTTGGAAAGCTTTAGCACCTGGGTTCGAGCCCCTCCGTCTACACAATTTTTTCAGTATTGTTATCTCATGATCCAATGCAACAAGCCATACGCGCCCATGATGCACCCTCAGCATGCCAACCACAAAATTATCATGGAGTTAGATCCAATGGCTCAGCAAGCGCACACCCACCATAGTCCTTCAAGGCTTGTCCACACCAGATCACAAGTTATGTTTTTCATAATTTTTTTTATCTCTAATTACGTGACCCTATTATTTATTTATATATATATATATATTTGTTTTGTTTATTTTATTTATATTTACTAATAAAATTTTATTTAGCTTTTAAAAAATCATTTTTTTTAATCATTATGTTATTTTAAAAATTATTTTATTTAAATTATTTTTATTTATATTTAATTATTTAATTACATTAAAAATTCATGGTTATGTTATTTTAATCCCAAAAAAAATTTCTAAAAATTATTTTTCACTCAATTGTTGCCTCGATTTAATTAATTAGGTCGCAAGACCAATAATTAATTAAATCGATTTATCATTACACTCTATCTCAATCGTAACCAGGGTTGATAATACACTGAAAATCTTCTTCTTCTGTGCCTTTTCAGGGTTAGCAATATGATTAATCCCGACTACGCGCCTGATCCAAAATACGAAGTTAAGTACTCTGTTTAATTTAATTTAAGTTCTATTTGGTTTATTTATAGAATTAGGGTTTGTTCCGCCTTCATCTTTTTCTGCCTTGTTTTATTTCAGAGTTAATCTTAAAGGCGCCCTATCAACCATATCAGATCAAATCAGAGCTAACTACCCATACCTATTTAATTTTTTTTTTATATTTATTTATTCTTTATGTTAGGGTCAATCCTGTTCGCCTTTGAATTAGTCATACACTCACTATTTGTTTATTGGTTTGCATTTTCAGGGTTGTTGATCGCCACAGCTACGAGTTTGGTAACCCTAAACCCTAACCTTATATTTTCTGTTTATTATTACTTGTGTCAAACCCTATTAAGGGATCCGCTGGTTACAATTCCCCTCTCCTCCGCTGGTTTCATTTTCCCCCTTCCCATAATTGTTTATATACTGCGTGGTTAGTAATTTAGGGAGTGCAAATTTAAACTGAATTAGAATAACTAACTAAAAGATAAATATCTGAATATAATCACGTGATTGTTGCATACACGCACCCTTTTGGGTAACCTCTCTGTTGCCTTGTTGCCTTGTTGCCTTGTTGCCTGTTGCCTTGTATTTTGTGCAGAATAGCCAGTCCCTCGAATACGAGGATACCTCAGCCATGTTGCCTCGATTAAAGGTCATGGTCCCTAATGATGCTGCCTTCGATACACTAACATGACCTCGACCCTCGAAAGTTGCCTATAGAAAAGGCTGAGGTATCTTCTGGTTGCCTACGAAAAAAGGCTATTCTGATCCTTCCTCTTAGACTACCTGCCCCTTTATGGCATGGGTCAGTCTTTGAGCGAATGATAATTCGATGACCCTTCTACCTCCAAACGAAAGGCTTCCTGCCCTCTTATGGCAAGGATAGACCCTTTCATTCTGAAAGGCAAAAAGAGACCTATTATCTGAGTTTAAGGTAATTGCCCCTAACTGCCTTGCAATGCTCAAACCTTTTTATTATATTCTTTCTCATAATTTTTCAAAAGGGCAACGCTTATTCACAAGCTAAAGTCCCTATCTCTTTCATCTACATTTTCTAAACAAACGAGCAAGCAAAGCAATTAAGAGCCCATGGAAAACCATGGATGCAAAGGGTGCCTTACACCTTCCCTTTGCATAAATTACCCCCCGAACTTAGATTTCTTTAAAAGGTTTTTTTCTGTTTCTTTTAGCCTTTCCGAATTTGTTTGGATAAAATAAAAGTCGGTGGCGACTCATGCTTAACCGCGACATTTCGATCGATAAAAAGTCAGTTCACCGTATTACAGAACTGGCGACTCTGCTGGGGATTTTTCGAATAAAAGAGGGGTTACCTTAAAAGTTTAGGATTCACTTAAATGTTTTCTATTGTTTGCTTTGCTTGTTTTATTTTTCAGGACTGTTTTGGGAAAATTGAAGGACGAATCCTATTCCCGGATTCAAGAACACTTAAGATTAGGAGCGGCATAGTCATGGAGACCCCCCTTGTGCATGCTTGGGGTTGGTCAAAATGAAGTTCGCACTTGAGTTAGGCCTCCACTGGTTATTGTGTACCTCTTTTGCATGAGGGAGGTTTACGCATGTATCTTTGGGTGCGTCGGAGCTCAAGGACCTCTAGTCACCTTTAACCCATCCTGACTTTTAGGAACGTAGTGGGAGGGCTATTCTTGGTGCATGCCAAGTTATGGTCGCTACCCGATACTACAGCTCAGATAGGTTTCTTCCTAAAGTATCATTGCGTGGTATGCATGTACCATGTTCGAGGGTGCTTTAGAGGGGGCTGACAATTCTGAGTCACTTGGTAGAACCCGTTGCTGAAATCTCCTTATCCATAGAAATACCCTTGAGAAGGACACCTGATCAGACTCCATGCAAGCCTTAAGCCAAAAATTGTGTGACTTGTGTGACTTGCCTATGTTTGCTACTAACCTTCGTTTCCTTGCAGGTTTTGTTAAAATGACTTGTTTGTCCTTACTATCTCACACTATGCCTAATGCATTGCATTCGCATAACATCATGACATCATAAGCATAACATGACTTAGCTAACCCTTTCAAGGATCTTAGGGATTTAGGGCGCACAATTTCAGGTGCTCTTATCAAGGACTGAATTCCTAATCAAGGGGCAAGAGGATTTATTTTCCTCTAGCCACATGTCTCCTAATTCAAAGATGCTGTACCTATTAAGGGGCAAGAGGATTTATTTTCCTCTAGCCATGTACCTTCAAAGTCAGAAGTTCCCGAATCAGAGGCTATGGCCCACTAGATATGGTGAGCTTGATTCCCATAGAAGAACATCCAAAAATCAGAGTTCTTCAAACGAAGAAGCGACCAAATCATTTTTTACGTTGCTAACTAAATTTCCGGAGATCCTTGAAAATATTGTATCTGCATTCATAACATTGCATCACAGGTTTCCATCCACAGGTTTCTCACCACGCCATTTATTTCAGAACAAATGGGTCTCGAGCAATCGGTCAAAAATCTTCAGGCTCAGAACAACCAATTCCGAGAGATGATCTTTAACTTGGCCAAGGGGCAAGAAGAATTAAAGGCACTCCTATTCTTGGGGTACAATTACAATGCGAGATGCGCTTATTATTCGAACAATCCTGGTTATGGTGTAAAGGATGGTAGACCGTTGAAGCGTGCCATTAAAGATTTAATCATGACACTCAAATCAGAAAAGACCACGACAACTGAGTCACGATAATAGAATCATGACAACAGAGTCACGATAATGGAATCACGACAACTGAGTCACGATAATGGAATCATGACAACTGAGTCACGATAATGGAATCACGACAACAAAGTCACGACAACTGAGTCACGATAATGGAATCACGACAACTGAGTCACAACAATCAATTCACTCATATGATCCAGACGCTCAGGGCAATCGAGCCAAAGAATTCTAACACCTACTATAAACCCAATGCGAGGTGCGCGTACCATTCCAACAGTCCTGGACATTACAAAAACAATTGCTGGACATTGAAGAATAAGATTCAAGATCTGATCAATGATGGAGAAATCTAATTCACCCCTCTTGAGACTCCTGTGGTGACCGCCGCTCTTATGCCTAGTCATGACAAGACTGATTGAGGTCTAGACGGACGAACTATTGGATCATTAGATCTACTTTCATGTGCAATTTCTATTCTGTTTGTTTAAACATTCGACTCATGATAGACATTATCTGTTTTAATAATCATCATCAGTGCATTGCATATGTTTGTCTTGAATAAATCATTTCGTTATCACTCATTTTTAATTATGTCTTTATTCCGCATATGTTTTTGTGATATTCAACTCCTGCTAAGCTGTAAGCCTTCTGAGGGAGGATGACGAAAGCGATACCGCAACCTCACACAGTATGCTTTTGAGCGGACTATGCTGACGATGTACAGGCATTGTTTCAATTCCTAAACAGTGGAGATATAAGGATGTTAATCCCTCGTCAACCCCTTTGAGCCTAAGAGGTAGAAGTTTTCTTTCTTGTACTAATTAAAACCCTTGATCATAACCTGGGGCAGGGTAGTTCTCAGTTAATTTGGCTGTGCATTCTATTTTAAGAGAATCATTCAGTACACCTTTCAACAAAGGTTTCAATCATAAACGTTCAACCATACACATCAAAGAAGTGTTGGAGATGTCAACCAAAAGACAATGATGGTTCATCAATCATTAAGCAACGCAGTCAATATCTTTCAAAAGGAAATAATGAAAAAACATATGTACAAAGAAAAGCCTGCTAAGTCAAAAATCAAAAAGGTGACTTAGGCAAAAAAAAAAAAATCAAGGCATCCCGCTGACTGTAAGCTCAAAATAGACAGTTCAGGCAAAAGTTAGGGATATCAAAAAGATGAAAAAAAAGAGAGAAGTCAATAAATTCTTGAACAACTCAAAGTTGTGACTACCAAAAGGAAGAAGTGACTGCCATCTCAAAAGTTCTCCCTGCTTGTGAACCATCATCATTATCAAAGGTGCAAATCCAAAAGTCTCTTGGAACCTGAATGCGTAAGTTGAATTAACTGAGCTTAGGACTGAAGATCATCACGAAGAGGGGTGGGTACAATCAAATTTTGAGCCTTTATCCTTTGTTTCTTAAACCGTGAACCAAGCCACGTTACAACCCTTGAAAGTCCTAACTGAAGCATGGTTAGTTCGAAAGCATACTGTCACCAAAAAGGTATCCCGACTCCTTAAAGTTTACCAAAATGCTGAGTTGGTATTTCTTTTTTACAAACATCACGTTGTTACAAATATCATGTTTTACAAATATCGCGCTTTACATCTCTTGTTTTAATGTTTTCAAAAACTCAAGACAAACGTATGCATTGCATCTCATGAATCCATTATTAAACATATTCTGCTACATAATTTCAAATGTTAGCATCAGAAAGAACTTGCACAGGGTACAACTAATGACTGAAAGTTATCCCGACAGACAAGATTACGCCAAGAAGCAATATATCCTACGTATACAAGGGGCATGGCATGCTTTGCTCAACCAATCTGGGGCAATCCAGTCAAGATTATAAGAATCTCTCAAAAGCCAAACAATCAAAGGCATACACCTCAAGTGGGTTTCAAACTATTTGTCCAAACAATCTGGGGCAATCAAGTCAAGATTCCGAGAACCTCTCAAGGATGCCAAAATAATCAGGGGCACGCATCCAAGAAAATCTGAAGCTACTTCTCAACCAACATAGGACATCATATTGGGCATATGATTACTAGGGGCATGTCTCCTAAAGTGCACATCTTATAAAGGCCTCGCAAGGCGAATCTTTCCAAAGTTCCTGCTAACTGGGGGGCAAATCTATACAAGTCCAGTTTGACATTTTAAGTGACGTGTCCTAATCAAATCCAAGAATGGTAGTTACTATAATACTGGGGGCAACTTTCACCCATGTCTCCCCACAGAGTCG